>NC_092147.1:25044008-25383294 GCF_045791955.1 Oncorhynchus clarkii lewisi
TAACGCTCGTCGTTGCATGAAGAAGGAGTGGACCAAAGCGCAGCGTGGTACATGTTCATGATAATTTATTTAAACTGAACACTGAGACAAAATGGAACAAAATGAAACAGCTCTGTCTGGTGCAGACACAAAACAGAAAACAACAACCCACAATCCCAGGTGGGGAAAAGGCTACCTAAGTACGTATGACTCTCAATCAGAGACAACGATAGACAGCTGCCTCTGATTGAGAACCACACCCGGACAAACACAAAGAAATAGAAAACATAGAAATAAAGAAACTAGAATGCCCACCCTAGTCACACCCTGGCCTAACCAAAATATAGAATAAAAGCCTCTCTATGGCCAGGGTGTGACACCCAGCCCTATTTGCCTTTAAGCTTTCTTCAGTGTACTGGAGATTTTAATCTTCCTCTGAATATTTCATGTTTCATTTCCACACTACCATAAGTGGAGATGGCCACAGATAACACCGCTGGAGCTAAACCCTGAGCACCAGCGGATATTATAAAAAAAGGTGAATTTGTAGAATGGAGGGGATGGCTGTTTTACGTGCTCCTAACCAACTTTGCTATTTTGTCAGAGTTTTTATATTGTTTGAAACGTATTTTTTTTTAACTTATTTTGTACATAATGTTGCTGTTGCTGCTTATGACGGCAAATAACTTCTGGACATCAGAACAGCGATTACTCACCTCAAACTGGAAGAAGATTTTTCCTTTAATGAGTCTGACGCGAAGGATATACTGCTTTCTCGGGAACATGCCAAAATCTCAGTTATTTACGTGAATAAAAGACGGAGAAAAAAGAGGGCGGAGGTTGGGCTGCCTTCTGAGAATTCGTAGGCAAGCGAGTAACCACCATTGCCATCCGTTCTATTGGCCAACGTGCAATCGTTGGAAAATAAAATCGATGACCTACGAACAAGACTGTCCTACCTACGGGACATAAAAAACTGTAATATCTTATGTTTCACTGAGTTGTGGCTGTACGACGACACGGTTAATATAGATCTGGCGGGATTTACCTTGCACAGTCAGGATAGAGAAGCTACGTCTGGGAAGACAAGAGGTGGGGGTGGGGGTGTGTGTCTATTAAAACAGCGGGTGTTAATAACAGCTGGTGAGCACTGTCTAATATTAAAGAAGTCTTAAAGTATTGCTCGCCTGAGGTAGAGTACTTTATGATAAGGTGTAGTGTAGACCACACAATCTACCACATGAGTTCTAGCAGTCTATTCACCACCACAAACCTGGCACTCAACCAACTGTATAAGGTCATAAGCAAACAAGAAAATGCTCATCCATAAGTGGTGCTCCTAGTGGCTGGGGACTTTAGTGCAGGCAAACCTAAATCTGTTTTACCTCATTTCTACCAGCATGTCACATGTGCAACCAGAGGGAAACAACTCTAGACCACCTTTACTCAACACACAGAGATGCATACGAAGCTCTCCCCCGCCCTCCATTTGGCAAATCTGACCATAATTCTATCCTCCTCATTCCTGTTTACAAGCAAAAACTAAAGCAGGGAATACCAGTGACTCGCTCAAAATAGAAGTGGTCAGATGACGCGGATGCTATGCTACAGGACTGTTTTGCTAGCACAGCCTGGAATATGTTCCGGGAATCATCCAATGGCATTCATGTACATATTACATCAATTACCTCGACACTGGTGCCTCCGCACACTGGCTCTGTACCGGTACCTCTTGTATATTGCCCCGCTATTGTTATTTACTGCTACTCTTTAATTATTTGTTATTCTTATATCTTACTTTTTTATTTATATTTTTTTGGCTTGTAAAATAAGCATTTCACTGTAAGGTGCGCATGTGCCAAATAAAATTTGATTTTGAGTATTCAACCTCAGTCATCTGAGGACAAAAACTTTCCTCTAGGCTCAGATTAAAAATATGACAGATAGGAGTGGCTATAGAGTCAGCTACACTCCTCAGTAGCTTTCCATCTAAATTGTCAATGCCAGGATGTTTGTCATTATTGATCGATAACAATAATATTTCCACCTCTCCCACACTAACTTTAGTAAATTCAACCTTGCAATGCTTTTCTATCATATAAGTTTGCCCACTTCGCCAATGAAATAATCATTAAAATAATTGGCAACATTAAAGTTGAATTTGTCTTTCTGTCCATAATTTCATTTAAAGTACTCCAAAGTTTTTTTCCATCATTCATTATATCATTGATCTTGGCTTCATAATATAGGTTATTCTTCTTTTTGTTGAGTTTAGTCACATCATTTCTCAATTTGCAGACAGTAAGCCTGTCAGATGTGCAGCCAGACTTAGTAGCCACTCCTTTTGCCCCATCTCTTTCTACCATACAGTTTTTCAATTCCTCATCAATCCATGGAGCCTTACGAGTTCTAACAGTCAGTTTCTTAACAGGTGAATGTTCATAAATATATATATATATATATATATATATATATATATATAATATATATATATATATATTACCATCATTTAACTAGGCAAGTCAGTTAAGAACACATTCTTATTTAGAATGACGGCCTAGGAATAGTGGGTTAACTGCCTTGTTCACGGGCAGAACAACAGAATTTACGTTGTCAGCTCGGAGATTCTAGGATCTCTGAGGAATACATACGAATGTGATTTGACTGGTTGAAACAACGTTTAGGGTTATATTTTCACAGATTCTTTGCAAATAGAACGAGTGGAAATAGAAAATTGATCATGCATGCTATATGGACGTTTTTAGCATATGAAAAATGACTTTATCTAATAAAACGACACTTCATGTTATCTCTGGGACCCTTTGGATGATAAAACAGAGCAAGATTCCAGAATGTAAGTACACATTTTACGTTCAGAGGGGAATTTATCAAACCTATCTCGGTGAGATAAGTGTTTTGTTGTTAGGAGCTCTCCTCAAACAATAGCATGGCATTTTTTGCAGTAATAGCTACTGTAAATTGGACAGTGAAGTTATATTAACAATCATTTAAGCTTTCAGCCGATATAAGACACTTCTATCTACTGACATTTGTTGCTTCTCTAAAATCTACAATTGTGACACAAGGAGCTGCATGATTTACAACTGTCCAATTGACGGGACGCCGATCCCTAAGAAGTTTTCAATTGGTGTGTGTGCTGCGGGGTTGAAGCTACGAACCCATAGGCTTGGCTCTCTCATCCCTTCCAGGCTTCTGTGAGGGAGGGTGGACAATGAGCCTGATCTAAGCAATGTCCCCACACACTGGCAGCTTTCAAGGCTGGAATCAGTTCTTTCCTCTTTTGGCGCATGCTCTTGGTAGCCGATGTAAGCAAGACCTTTAAGCAGGTCAACATGCCATGATAAACTTACACAAATGCTTGTCTAGCGTTGGCTGTAACGCATATTTAGAAAATCTGAGATGACAGTGTTGTTAACAAAAGGCTAAGCTTGTGTTTGAATATATTTATTTCATTTCATTTGCGATTTTCATGAATAGGAAAAGTTGCGTTATGGTAATGCGCTTGAGGCTGTGATTACGCTCCCGGATACGGGATTGCTAGTCGCTAGAGGTCAACATTCACAAAGCCGCAGGGCCAGACGGATTATCAGGAAGTGTACTCAAAGCATGTGCGGACCAACTGGCAAGTGTCTTCACTGACATTTTCAACCTCTCCCTGGCCAAGTCTGTAATAGCTACATGTTTCAAGCACACCACAATAGTCCCTGAGCCAGGGGAAGCGAAGATAACAAGCCTAAATGTTTACCGCCCCATAGTACTCACGTCGGTGGCCATGAAGTGCTTTGAAAGGCTGGTAAGGCTGGTGCACTTAGTTCCCTCCTGTACTCCCTGTTCACCCACGACTGCGTGGCCAAACACAACTCCAACACCGTCATTAAGTTTGCTGACAACACAACAGTGGACGGCCTGATCACAGACAACGATGGGACAGCCTATAGGGAGGAGGTCAGAGAACTGGCAATGTGGTGCCAGGACAGCAACCTCTCCCTCAATGTGAGCAAGACAATGGAGCTGATCATGGACTACAAGAAAAGGCAGGCCGAAAACATCCACTGGGCTGTAGTGGTGCAGGTCTAGAGTTTCAAGTTCCTTGGTGTCCACATCACCAGCGAACTATCATGGTCTAAAGACACCAAGACAGTCGTGAAGAGGGCACGACAAAGCTTTTCCCCCTCGCAAGACTGAAAAGATTTGACATGGGTCCCCAGATCCTCAAAAGGTTCTACAGCTGCACCATTGAGAGCATCCTGAGCAGTTGCATCACTGCCTGGTATGGCAACAGCTTGGCATCTGGCTGTAACGCGCTACAAAGGATAATGCGTACGGCCCAGTACATCACTGGGGTCAGTGTACTCCAGTCACCCAGGTCATAAACTGTTTTTTCTGCTACATCAAGGCAAGCGGTACCGGAGCGCCAAGTGTAGGACCAAAAGGCTCCTTAACAGCTTCTACCCGCAAGCTATAAGACTGCTGAACAGTTAATCAACTGGCCACCAGACTATTGACATTGACACCGCTCTCCATTTGTTTTGTACACTGCTGCTATTCACTGTTTATTATCTATGCAGAGTCACTTCACCCCACCTACATGTACAAATGACCTCGACTAACCTGTACCCCCACACATTGACTCTGTACTGGTACCCCTTGTATAAACCCTCATTATTTTTATTTTATTGTGTTACTTTTTGTTATTTTGTACTTTTTAAAAACTTTTAAGTAAGCATTTCATGGCAAGGTCTACACATGTTGTATTCGGCACGTGACAAAAAAAAGTTATTTGATTTGAATATTGCCCCATTTTTTTGCATGAGTTGACCATCCATAAGAAGACAGAGAGGTCCCAGTCTGCAGAATGCTGTGTCTGGTGCTTTCCCCTCATTATGAGTGAGCATGGGGACAGAGTGGTACTGTACTGTATGGCCCAGGCTGCAAGCCTCAGACACACAAATAGATAGGGGAGACAGTCGTGTACATCCCCCATTCAAGTCGATACCATGATGGCCCACAAGGAACTTCACTGGGCCTTATGAAAACTGGAAACCATAAATCCTGAGGCTTCATTTATTGTAGCTGGGGACTTCAACAAAGCACATTTGAGAACAAGGCTACCTAAATTCTATCAGCATATTAACTGTAGCACTAGCATTGATAAAACACTGGATCACTGCTACTCTAACTTCCGCGATGCATACAAGGCCCTCCTCCGCCCTCTTTTCAGCAAATCTGACCACAACTCCATTTTGTGACTCCCTTCCTATAGGCAGAAACTAAAACAGGATGTACCCGTCCTAAGGACTATTCAATGCTGGTCTGATCAATCGGAATCCCTCTTCAATATTGTTTTGATCACATGGACTGGGACATGTTCTGGGTAGTCTCAGAGAATAATATTGACGTATACACTGATTCGTGAGTAAGACATTTAAACGTGTTAACCTCTCTGCGCAACGGAACCTGCTAGCGGGCTGAAATTCCACAACTTACGGTGATCGCTACATAAATAGTCATATTAAACATTCCTGAAAATACAAGTGTCTCACATATATCGAAAGCCTAGAATCTTGTTAATCCAACTGCATTGTCAGATTTAAAAAAAGATTTACTGCGAAAGAATACGATGCGATTATCTGAGCATAGAGCCCCATAAAAACAAACAATTTTAACCAGCACAGGCATAACACAATCACAAACTGCATTAAAATAAATAGTTTACCTTTGACAATCTTCGTCTGTTTGCAATTCCAATGCTCATTCTTACACAATGAATGATCTTTTGTTTGATAAAATCCGTTTGTATAGCCTATCACGAAACATTTTGTGAACCACTTGTGTCGTGAATTCCGTCTCATTCCATTTTCGACGACACATTCCAGGTAAATAACCCACACAGAATGTGACTTTTCCAGTCATGTTTGGTTTCACTGCAATCAACTGGTTTGTTTGTAACACAATAAAACGTGATGGGCCATTTCGTGGGATGTATTGACTGAAAGAAACCGATTTGAAGAGAACAAGTCATGACATCATTGTGCACCAATGATTTGCCCGCTGTTTCGTTGATTGACTGTATTTTAACCCAGTGACCACTGAACGTCTTGAAATCTAGCTGGGTAGATAGCCAATGAGCTGAGCTAAACGGCAATACGCCATGTTTATTTGTTGCAAGACCAACCCATGTAGTAAGCTTCAGCTTAAAGTGAGTCATTCGCTATTGAAGTTTCATACCGGAAGGAGCTACGCATATTACGCACTGCATTGTTTGGTGAATGCGCAGATTCAGCTGTTTATATATCAATCATTATGGTGACTAAGTCAGGGAAAGCTAAATATAAGTCTAGATATACAGATGTACACACAATTTTAGAATAAATTGATTGGTAAGGTGAGACAGAGATTGTTGTAGGACGCTTCATTTAGCGATTGTGGAGGAATATTTTTTGAACGGGAGAGGACATCGTTTTGGACTGGTAAGTTCTTATCATGCTAATGCCCTTGTTTGAAATTAATAATATAAAATATTATTTGTGATTTTTGGTCTGACATTCTGACGGGCCACCTCCAGGTGGTGAAGGTAGGAAAACATAGGGCTTTCTCCTATAGAGCTCCATTTTTATGGAACGGTCTGCCTACCCATGTCAGAGACGCAAACTCGGTCTCAACCTTTAAGTCTCTACTGAAGACTCATCTCTTCAGTGGGTCATATGATTGAGTGTAGTCTGGCCCAGGAGTGGGAGGGTGAACGGAAAGGCTCTGGAGCAACGAACCGCCCTTGCTGTCTCTGCCTGGCCGGTTCCCCTCTTTCCACTGGGATTCTCTGCCTCTAACCCTATTACAGGGGCTGAGTCACTGGCTTTACTGGGGCTCTCTCATGCCGTCCCTGGAGGGGGTGCGTCACCTGAGTGGGTTGAGTCACTGATGTGGTCATCCTGTCTGGGTTGGCGCCCCCCCCCCCCTTGGGTTGTGCCGTGGCGGAGGTCTTTGTGGGCTATACTCAGCCTTGTCTCAGGATGGTAAGTTGGTGGTTGAAGATATCCCTCTAGTGTTGTGGGGGCTGTGCTTTGGCAAAGTGGGTGGGGTTATATCCTTCCTGTTTGGCCCTGTCCGGGGGTGTCCTCGGATGGGGCCACAGTGTCTCCTGACCCCTCCTGTCTCAGCCTCCAGTATTTATGCTGCAGTAGTTTATGTGTCGGGGGGCTAGGGTCAGTTTGTTATATCTGGAGTACTTCTCCTGTCCTATTCGGTGTCCTGTGTGAATCTAAGTGTGCGTTCTCTAATTCTCTCCTTCTCTCTTTCTCTCTCTCGGAGGACCTGAGCCCTAGGACCATGCCCCAGGACTACCTGACATGATGACTCCTTGCTGTCCCCAGTCCACCTGGCTGTGCTGCTGCTCCAGTTTCAACTGACCTGAGCCCTAGGACCATGCCCCAGGACTACCTGACATGATGACTCCTTGCTGTCCCCAGTCCACCTGACTGTGCTGCTGCTCCAGTTTCAACTATTCTGCCTTATTATAATTCGACCATGCTGGTCATTTATGAACATTTGAACATCTTGACCATGTTTTGTTATAATCTCCACCCGGCACAGCCAGAAGAGGACTGGCCACCCCACATAGCCTGGTTCCTCTCTAGGTTTCTTCCTAGGTTTTGGCCTTTCTAGGGAGTTTTTCCTAGCCACCGTGCTTCTACACCTGCATTGCTTGCTGTTTGGGGTTTTAGGCTGGGTTTCTGTACAGCACTTTGAGATATCAGCTGATGTACGAAGGGCTATATAAATAAATTTGATTTGATTTGATTTGATTTGATTCGCTGATCCTCAACACTCAAATTTTGCACGCCCAATTTTTCAGTTTTTGATTTGTTAAAAAAGTTTGAAATATCCAATAAATGTCGTTCCACTTCATTATTGTGTCCCACTTGTTGTTGATTCTTCACAAAAAAATACAGTTTTATATCTTTATGTTTGAAGCCTGAAATGTGGCAAAAGGTCGCAAAGTTCAAGGGGGCCGAATACTTTCGCAAGGCACTGTATGGTGTAGAATACACACTGTGTGCGTAATTACATTAGGACGGGTATGAGATACCCTGATGCGGCTATGGAGGCCACGTGAGAGCCAGGCAGAGAGAGACAGAGACACAGAGAGAGAGACTGCACCACAGAACAGAGCTTAGCTGTGTGCCAACAGTCGAGGACCTGAGGACCACACAGGGGGAGGGAGGCAGCAGATCGATGGTGAACAAACAGCTGACACAGTGATTCCATTACTACCCTACAGTGGATCAAAACATTCCCTCCGCCAACTGTAAACGATACTGCCCCTCTGGTGGCTGAGCTTATGGTGACAGCAGGAGAGCAACACCACTACACAGAGAAAACCTACTCTCAACTAGCTGGGGGGGAGGAGAAATCACTGCTAGTGAGCTCTTGAACTATGTGGAGGAATTCATCAGACCCAAGAAGCATCACACTGACATACTGTACATATCATCAGGAAAATATGCAGCACTGTTCTGTAGCAGCAATAGTACAGACAGTAGGAACAGTGTGGTACCTGACCGCATATGAAGAGACAACAACAAACAAACTATTCTTGACGGATGACTGAAATTCTTTCTGTCTCTCTTTCTCTCTCTCTTTCTCAATATTTATATTTTTCTCTGTCTCGCTCAGTCACTCCGTCACTCTTTCTCTCTATCTGTCTTACTCCATCCATCTCCTACTCTGTCTGTCTCTTACTCTCTCCATCTCTCTCTGTCTCTCTGTTCTCTCCTGTGTTTCCTCCTCTGTGTCTCTCCCCATCCTACTGTCAGTATCTATGAGGCTGTGTAGACTGCAGTAACCTGCGGGGGATGAGGTTGTGCTGCCATTGTGTCATTCTACAGCAGTGTCTGGGAACTGATTAGAATAAGGTCTTATCTGACATCAGGAGCATGTCTCTGTCCCCTGCTCCCCATTCTCTCAGCTTTTATGTACCAGTCTCAAGAAATAACCTTTTCTCAGCCTTTTCAGAACATTTTGGTAGAGAGGAGAACAACTATTATGAGTTGTCAGGAAGCTATTTCACAGTGTGCTGAACATACAATACATGCTCAACAAGTACACAACCACTCATAAAATATTGTCCAACAACATCAATGTTTAACCAAAGATGGCTAAAGTCGATAGAGGGCTGACTATCTTTAAAAGAACAGAGCGTTGACTGGTCAGACACACACACATATACACACACAAAACCAAACATACAGTGCCTTGCGAAAGTATTGGGCCCCCTTGAACTTTGCGACCTTTTGCCACATTTCAGGCTTCAAACATAAAGATATAAAACTGTATTTTTTTGTGAAGAATCAACAACAAGTGGGACACAATCATGAAGTGGAACGACATTTATTGGATATTTCAAACTTTTTTAACAAATCAAAAACTGAAAAATTGGGCGTGCAAAATTATTCAGCCCCCTTAAGTTAATACTTTGTAGCGCCACCTTTTGCTGCGATTACAGCTGTAAGTCGCTTGGGGTATGTCTCTATCAGTTTTGCACATCGAGAGACTGAAATGTTTTCCCATTCCTCCTTGCAAAACAGCTCGAGCTCAGTGAGGTTGGATGGAGAGCATTTGTGAACAGCAGTTTTCAGTTCTTTCCACAGATTCTCGATTGGATTCAGGTCTGGACTTTGACTTGGCCATTCTAACACCTGGATATGTTTATTTTTGAACCATTCCATTGTAGATTTTGCTTTATGTTTTGGATCATTGTCTTGTTGGAAGACAAATCTCCGTCCCAGTCTCAGGTCTTTTGCAGACTCCATCAGGTTTTCTTCCAGAATGGTCCTGTATTTGGCTCCATCCATCTTCCCATAAATTTTAACCATCTTCCCTGTCACTGCTGAAGAAAAGCAGGCCCAAACCATGATGCTGCCACCACCATGTTTGACAGTGGGGATGGTGTGTTCAGCTGTGTTGCTTTTACGCCAAACATAATGTTTTGCATTGTTGCCAAAAAGTTCAATTTTGGTTTCAACTGACCAGAGCACCTTCTTCCACATGTTTGGTGTGTCTCCCAGGTGGCTTGTGGCAAACTTTAAACGACACTTTTTATGGATATCTTTAAGAAACCCAGTGCTCCTTGGGATGTTTAAAGCTTGGGAAATATTTTTGTATCCAAATCCGGCTTTAAACTTCTTCACAACAGTATCTCGGACCTGCCTGGTGTGTTCCTTGATCTTCATGATGCTCTCTGCGCTTTTAACGGACCTCTGAGACTATCACAGTGCAGGTGCATTTATACGGAGACTTGATTACACACAGGTGGATTGTATTTATCATCATTAGTCATTTAGGTCAACATTGGATCATTCAGAGATCCTCACTGAACTTCTGGAGAGAGTTTGCTGCACTGAAAGTAAAGGGGCTGAATAATTTTGCACGCCCAATTTTTCAGTTTTTGATTTGTTAAAAAAGTTTGAAATATCCAATAAATGTCGTTCCACTTCATGATTGTGTTCCACTTGTTGTTGATTCTTCACAAAAAATACAGTTTTATATCTTTATGTTTGAAGCCTGAAATGTGGCAAAAGTTCAAGGGGGCCGAATACTTTCGCAAGGCACTGTACCTTACTGTATATACTGTATATTTTCTTTCTGAGTCTGGCTGTGTTTCTGACTGCAGATTAAGGCTGTCTGGAAAGCTGAGTGATATCCAGTCCTTTAAACTCTCCTCCAGCTCTCTCATACCTTTACACTCCTCAGCCAATGATAACAGATCACTTATTTATATTTACCCAGGAGCCTCTGTTAGTTTTTTATTCTCTAACTTCTCTATCTCCTTTAACTTCCTACATGTCTTGTTTCTATGGAAATAGCTGCATGTATGCTCTCCTCTCTGACTATACAACTGTAAATAGTCATGAAATCACTATCAATTCCTATACAGGAGTGAGTGACCTTCTCATATTCTCTGTACTGCCCTAGGGATAAGAGACTAGAGGACCAATCAGTGGTGGAAAAAGTTCCCAATTGTCACACTAAAACTAAAGATACCTTAACAGAAAATGATTCAAGTAAAAGTCACCAAGTAAAATATTACTTAAGTAAAAGTATAAAAGTATTTGGATTTAAATATACTTAAAGATGCACTATGCAGAAATAGCTCCGCCATTTCCTGGTTGCAAAGATTATAATAGTTTGTCTAATTTCAGTTCATGTGTATAGTAGAGAATCATTGTTCCATCTAATCGGCTTTAAAATATATTTGACATAAAAAATAGTGTATTTTCAACTGTTTGAAGCTGGTGTACAAAACCGAAAGTAAAAGACACAAAAACTAAACTTAAGCACAGGAAGCACTAGTGCACTTACAGTAGAACAATCTACCGTTTCTGCGAATGACAGATCTATAACTGACATTTCTATTTGAAAAGTTATATATGCAAAGCTCCTAAAGGCTCACCCAGAAAGACTCACAGCTGTAATCGCTAACAAAGGTGATTCTAACATATATTTACTTAGTGGTGTGAATACTTATGTAAATTAGATATTTCTGCATTTCATTTTCAATAAATTTGCTAACATCTTTTCACTTCACCATTACAGGGTACTGTGTGTAGATGGGTGAGAGAAAACATCTATTTAATCATGTTTTTATTCAGGCTGTAACAACAACCTTTGGAATAATTTAAGGAGTATGAATATATTCTGAAGGTACTGTATACACTTAAGTATGAAAAGTAAAAGCTATAAATCATTTTCAATTCCTTATATCAAGCAAATGAGGAAGCACAATATTTTTTTAGATTTTTGTTTTATTAACGGATTGCCAGGGGCACACTCCAACACATCATTTACTAACTAAGCATTTGTGTTTAGTGAGTTCGCCAGATCAGAGGCAGGAGTGATGATCACATGTTACCGAGATAAGTGCGTGAATTGGATAATTTTCCAAGCCTGCTGCTAAGCATTCAACATGTAACGAGTACTTTTGGGTGTCAGTGTAAATGTATGAGAGTAAAAGGTACATCTATTATTTAAGAATGTAGTGGAGTGAAAGTACAACTTGTCAAAAATATAAATAGTAAAGTACAGATACCCCCAAAAAACAGGTAAGTAAAAATACTCTGGCGTACTACTTAAGTTATACCCCTTTCAAACTAAAACATTTTTCCGTCAACTTTAGCATTCCTGACACCTTTTAGCCGAATTTTCTTTATATATGAAATATATATGAAAGGTATTGCCGGTGGCAAAAACTCTACTTTTATTTCCGCCAAATCGACCTAGTCAATATTCCCATAAAGTTCTGACTACGGCTTAGTATTTAATGTAGCCTTGAAGCTGAGCCGGCATTGGCACTCCATCTTAAGTTCCTGGTGGTTGCTAGGCAGACAGAAATTGACATTAAATTCTCTAGCAACAGGTCTGCTGGCCATCGGTTTGTCAGCATGCTAATTTCACACTCCCTTAAAACTTGAGACATCTGTGTTATTGTGTTGTGTGACAAAACTGTGGTCATTTAATGTCCATAGCACAAGGGGCACCTGTGTAATTATCATGCTGTTTAATCAGCTTCTTGATATGCCACACCTGTCAGGTGGATCTTGGCAAAGGAGAAATGCTCACTAACAGGGATGTAAACAAATTTACACTCAACATTTGAGAGAAATACGTTTTTTGTGCATATGGAGAATTTCTTGGAGTTACGTGTTGTGTTTGTATTTTTGTTCAGTGTACAGTATAAGACATTTCATGTAATACGTGGATCAAGATTGGGTTTGCCTTGGGCTCTGTTTCAAAATACTTTTTTTAATATGACAGCGGTTCCACACGTTGCTGTGGCGCAAGTTGTGTGTGAAAAATATTTGTTGTATTTAATTTAGTTATATTTCATTGTATTCTTAGCCTAATATTAAATAGCCTATGTGTGTGTTGACTGTGTTCAGAGAAGCCTAAGTGTGTCTTGTCTGGTTAATGAACAAAATAACTATTGATTTCATGTACATGGCACAGCCATTTAGTATATATGCTGCACAGATCAGAAGTGTTCCCTCAAAGCTGCATTCGGGCGCAGTAGCTAAATATCAGCCCACAGAGAGAAGCACAAGATTGAACTTTCTTGAGCAATGGTCACCCATCGGTCAATCCCCATCGACTGGTATTCCAAGTCTATTGCCAAACATTTCTGTAAAAAAAAACAATAAAGCATTGTATTCCAAAAAGTTGCCAAAATAAATATTGCTTTTTGATGAAACATGTCAATCACAGTGTTTAGTTCAACAGGTTACTACTATTGACTACTGGAAGACACATTGTCAAGATTCTGTCTTTCTTTTCCTTATGGACAGACAGACAGATAGAAGAGTGCCGATCAATATGCGGGCTGTCAAACCTCAATAGGCACAATGCGTGTGTGAAAAGAGAATAAAGCTCCAACGTTGCTGACACAACAAACAGAAGTCGGAATCACATTTACAGTTTTTCTCAATTGTTAACCTCTCACAGCTCCCCTCCTACTTTGTGCAATTTCTGCCTGAAGACATACCCAAATCTAACAGCCTGTAGCTCAGGCACAGAACCAAGGATATGCATATTCTTGGTACCATTTGAAAGAAAACACTCTGAAGTTTGTGTACATGTGAATTGCATTTGGGGGAGTTTAACACAATAGATCAGGTTTAGATAAAACAATGAAAAAAAACATACATTTTTTATTTTTATATCATCTTTAAAATGAACAAGATAAAACAAACATTCAGATAGGGGACAATTTCAGTGAAAAATATAAGAGGGCAACAGTACTTGTGCAAAGTTTCAGAATGATAACTTACAAAATGATTGTGCTACATGACATTTATCATGAAGTCACCCAGGTGTCCCACACAAGTAGCCCAAATGTACCCAAGTGGCCAAATTGGTGAAGGTATACATTTTGAAACAAATAACTATATACAAAATACCAAAATGGTATTCTAACACACCCCCCCACAAAAAAAAAATTGAGAAAAAAAAAAGAAAAAAAAATATATATATATATTTTTTTATTGATATATATATATATATACATTTACAAAATAACATGGGTAACTATTTACACACTTTCACATTTGGAAGACCCTCAGTCCTCTATCAAATCAAATCTATTAATATAGCAGATATATATAGAGAGTTGAAGGTTGAAGGTTGAATATATTATTATATTATTATTACCTGCTAGATCTACTGTCTCTTTTATATTATGACATTTCAGCTAGATCTACTGTCTCTATTATATTATGACAGACTAGCTAGACTACTGTCTTTATTATATTACAACAGACCAACTGTCTCTACTGTCTCCATTTCACTTTGGCCATTGATGTGGTCCTGCCCTCTCCTCAACAGCCTCAAATAGGCTATTTCATGTGGGTTGGGGTGGGGCGGCAGACACACGCATCTCACATTTCATGATATTACATGTTTATATATTGCTTCTACATTTTAAAAAAAATCACAAATAATATTTTATATTATTAATTTCAAACAAGGGCATTAGCATGATAAGAACTTACCAGTCCAAAATGATGTCCTCTCCCGTTCAAAAAATATTCCTCCACAATCGCTAAATGAAGCGTCCTACAACAATCTCTGTCTCACCTTCCCAATCAATTTATTCTAAAATTGTGTGTGCATCTGTATATCTAGACTTAGATTTAGCTTTCCCTGACTTAGTCGCCATAATGATTGATATATAAACAGCTGAATCTGCGCGTTCACCAAACAATGCGTAGCTCCTTCCGGTATGAAACTTCAATAGCAAATGACTCACTTTACGCTGGAGCTTACTATATGGGTTGCTCTTGCAACACATAAACATGGCGTATTGCCGTTTAGCTCAGCTCATTGGCTATCTACCCAGCTAGATTTCAAGACGATCAGTGGTCATTGGGTTAAAAGACAGTCAATCAACGAAACAGCGGGCAAATCATTGGTGCACAATGATGTCATGACTTGTTCTCTTCAAATCGGTTTCTTTCAGTCAATACGTCCCGCGAAATGGCCCATCAGGTTTGATTGTGTTACAAACAAACCAGTTGATTGCAGTGAAACCAAACATGACTGGAAAAGTCACATTCTGTGTGGGTTATTTACCTGGAATGTGTCGTCGAAAATGGAATGAGACGGAATTCACGACACAAGCGGTTCACAAAATGTTTCGTGTTAGGCTATACAAACTCATTTTATCAAACAAAAGATCATTCATTGTGTAAGAATGAGCATTGGAATTGCAAACAGACGAAGATTGTCAAAGGTAAACAATTTATTTTAATGCAGTTTGTGCTTATGTTATGCCTGTGCTGGTTAAAATTGTTTTTTTTTTATGGGGCTCTATGCCTAGATAAACGCATCGTATTATTTCGCAGTAAATCCTTTTTTAAATCTGACAACGCAGTTGGATTAGCAAGATTCTAGGCTTTTGATACGTGAGACACTTGTATTTTCAGGAATGTTTAATATGACTATTTATGTAGCGATCACAGTATATTGTGGAATTTCAGCCCGCTAGCGGGTTCCGTGCGCAGAGGTTAATACGTTTAAATGTCTTACTCACGAATCAGTGTATACGTCAATATTATTCTCTGAGACTACCCAGAACATGTCCCAGTCCATGTGATCAAAACAATATTGAAGCGTGATTCCGATTGATCAGACCAGCGTTGAATAGTCCTTAGCACGGGTACATCCTATTTTAGTTTCTCCCTATAGGAAGGGAGTCGCAAAATGGAGTTGTGGTCAGAGTTGCTGAAAGGAGGGCGGAGGAGGGCCTTGTATGCATCGCGGAAGTTAGAGTAGCAGTGATCCAGTGTTTTACCAGTGCTAGTGCTACAGTCAATATGCTGATAGAATTAGGTAGCCTTGTTCTCAAATGTGCTTTGTTGAAGTCCCCAGCTACAATAAATGCAGCCTCAGGATTTATGGTTTCCAGTTTTCATAAAGCCCAGTGAAGTTCCTTGTGGGCCATCATGGTATCGACTTGAATGGGGGATGTACACGACTGTCTCCCCTATCTATTTGTGTGTCTGAGGCTTGCAGCCTGGGCCATACAGTACAGTACCACTCTGTCCCCATGCTCACTCATAATGAGGGGAAAGCACCAGACACAGCATTCTGCAGACTGGGACCTTTCTGTCTTCTTATGGATGGTCAACTCATGCAAAAAAATGGGGCAATATTAAAATCAAATAACTTTTTTTTGTCACGTGGCGAATACAACATGTGTAGACCTTGCCATGAAATGCTTACTTAAAAGTTTTTAAAAAGTAAAAAATAACAAAAAGTAACACAATAAAATAAAAATAATGAGGGTTTATACAGGTTAGTCGAGGTAATTTGTACATGTAGGTGGGGTGAAGTGACTCTGCATAGATAATAAACAGCGAATAGCAGCAGTGTACAAAACAAATGGAGAGCGGTGTCAATGTAAATAGTCTGGTGGCCATTTGATTAACTGTTCAGCAGTCTTATGGCTTGGGGGTAGAAGCTGTTAAGGAGCCTTTTGGTCCTAGACTTGGCGCTCCGGTACCGCTTGCCTTGAGGTAGCAGAAGAAAAAAAATGATGACCTGGGTGACTGGAGTCTCTAACAAGTATTTGGGCTTTCCTCTGACACCGCCTATTACATAAGTCCTGGATGGCAGGAAGCTTGGCCCCAGTGATGTACTGGGCCGTATGCATTACCCTTTGTAGCGCCTTACAGTCAGATGCCAAGCAGTTGCCATACCAGACAGAGATGCAACTGCTCAGGATGCTCTCAATGGTGCAGCTGTAGAACCTTTTGAGGATCTGGGGACCCATGTCAAATCTTTTCAGTCTCGCGAGGGGGAAAAGGTTTTGTCGTGCCCTCTTCACGACTGTCTTGGTGTGTTTAGACCATGATAGTTCGCTGGTGATGTGGACACCAAGGAACTTGAAACTCTAGACCTGCACCACTACAGCCCAGTGGATGTTATCGGCCTGCCTTTTCCTGTAGTCCATGATCAGCTCCATTGTCTTGCTCACATTGAGGGAGAGGTTGCTGTCCTGGCACCACATTGCCAGTTCTCTGACCTCCTCCCTATAGGCTGTCTCATCGTTGTCTGTGATCAGGCCGTCCACTGTTGTGTTGTCAGCAAACTTAATGACGGTGTTGGAGTTGTGTTTGGCCACGCAGTCGTGGGTGAACAGGGAGTACAGGAGGGAACTAAGTGCACCAGCCTTACCAGCCTTTCAAAGCACTTCATGGCCACCGACGTGAGTACTATGGGGCGGTAAACATTTAGGCTTGTTATCTTCGCTTCCCCTGGCACAGGGACTATTGTGGTGTGCTTGAAACATGTAGCTATTACAGACTTGGCCAGGGAGAGGTTGAAAATGTCAGTGAAGACACTTGCCAGTTGGTCCGCACATGCTTTGAGTACATTTCCTGATAATCCGTTTGGCCCTGCGGCTTTGTGAATGTTGACCTCTAGCGACTAGCAATCCCGTATCCGGGAGCGTAATCATAGCCTCAAGTGCATTACCATAACGCAACTTTTCCTATTCATGAAAATCGCAAATGAAATGAAATAAATATATTCAAACACAAGCTTAGCCTTTTGTTAACAACACTGTCATCTCAGATTTTCTAAATATGCGTTACAGCCAACGCTAGACAAGCATTTGTGAAGTTTATCATGGCATAATGCCATGCTAGGCTCTGCTGGCAGCAGGCAACATTTTCACGGAAATAAGAAAAGCAACCAAATTAAATCATTTACCTTTGAAGAATTTCAGATGCTTTCACTCAGGAGACTCCAGTTAGATAGCAAATGTTCCTTTTTTCAAAAAATTATATTTTTGTAGGCGAAAAAGGTCCCGTTTGTTCATCAGTTTTGACTGAGAAATCGACCGAAAAATACTTAAACTATAACGGCAAACTTTTTTCAAAATTTGCTCCATAATATCGACAGAAACACGGCAAACATTGTTTAGGATCCATCCTCAAGGTGTTTTTAACATTTTATTCGATAATATATCCTTCAAGGCAATTGTTTTCTCATAAGAAGTGATTGGAAAAATGGCTACCTCAGTATCTTACGCGAGATTTCTCCGGGAGACAGCATGTGACCACTCGCCAAATATGGTCCCTTACAGGCATTCTCCAATGGAAATGCCTAAAAAGACGTCACAATGCTGTAGACAGCTTGGGGAATGCGTGGAAAACGTAGCTCATTCACAGCCATATAAGAAGTCATTGGCATGAGGCGGTTTCAAAAAATGTGACACTTCCTGATTGGATTTTTATCTGGGTTTTGCCTGTAACATCAGTTCTGTGGCACTCACAGACAATATCTTTGCAGTTTTGGAAACATCAAAGTGTTTTCTTTCCAAAGATGTCAATTATATGCATAGTCGAGCATCTTTTCGTGATGCGCCAGGAATGAGCCTACACTTTCTGTCATTTCCCCAAGGTGTCTGCAGCATTGTGACGTATTTGTAGGCATATCATTGGAAAATTGACCATAAGAGACTACATTTACCAGGTGTCCGCTCGGTGTCCTCCGTCGAAACTATTGCGTAATCTCCAGGTGCGTGCATTTTTCCATTTTGTTCAGAGGAGAAACCAAACTGCCACGAGTGATTTATCTTCGAATAGATATGTGAAAAACACCTTGAGGATTGATTCTAAACAACGTTTGCCATGTTTCTGTCGATATTATGGAGTTAATTTGGAAAAAAGTTTGGCGTTGTAATGACTGAAGTTTCGGGTTTTTTTCTTAGCCAAACGTGATGAACAAAACGGAGCGATTTCTCCTACACAAATAATATTTTTGGAAAAACTTAACATTTGCTATCTAACTGAGAGTCTCCTCATTGAAAACATCCAAAGATCTTTAAAGGTAAATGATTTTATTTGAATGCTTTTCTTGTTTTTGTGAAAATGTTGCCTGCTGAATGCTAGGCTTAATGCTATGCTAGCTATCAATACTCTTACACAAATGCTTGTGTAGCTATGGTTGAAAAGCATTTTTTGAAAATCTGAGATGACAGTGTTGTTAACAAAAGGCTAAGCTTGTGAGCCAATATATTTATTTAATTTCATTTGCGATTTTCATGAATAGTTAACGTTGCGTTATGGTAATGAGCTTGAGGCTATAATTACGCTCCCCGATACGGGATTGCTCGTCACAACATTAACTGACTTGCCTAGTTAAATTAAGGTAATATATATATATATATATATTATATTATAATATATATTAATATATATATTTATAAACATTCACCTGTTAAGAAGATTGATGAGGAATTGAAAAACTGTATGGTTGAAAGAGATGGGGCAAAACGAGTGGCTACTAAGTCTGGCTGCACATCTGACAGGCTTACTGTCTGAAAATTGAGAAATGATGTGACTAAACTCAACAAAAAGAAGAAGAACCTATATTATGAAGCCAAAATCAATGATATAATGAATAATGGATAAAAACTTTGGAGTACTTTAAATGAAATTATGGACAGAAAGACAAATTCAACTTCATCTTTCATTGAATCAGATGGCTTATTCATCACAAAACCATTTAATGTTGCCAATTATTTTAATGATTATTTCATTGGCGAAGAGGTTAACACGTTCGCTGAAACTACACCTCAGGTACTCAAAACTCTAAACACAAAACACAAAACAGTTAGCCAATTTCCCCAACCCTACAGTCATCTATTTTTTTATTTTTTTGCAGCCGATTCAGCTGCACTGAGCGCCGAGTTGGCGAACTCTTGCCATTTTGATTGATTTCTTATGTCAAAAAGAACAAACTCTGCTTTCCCGGTGGGTCCGGAAAGCAAATCAAGTACATTATAGGCCTGCCGCAGGCCAATTGGATGTCTCAGATTACCATATACGAGGTAACAGCTGGCTTAAATGCTATAGCAAAACTGATACTGTGAGATTTCAAAAAGTTTAAAACCATGACTAGAGTGACACTGTAAACAAAAACAGAAAATAACTGCTGTTTTTATGAGTGAGTTTACGTTTAAGTTGATACTCAGCGCTGTCAACACTTTCTATTAATCTCTTTTATTAGCCTATAAAATGTGCTTTTTTCCTATTTCCACTTAGCGCTACAACAAGCAGTGCAGCAGTAATGAATAGGCAGGAAAGTGTATCTATCTATAGCCTTGCGTTGCTGTTATTATTAGGAATATTTTACTTTCTCTGTTCATAGGAGTAACAACATTAATTTGTGCATGAGGCAGAAATAATGAGATGTGACTCGAGTTTCGCCATCAGCTGTCCCTTTTTGGTCAGTGTGCAGGAAAGGGAGAGCGGAGGGATGTTGAGAGACGGACCCTCAGTCTGCTGCGCTCTCCCTTTGCTGAGACTGACCATCAGATGCATGCACCATCAGCCCAGTAAAATAATAATAAAAAGCACATTATTTAAATGTATGCTCACTCAGCTGTGCTTCACAAGTAATACAACATGGATCTATTACCGGTGTGATCATGTAGCCTTCATCACATTTTGAAATATATATTTTCTAAATGGCCTGAACAACAATGGGCAATTCAACTAAAGCCAATATGCAGTGGTAATGTATTGGCTATAGCTTTGCGTAGAAAACTCATTGCTACAGTCTTGTTTTTAATTGGTTAATGATGCATACGCTTTACGTTTTTTAAGTAGATTTCGGCTTGCATTTTTACTCAGAAAGTGATCTCGACTCAGAAAGGGTTGGTGACCACTGTTCTGGAGTTTTCCTTGTTAACACTATCACAATCGTGATTGAATCAACACAATATTAGCCAGTTTTATTAATGCAACATACCAAAACAAAACAAACTATGCAAGAGATTTTGTTGTAGGCAGAACACATCCAAGTAGGATTCTATTGGATTGACATGCACGACTCAGCCCGTACTCCAGACAGACCTGTGCAGCATAAATAATCAGAGTTTCAGTATGCCTATATGCAAATAGACCATTGACATATCTGTGCCATTTACTTAGAACTGAAATGTGTTTACAGCATGAGCGGTCATCAGTAAATGGACTTGTTTTGAGATCAAAGCGAGAGCTGCATGTAGCCACGCGTCCACATTTTGTTCACATCCTTTGCTAGTTAGTGAGTTATTAGCCCAGTTATAGACAATTTGTAGTCCTCAATGGGGGAGTGACTGTTTCCTACAAGAGCACAAAACATGTACATTTCTAGATATCTTTGAAAAGCGAGTCAGGTAAAGAGCTTTTTTTGTCTTAAAGGGGCAGTGTTGTATTTTGAGATAGGCTTGAATGATCTAAGTAGCCAATAGGCTGAGGGTAGCATAATTGGTCTGATTCTATGTAATAATGGAAAGGGAATAATAGTGGATTTTATTTTGCAAAGTGGTGTCTTGCATCAAACAACACAACATAATTTTCAGTCACCTCCTCATCTGAAGGAGAAGTGGATAAACAGGTTAATGTCTGAATGATAGAATAGCTATTTCCATTTAAATTGTTATGGTAGGCATTTTCTCCATTGTTTTTGATGGTAGCCCACTCTGGTAGGCCTACATTATGATCAAATAGCCACAGTAGCCTACTTTGCCACTGTTAATACTGTAACTTAACGTGAGTACAGCCTCAGTGTTCACATTAAATGTGCGCAGGAAGTTGCACAGAATTTTCAAAACGTTCAAGTTTGTGCTCAGCAGACCTGAAATTTGCTCAGTGCCGGAAAAAGATGAGAGGGTAAATCGCAGACCAGTAACATAAATATTCCATTCTATTATAATAAATAATAGTGTTTCTTAGGACCTGCCTACAGCAAATGAGTAATGAATTTATTTGTGATAATGTATATTCAATGGATTTATTCAAATAGACTCATATCGGCCCACATCTACTCCCACTACTAAACTTGCCGGCATGTGCATGGGAAATGTGGTAAAAATGGGACTGTATGAATTGGGCTCTAAAAAACATTGCCATATTTTTTCGTAAAGGATATTACTTCACACCACTGGGACAACTTAAATGCATTTGGAAGCTTCAGATCTCGACCAGCAGCAGGAAGGGAGTACATAGTCATCTGTCATCTACCCAGAGCCAGACTCACTCTGAGGGGGATTATCCAAGCATGACATAGGCATGGAGAAAGACTTCGGAGTTAGTCCAGCTCAGTGTCTCCAGAACTCTATGAATACCATGCTTAATTAATGCTTCATTGCAAATGAGAGAGAGAGCGAGAGAGCGAGAGAGCGAGAGAGAACATCCTCTGTGTACACCATAAAACACCAAATAATACTTGCAGAGCAGAATTAGGATGATACCCGCTAATGATCAAAATCCAGAAAAGAAGCATTAACTTTTACAACCACCTAAAAGGAAGCGATTCGCAAACTTTCAATAACAAAGTCATCACATACAGAGAGATTAACCTAGGGAAGAGTCCCCTCAGCAAGCTGATCCTGGGGCTCTGTTCACAAACACAAACAGACCCCACAGAGCCCCAGGAAAGCAACACAAATAGACCCAACCAGATTTGATTTATTTATTTTTATTTCACCTTTATTTAACCAGGTAGGCTAGTTGAGAACAAGTTCTCATTTGCAACTGCGACCTGGCCAAGATAAAGCATAGCAGTGTGAACAGACAACAACACAGAGTTACACATGGAGAAAACAATAAACAATAAACAAGTCAATAACATAGTAGAAAAAAAAGAATCTATATACATTGTGTGCAAAAGGCATGAGGAGGTAGGCAATAAATAGGCCTAAGGAGTGAAAAATTACAATTTAGCAGATGAACACTGGAGTGATAAATGATCAGATAGTCATGTGTCATCTACCTGGTGTGCAAAAGAGCAGAAAAGTAAATAAATAAAAACAGTATGGGGCTGAGGGTGGTAAATTGGGTGGGCTATATACCGATGGACTATGTACAGCTGCAGCGATCGGTTAGCTGCTCAGATAGCAGATGTTCAAAGTTGGTGAGGGAGATAAAAGTCTCCAACTTCAGAGATTTTTGCAATTCGTTCCAGTCGCAGGCAGCAGAGAACTGGAAGGAAAGGCGGCCAAATTAGGTTTTGGCTTTAGGGATGATCAGTGAGATACACCTGCTGAAGCGCGTGCTACAGGTGGGTGTTGCCATCGTGACCAGTGAACTGAGATAAGGCAGAGCTTTACCTAGCATAGACTTGTAGATGACCTGGAGCCAGTGGGTCTGGCGATGAACATGTAGCGAGGGCCAGCCAACTAGAGCATACAGGTCACAGTGGTGGGTGGTATAAGGTGCTTTACTAACAAAACGGATGGTACTGTGATAAACTGCATCCATTTTGCTGAGTAGAGTATTGGAAGCTATTTTGTAGATGACATCGCCGAAGTTGAGGATCGGTAGGATAGTCAGTTTTACTAGGGTACGTTTGGCGGCGTGAGTGAAGGATGCGAAATAGAAAGCCGACTCTAGATTTGATTTTGGATTGGAGAAGTTTGATATGAGTCTGGAAGGAGAGTTTGCAGTCTAGCCAGACACCTAGGTACTTATAGATGTCCACATATTCTAGGTCGGAACCATCCAGGGTGGTGATGCTAGTCGGGCGTGTGGGTGCAGGCAGCGAACGGTTGAAAAGCATGCATTTGGTTTTACTAGCGTTTAAGAGCAGGTGGAGGCCACGGAGTGTTGTATGGCATTGAAGCTTGTTTGGAAGTTAGATAGCACAGTGTCCAAGGAAGGGCCAGAAGTATACAGAATGGTGTCGTCTGCGTAGAGGTGGATCAGGGAATCGCCCGCAGCAAGAGCAACATCATTGATATATACAGAGAAAAGAGTCGGCCTGAGAATTGAACCCTGTGGTACCCCCATAGAGACTGCCAGAGGACCGGACAACATGCCCTCCGATTTGACACACTGAACTCTGTCTGCAAAGTAGTTGGTGAATCAGGCAAAGCAGTCATTAGAAAAACCGAGGCTACTGAGTCTGCCGATAAGAATATGGTGATTGACATAGTCGAAAGCCTTGGCCAGGTTGATGAAGACGGCTGCACAGTACTGTCTTCTATCAATAGCGGTTATGATATCCAAGTACCTTGAGCGTGGCTGAGGTGCACCCGTGACCGGCTCGGAAACCAGATTGCACAGCGGAGAAGGTACGGTGCTATTCGAGATGGTCAGTGATCTGTTTGTTGACTTGGCTTTCGAAGACCTTACATAGGCAGGGCAGGATGGATATAGGTCTGTAACAGTTTGGGTCCAGGGTGTCTCTACCTTTGAATAGGGGGATGACCGTGGCAGATTTCCAATCCTTGGGGATCTCAGATGATACGAAGGAGAGGTTGAACAGGCTGGAAATAGGGGTTGCGACAATGGCGACGGACAGTTTCAGAAATAAATGGTCCAGATTGTCAAGCTCAGTTGATTTGTATGGGTCCAGGTTTTGCAGCTCTTTCAGAACATCTGCTATCTGGATTTGGGTAAAGGCGAAGCTAGGGATGCTTGGGGGGGGGGCGGAGCTGTTGGCCGAGGTTGGAGTAGCCAGGAGGAAGGCATGGCCAGCCGTTGAGAAATGCTTGTTGAAGTTTTCGATTCTCACGGATTTATCGGTGGTGACCGTGTTACCTAGCCTCAGTGCAGTGGGCAGCTGGGAGGAGATGCTCTTGTTCTCCATGGACTTTTTGGAGTTAGAGCTACAGGATACAAATTTCTGCTTGAAAAAGCTGGCCTTTGCTTTCCTGACTGACTGCGTGTATTGGTTCCTGACTTCCCTGAACAGTTGCATATCGCGGGGACTATTCGATGCTATTGCAGTCCACCACAGGATGTTTTTGTGCTGGCCGAGGGCAGTCTGGTCTGGAGTGAACCAAGGGCTATATCTGTTCTTAGTTCTGCATTTTTTGAACTGAGCATGCTTGTCTAAGATGGTAAGGAAGTTACTTTTAAAGAATGACCAGGCATCCTCAACTGACGGGATGAGGTCAATATCCTTCCAGGATACCCGGGCCAGGTCTATTAGAAAGGCCTGCTCGCAGAAGTGTTTTAGGGAGCATTTGACAGTGCTGAGGGTTGGTCGTTTGACCGCGGACCCGTAACGGATGCATGCAATGAGGCAGTGATCGCTGAGATCCTGATTGAAGACAGCAGATGTAGCAGGTGTATTTGGAGGGCAAGTTGGTCAGGATAATGTCTATTAAGGTGCCCATGTTTACGGATTTAAGGTTGTACCTGGTGGGTTCCTTGATGATTTGTGTGAGATTGATGGCATCTAGCTTAGATTGTAGGACTGCCGGGGTGTTAAGAATATCCCAGTTTAGGTCACCTAACAGAACAAACTCTGAAGCTAGATGGGGGGCGATCAATTCACAGATGGTGTCCAGGGCGCAGCTGGGAGCTGAGGGGGGTCGGTAGCAGGCTGCAACAGTGAGATACTTATTTCTGGATAGATTAATTTTTAAAATTAGAAGTTCGAACTGTTTGGGCATAGACCTGGAAAGTATGACAGAACTTTGCAGGCTATCTCTGCAGTAGATTGCAACTCCTCCCCCTTTGGAAGTTCTATCTTGACGGAAAGTGTTATAGTTGGGTATGGAAATCTCAGAATTTTTGGTAGCCTTCCTAAGCCAGGATTCAGACACGGCAAGGACATCAGGGTTGGCAGAGTGTGCTAAAGCAATGAGTAAAACAAACTTAGGGAGGAGGCTTCGGATGTTGACATGCATGAAACCAAGGCTTTTTCGATTACAGAAGTCAACAAATGAGGGTGCCTGGGGACATGCAGAGCCTGGGTTTACCTCCACATCACCCGAGGAACAGAGAAGGAGTAGGATGAGGGTGCGGCTAAAAACTTTCAAAACTGGTCGCCTAGAGCGTTGGGGACAAGGAATAAAAGGAGCAGATTTATGGGCGTGGTAGAATATATTCAGGGCATAATGTGCAGACAGGGGTATGGTGGGGTGTGGGTACAGCGGAGGTAAGCCCAGGCACTGGGCTGTATCTTGTATCTCTGGATATGCTGGTTATAATGGGTGAGGTCACTGCATGTGTGGGAGGTGGGACAAAGGAGGTATCAGAAGGTATGAGGAGTGGAACTAGGGGCTCCATTGTAAACTAAAACAATGATAACTAACCTGAACAACAGTATACAAGGCATATTGATATTTGAGACAGACATACAGCAAGGCATAAAGTAATTGCAGGTCTTGATTGGGAGAGCTAGCTAAAACAACAGGTGAGACAACAACAACTAGTCAGCTAACACAACAACAGCAGGTAAAATGGCGAGGACTAGGCAGAGAGGGTTCGGATTAGCTACACACAGAGCCTGAGTTCGCGGCTGGGGCCGACAGATAAAACACAAATAAACAGAATGGAGTACCGTGATTAATGGACAGTCCAGCAGGCATCAGCTATGTAGCCAAGTGATCATAGTGTCCAGGGGGCAGCAGTAGATAGAACAGGGAAGCCGCCACTACGCTAGCACGCGGGCGACACGACACAGATCATGAGAAAGAAAAAAATCTCTTCCCAACTATTTTGCAATCTAAATGGCACAGCTGTCAATTTTTTGGTCTTTAAATGAAAATGGTATATATTTTTTTACAATTTTTATCACAATTCTCCTTAACCAATTTTGGTCTTTAATGCAGGGCTGACATAAGTTCCTTACTTTTTCCCTTTTTTCCCCCCTTTTTTTTAATCAATTCGTATATTTGAGTTTAATCACAATATTTGTTGTATTATTTGTTCTGTCTTTTCTGGTGGATTAAACTGAAATTGCAACCAACTTTCTATTGCTTGTTTAAAAAATAACAATATTTTGGGGATTATTCCGTTTTCAAATAATAAAGGGAAAAAGGCCATTATATAACATGGGGTGAGACTTTCTTACTAATTTGTAAATAAATCCAGTTTGTTATGTAGAATTATTTATTTCAGTTTTTAGAGGGAGAGAAATGAAAAGCTCACTGTGTCTATTTTTTGAAAAATGTCAGTCCACAAGTCAAGTGTAATTCCCCCATTGTATTTACCCAAGTTCTCTCTTAACTCCAGGACCATCGATGCAGGACTCTCGTGCCAGAAGAGGGACTCTCAGACTGAAAAAGCCTCCATTAATTTACGAAAAGATAGTCAATTTGTGCCACAGTTTAGACTACAGATAAATAGATCAGTGTTCTAACTCCCCCTTGTGATAGTGTGGTGCCACCATCTACCACTAACAGCCGCGGCATAAGTTCATAACTTTTAAAGGAAGAATATAATGTATATGTATATGTATATAATTACTTGACACATTGGAAAGAATTAACCAAAAAACTGAGCAAACTGGAATGCTATTTGGAAACTGAGCTGCACTTCTCTCAGAATTACAAAACAAATACAATTTTGATAAACTCCATATCTATTGGTGAAATACCACAGTGTGCCATCACAGCAGAAAGATTTGTGAACTGTTGCCACAAGATAAAGGCAACCAGTGAAGAACAAACACATTCTAAATAAAAACACATATTTATGTTTATTTATTTTCCCTTTTGTACTTCAACTATTTTCACATTGTTACAACACTGTACATAGCCATAATATAGCATTTGACATGTCTCTATTCTTTTGAAACTTTTGTGAGTAATCTTTACTGTTAATTTCTGATTGTTAATTTCACTTTTGTTTATTATCTATTTCACTTGATTTGACAACATAAACATATGTTTCCCATGCCAATATAGCATTTTTAATTGAATTGATAGAGAGAAAGACAGAGATAGAGACAGAGAGAGAGTGAGGGGGGATGCTGTGATTACAGTGTGTATAAAGGAGGAATGATTGGAATGAGGACATAGTCCAGTGAGTCCAATATCACACAGAGACATCTGGCCTGCGTGTGTGTACTGTACAGTACATGTTCTGCTATACTTGTGAGTACCAAATGTGTGTGTGTGTGTGTGTGTGTGTGTGTGTGTGTGTGTGTGTGTGTGTGTGTGTGTGTGTGTGTGTGTGTGTGTGTGTGTGTGTGTGTGTGTGTGTGTGTGTGTGTGTACAGGTTTTACTATACTGGTTACTATACTATACTACTATACTGTTTGCTGCACTGAAAGTAAAGGGGCTGAATAATTTTGCACGCCCAATTTTTCAGTTTTTGATTTGTTAAAAAAGTTTGAAATATCCAATAAATGTCGTTCCACTTCGTGATTGTGTCCCACTTGTTGTTGATTCTTCACAAAAAAATACAGTTTTATATCTTTATGTTTGAAGCCTGAAATGTGGCAAAAGGTCGCAAAGTTCAAGGGGGCCGAATACTTTCGCAAGGCACTGTATATGGCATGAGGACATAGTCCAGTGAGTCTAACCTCAGAGAGACCTCTCTGGCCTGTGTGTGTGTCAGCCTGAATTAGCAGCCATGTAATTATCCCTGATGTGATGCTGTTTCCGGGATTAGCTGGAAATGCAGTAATTTTGCCCAGATACCACAGAATTAGGTAAAGAGTGCTTCATCACTGAAGCCACTTTGTGTGGGTGTGTGTGTATATATGTCTGTCTGTGTGTGTATGTTCCTGTCTGTGTGTGAGAGAATGTTCGAGAAAAGTCCTGGTAATCAATTCATGACTCATTTCCAAATTCTGAATATATTTGTGCAGTAAATTGGTCTAGCAGACCAAGGGGGAGAGAGAGTGTAACTATATGCCATCCTTGTAGTTATGTTTTTTTCTGGATCTACTGTGACTAACAGTACAACAGCCATCCCAGCACAAAGCCTGCAACTAGTAACAACCATGAACAGCACCTTTCAATGTATAACTCAAAACCCACACACAATTCTTTAAACCACTGATACATGACCATCAAACACAGACAACTAGATAGGCAAACAGCCCCTTACACAAACTCATGCAGGTGGACGCAGTCACACTCCTTTATAGAAATCTAAATGTAACTGAAGTGAAATGGCAGCCTTTAATGCGTGCATGATTGCCAGTGGGGAATGAGATTGGCAAATCAGTGTGTGTGTTTATGTGTGTGTGCATGTGTGCTTGTGTGTGTGTCTGTGTGGGCGATCTTTTGTGTGTGCGTGCATGTCTGAGTGTGTAGCTGGGGAGAGCAGAGGAGGGAGATGTAAATGTCAAGTGTTGTGCTTGGCTGTGTCTTATTTGAACCCACCTGGGCCTGCTGGCTCCCTCTTCTCCTCTCACTTTCTCAAGGCAATGCTAACCCCAGAGGCACTAGGCTAAACTAGATTCTCACAGTCTCTTTATGACTATTTTGTCACAAAGCTCCAACTTCTGACGGATAGTGTCAAGTCACCAATAAGAGAATATGAAACAATTTTCACTCAGACAGATTCTGCTAGAAATATACACAGTCTAGATCTGGCATCAAAGTCTGCAGCTGAAACCTAAACACATCTTCTGTGAATTTTCTCTAATTTTATGTTTCAGCCATTTTTGTTGTACATAAACGGATAAGCATCAGCTGATGGAATCAAAATGTTGGTGTTTCTTTCTGCTGTGTGCGGTATGGCAGGGTACTCACCATGTAGGAATTGATGGCCTCTCTGTCCAGCTCTTGGCTAACAGACACCTCTCCAGTCAACCTGTTGATGGTGAACACCCCCTTTGGGTCCTGATCTGCACCCGACCCAGTCATATGGAAGATGTGGTCATCCTCCATGCCTGACGACATCACCTGGAGCAACACACAATAAAGTACAACAAGTAGTCATTAGCAAACTGTCAATGCTAAACGATAACTGACTGTATAAATCCAACTAAAAATATGGATTGTGTATTCATTACATATTCAAATAAGGCAAAATTTTCCAAGCAAACGTCCCATTGATGTCAAAATATGAAATATTGAGATGAGAATATGGTTTGGCCAGAAGTCTAATCAGATGTGTACTCACAATAAGCTAGCAAAGGCATCAACATCCACAGGTCCCAGCAGGAGAAGGCAGGTTAGAAGCAAAAGAGATCAGAGTATGTTAGATTCACACTGTACTGCACACTCACATAAGGCTACACATGTCAAACACAGACTAGTTTACAGACTGGTCCCAGATCTGTGTGCTGTATAACCAACTCCTATCATTGTTGTGATGCCAAACATCAAAGAAGATGGCACAAACATATCTGGGACCAGGCCACAATGTCTTTACTACAGGAAGATATACAGGTAACTGACAAAATAACTTGATTAAATGAAGGATACAAAGTTTATTGAAAGCAGGTGCTTCCACACAGGTGTGGTTCTCGAGTTAATTATGCATTTAACATCTCATCATGCTTAGGGTTATGTATAAAAATTCTGGGTAGGCCATTATTTTGGATACCATGGCTATGCCCCCATAGGATAACAATGCCCCCATCCACAGTGCATGACAACGATGTCAGCCATATGCCACTTGAACACTTATGGGAGATCCTGGAGAGGTGCCTGAGACAGTGTTTTCCACCACCATCAACAAAACACCAAATTTATTGTGGAAGAATGGTGTCACATCCTTCCAAAAGATTTCCAGACACTTGTAGAATCTATGTCAAGGTGCATTGAAGCTGTTCTGACTCGTGGTGGCCCAATGCTCTATTAAAACCTCCTCGAGTTGATTTCAGCGACCCCACTGAAATCGAATTAGCATAATAAAAAACGTTCCCATCAAAAACCGTCAGTTTAAACTAGAGATATCATTTTTTTTGCAGTGGATGCATCTCAATCCACCACATCTGCGGTAAAAGATGACAGAGCTAGAGCAATGTTTGTCAGACCTTAAGACTTTCCGGAAATCGGTCTTTTCACAACATCGTCTGTAGCGTCCGAATGGTTTGGCCGACAAACTATGAGACTCTCACAATGGTGTTCTCCGTTTTGCTCTACAACCCCCCACAAGCATTTTGGAACTTGTCTGGAGTTGATGCAGCCGATCTGACAATTTCTGTCTGTAGCGTCCGTACAGTTTGGGCTACACACTAATATGAGCTCTATGGAAAGGTGAGACTCTCATGAATAGGTCAGTTGTGTTGCTCTAGGATACCCACAGGCCTCCAAAGACATTGTGTGAAGGTCCCCTGGTACCAGTTAAAAAATGAAATACAGTAGTTCCAAAAATAAGGGGTTAAATATATGTAAAAAATAATAATTCGCTTGAGTGTCTGTTGTTCCATGTAGTGAATCTGTTATTCAATTTGTTTGTGTGGGCTAATAGCAGTAAAGCCAAATTAAACATTTTAGCAAATCATTTTTTACATTTATTTTTTATACTTCAAGGGCAGATACAGTACAGATATGTACGTATATTAATTTAAAATACATTTATACGGTGTCCTTCAAACCACAAGGAAAACAATGGGTGGTTAGTTAATTTCAAACACAGATTAATGTTCTGCCGATTGACATTTTTCCCAAAATATCCTTGATTTCCTTTATCCCATAGATGCTGTACAATAGAACATGTGTTTTGAGGACAGCGTTATCATTTTTTTTACATTTGAGAGTGCATGATGTCCATGATGAGAGTCTAATTTAGTTGCTACTCAAGTCACATGGCACACAAAGAAAACACATACAGCACATGTATGTATAGGCACAAGTGTAGTCCTGTGTCTATTTGTGTACAAGGAAGGCAGCATTTCAAGGTCATCTGTTGTTCCTGTATAGACACTGTGCTAATCCGCTGGTGGGGTTTGCTATTTAGAGCCATTGAAGTCCAGAGCCTTATAGTTCTAAGAGGAAATCCAACTGGGCCAGTGTAATCCCTGCAACAAATCTACAGCTTGTTTCAGCACTTCCCAGTGCCCAGTGATCAATGGATCTGCTGACTTCTACAGGTTTCAGAAATACAAACAATAGATCCGTTTTCAATCAGACTGCCCCCTGGAGTTAGTCTTGGGGGCGATGGATAAAGGGTGTCTTTTAAACGTGTGTTGGTTTTCAAAGCCGAAATTTACCATTATTTAGGACATTTAAGCAAGCTGCCTTTTTCAGGGTCATGTCCATTTATTCAAACCATCTCTGATCCCTACCAACACTTTATTTCAGCACTCCACCACATTGTGGCCCAGTCCAGTGGCTAACCTAAGCCGTATATCTCATAGGGCTGTGAATCATTGATGTTGGCCATTTTTGTCATGAACTTTAGTCCTAAGTGTCTGTAAGTTTTTTTGGATAAGTGTGCCTCCATCTCCACTACGGACGCAGAAGGAGCCATGCTCCACAGTGGGGGTAAATGGCCCCTCCCCTCTGCCTTCACCTCTCAGGGAGCTAGAAGGTCATGTCTAATGAGAGAGTGCTTCAAGCGTTCCTGGGGACTAGTGCTAAAATCCAGCCTTTCTACTCTCACTTGAAAGTGCATCTGGTATGAGGCCAGCATTCTGAGCCTCTCTCTCTCTCTACTCCGAGACTGGGTACATTGCACGTTCCACAGGCCCCCACTATTCTCGTACTCTCCCTCTGTGCATCTCGTTTGAAGTAGCAAAACGTCAGACTCTCAACAGTCCCAAGCCACTGGAGTATGTGGGAGAAGAAACTACAGCACCTACTCTTCATTCAGCCTTCATATATTATGTAGTACCCTTCCTCCTCCTCCTCCTCCTCCTCCTCCTCCTTCTCCTCCTCCTCCTGTTCCCTCGTGTGGGACGCTACCGTTCTCTAGATAGGCTCTGTAATGGCCTTCGAAGAGTCCCGTGAGATGTTGCTAAGGGAGTGATTCTCTTGTAGAATACCAAGTTTACCCTTTTTTCTCATACACAGTAGCTACACTAAACACACACAGCTAGCAAATGCAATAGATAGAACTGTTTTAAAACAGTTATTAGGTAGGCAGAAAAACCCTGCAGAGTGATTGTTAAACTGGGTCACATGAAAAAAGGACCCAATATGTAGTCAGAGTTTGCACATGTAACATCTTAATGAAGTAGCTATACAGGCAGTGGGGAAGGTGAGTGACAATGGGGCAATAAGTTGAGATGAATAGCAACAGGAAGTGTCATGAGGAGTTTAAAGGGTGTGTGCAGGGGGAATGTGATTCTCTGAGCTGCTGCTGTGGCGATTCATTTCACACACATGCACGCACGTGCGCAAAAACACACACACCCACACCCAAACCCAATTGGCGCTCTCCATAGTCTTGAGCACCCCTGTGTGGGAGCTCTAGTGGGAGAAGCTCACATATTTCTATCAACACTCTTAACCATTGCAGCAAACATGAAATAGTGCAGGGCTCTTGCTGTAACCTGCTGATGACAGGGGTGTGTGGATCCTCTCTCCATCTCCACATAACACAACAAGAGAAGAGAAGAGGTGGAGGAGGCTCTACACCACTGGAGCACTTTGCAGTAGTCTCCTGATAAGCTCTGGTTGGATGAATGCTAAATCTTTTCAAGTGCAATGTTGTGCATCACGCCAGTCCAAACTCATACGACGGCTTGACTGTACACCTGCCTGTGAGATCTAAAGTATGCTAATGCATGATGGCTCAGTCCACCAGCACTGTAAGACACTTCACTGACTGTAGATGAAATTCTGTCACTTAGAATTTTGGGCAAGGTGAAGTTTCCAGTAGCATGAAAGTCAACAACAACTTGGGGCAAACAAGGCAAATGAGGAAATACAGACAGAGACGTAGAGAGCACTTACACACTCCCAGTCTCAGAGAGTGTCTTTCCGTGTCAGGGAAGAGTGGAGATACAGTCTCTCCAGTGAGCAAACAGATTGCACCAAGATGTTCCCAAGGAGCTCTTCACAGCTATGGAATATATTCAGAACAGAACAGGAGCCACACAAGGAGTATCTCTCTGGTTGCATAATAGGGTCATCACTGGCAGGCAGGTGGAGAGATCTTCTAAGGTGCTTCAGATATTCGAACAAAGTAAAAGCAGCAGCTGATAATAGCAATCAGAGGCTAAGAACAGCCTGATTGTCTACCCACTCTGCTGGTAATTAGCAGGAAGTATCTGGAGGGGCCCCTGGTCCCTGGGCCTCCTGGTCCCCCCTGGCCTTTGAGGTGGTGATGAGCCTCGTACTCGTTGCACAATGTCCATCCGCTCACATCAGTGGGGAAACAATGGTACAATTAGTGCCTCTGATTGGCTGTTAAGTCCTCATTAAAGGAAATCAGCCAAGGTGGAGGTGGAGGTGAGGAACTTTCAGGCTAAGAAGAAAATGTGACAAAAGACAGTGTTAACTCTTTGCGCAAAGAAAGTTAAAGGTACTGTAAGCTTCAGTAAATTCAGTGAAGTTATTTCTATGAAGACACAGGCTGATCCACTTAGTCTGAATTAAGCTGTGTTCTGCACTGCCCTCCAACAGCATATACTGTAGTCTCTGATAGTGAAAGTCCTACTGCTCTCCCTGCAAGGTAACCATCAGAGCATTCACAAGAGAAGAACTCTATGTATGTTAAATAAAACTGGAGGCTTTAATTTGTAAATTTCTGTCACACCCTGATCTGTTTCATCTGTCCCGATGCTTGTCTCCACCCCCTCCAAGTGTCACCCATCTTCCCCATTATCCCCTGGGAATTTATACCTGTGTTTTCTGTCTGTCTGTGCCATTTTGACTTGTTTTGTCAAGTCAACCAGCGTGTTACTCTGTGCGCCTGCTTTTTCCTTTTCTCTGTTTTGCTAGTCCTCACAGTTTTGACCCTTGCCTGCCTTGACTCTGATCCTGCCTGCCTGATCATACTGCCGGCCCTGACCTCAAGCCTGCCTGCTACTCTGTACCTCCTGGACTCTGACCTTGTTATGATCCTTTGCCTGTCCACAACCATTTTCTTGCCTGCCCATTGGATACTAATCAATATCACAGACTCGAACCATCTGCCTCTCGTGTCTGCATCTGGGTCTTGCCTTGTGCCCTATACATTCCTCACCATCCTGACCAGCTTCCTTCATTTTCTTCCAGTTCCTTCTATCTTTCACTATTTTTCTCAGTCTTTTCTCAATATCACAAATAATCATAATGTTCTGATTGAGATGTTTCTCTGAATGCATTACTGTGAACTCAAAGTTTCAATGTGACCATTAATAGAGTTATCTAGGAAACAAAATATCATACTCATAAAATAGCTCTTAATATGAAGTTGATAGCAATATCAGTGGTGTCATGACGTTGCCCTTTCTGGGTGTAGCTCGTGGCTGATCCCCCCCCTCACTCTCTCTCCTAAACCCAGGTTTTGTTATCTCAGATTATAAATTCCTGGCAGAGAGAGAACAAAGGACTTCACTTGGCCAAACTCCTAAATCCCCAAAATTAAACAATTACCTCTACTTTTGAGAATGTGGGAAGGGTCCGTGAACAGGTGTGACGAGTGTGTTTCATTTGGTGATCTCATGAAGGACAGGAAACACACATAACTGTATCTCCTGAAGTGTACATTTCCCAGCTGTCAGGTTTGGTTTACATCTAAATATTGTGAAACGTATGTGATTAAACATGAAACTATTAGTGAAAAGATGTAATGTGACGTTAACATAACATTCTAAATGAGTGTATGGACTTTCATATAAAGATGAACTTGTCAGTGGCCACGCCCACATGAGCATAGACATTACGTTGGCGTCATGGACCGCCCTTTTCTACTGAAACGCATAAAACCCACTCCTGATGAAATTCACACCAGACCAAGCAAACCCCGGTGTAAGCGAAGGTTGAAAATGGTTGAATTTCTAAGAACAAAACATGCCGGGTGACACTGGTGTGTGAAGTGGTTTAAACTACAACTCTACCAAAGGACAAGACCATACCACGTGGAGCATTGGCTACACGGCTGGAAATGGTTAAACTCTGAGACTATCGATCACTACAGAATAAGAGCAACTCGTAGACGTATAATTACTAGTCTTCAGCTAGAAATTATGTAAGTCTAGAACGAGAGTACCGACAACAACCGAAGAACATATTCTATGAGAACGTTTCTGAATGGTAGTCTAAAGTATCCATTCTAATAACCACAAAATACTTTGATCTTCGGGGAAACACATCCAGAGAGACTCTGTTGACTCTCTCCAGCAGACAGACCGGATTCCAACAGAGAAGATAACAACAACTAATGGTCGGAAATATAATATATTTATTTTATTTTTAAACAAGCGGTTGTTCATGTAAAGTAGTAGCAATTTCTAGGAGTGTAGTAATCCTCAATGAGTTTCCCGCTCTTGAACTGCACACCTCTTTTCTTTTGTCTACCAAGCCGTCATATCGGCTTTGCCCACTAGGGACTTTTTCTTTGTATCATTGTTAGCAACCCAATGTGTAATATTTACTGTTTATGTATTTCTGTGATTTCATTAGTTAGTAAATAAATAATGAAGCCAATTTGTATATTGCTGATTCATAATGTATGCTAGAGTTTGTGCAGATAACCAAGCATTTTACGACGTTTGGAACAAGGTAATAATAATACATTAATGAGTGACTAATCGATCAGATATTAAAATATCTGAAGTTATATTCGGAAGATTATAGCTATGTAAATCAACATTTTCCGTGGTGCCCTGACTTCCTAGTTAATTAAGTTTACATGATTAGTTTAATCACGTAATAATAATTTCACATACATAATTGATTTGATAAAATAACAGTCTTCACATTTAATGATAGTAGACATGACAGTGGTCAGAGCGATAACACTTTTGTTATGCTTTAAAGTGCAAGGTGAGTACTCATATATATTACATCTCCCATAAGCCACCACAAGGCCAATGTCTTACTGGGAGTGCAAGCCAGGTAAATCTGCTCTTTATTGCTTTTCCCCTTCTTCAAGCTCATTTCATCAAAATGGATTTCACGTCACTTTGATTCATCTGGGGATCTGTATTAGAGGCTGTGTGAGACTGTTTAGCCTAACATTGGCACTTTTCACCATAATAGTGATGATTAACATGTATAAAAACAGAAGGGAAGGAAGGATGGGATTCCTACCCTACAGTCATCCTAACACAATTAACACAATCAATTAGACTAAATGAACAAGGCCCCAGGCACCAAGCCGGGGGACTGAGCAAACCGCCTGGACAACCACTTCCTGTTCTGCTCTGGAATAGTTCTAATAAATGGTAGCCAACTACACTCCTAGAAAGAAAGAGAAAGAGAGAGAAATGGAGAGAGAGACCGAAAGATACAGAGAGTGTGTATTAAGAATGAACAAAGTGCTCCTCTACTATTTTGCTGAGTTAGAGCAGGATACTGGTATTATTATTTTGATATTTTATTAGGATCCTATTAGCTGTAGCAAAAACAGCAGCTACTCTTCCTGGGGTCCACACAAAACATAAAACGTGACACAATACAGAACATTAATACACAACAGCTCAAGGACAGAACTACATACAGTACATAATTTATTTTTACAAAAGGCACACGTAGCCTACATATCAATGCTGCAATACACACAAACTATCTAGGTCAAATAAGGCTGAGACGTTGTGCCATGAGGTGTTGCTTTATCTGTTTTTTTTTAAATATGAGATGGATCGGAGTTCCATGCAATAAGGGCTTCATTTATTACCGAATGCTTTCTTGGTGCCTGTGAAAAGACCCCTGGTGGCATGTCTGGTGGGGTAAGTGTGTGTGTCAGAGCTGTGTGTAAGTTGACGATGCAAACAAGTTGGGATTTTCAACACAATGTTTCATATAAAAAGAAGAAGTGACTCAACTCTTAACCAAGAGAGACTGGCATGCATAGTATTTATATCAGCCCACTGATTACAATAAAGAGCAAGACGTGCCGCTCTGTTCTGGGCCAGCTGCAGCTTAACCAGGTCGTTCCTTGCTGCACTCGACCACACGACTGGACAATAATCAAGATAAGACAAAACTATAGCCTGCAAGTCTTGCAGACAGGCCGCTCCCCATCTTTACAACATTTTAATCTACGTTTTGACCATGACAGTTTACAATCTAAGGTAACGCCTTGTAATTTAGTCTCCTCAACTTGTTGAACAGCCACTCCATTCAGTACCAGATTCAGCAGGTCTAGAACTTAGGGAATGATTTGTACCAAATACACTGCTCTTAGTTTTAGAGATGTTCAGGACCAGTTTATTACTGGCCACCAATTCCAAAACATACTGCAACTATTTGTTAAGGTATTCAGTGACTTTATTAGCTGTGGTTGCTAATGCATATATTGTTGAATCATCAGCATAAATGAACACACACGATCGGTTTAATGTCCGTGGCAGGTCATTGGTAAAAAATAGAAAAGAGTGCCTAAAGAGCTGCCCTGCGGTACACCACACTTTACATGTTTGCCATTAAAGAATCTTCAATTAAATAAAACCCTTTGAGTTCTATTAAATAGCTCTGAATCCACGATAAGGCAGAGGTTGAAAAGCCATACCATATACAAAACTATTCAAAAGTTTGGGGTCACATAGAAATTTCCTTGTTTTTGAAAAAAAAAAATTAATTAAAATAACATCAAATTGATCAGAAAAACAGTGTAGACATGATTAATGTTGTAAATGACTATTGTAGCTGGAAACTGCTGATGTTTTATGGAATATCTACATAGGTGTACAGAGGCCCATTATCAGCAACCATCGCTCCTGTGTTCCAACGGCACGTTGTGTTAGCTAATCCAAGTTTATCATTTTAAAAGGCTAATTTATCATTAGAAAACCTTTTTGCAAATATGTTAGCACAGCTGAAATCTGTTGTTCTGATTATTAAAGAAGCAATAAAACTGTCCATCTTTTGAGTATCTGGAGAATCAGCATTTGTGGGTTCAATTACAGGCTTAAAATGGCCTGAAACAAAGGACTTTCTTCTGAAACTCGTCAGTCTGATGTTGTTCTGAGAAACGAAGGCTATTCCATGTGAGAAATTGCCAAGAAACTGGAGATCTGGTACAACGCTGTGTACTACTCCCTTAACAGAACAGCTCAAACTGGCACTAACCAGAATAGATAGAGGAGTGGGATGCCCCGGTGCACAACTGAGCAAGAGGACAAGTACATAAGAGTGCCTAGTTTGAGAAACAGACTCCTCAAATGTCAGCTTCATTAAATAGTACCCGCAAAACACCAGTCTCACCACCATGCTGAACAGTACAGCTCCCACAATCTTCTTATTATTAATTTCTTTCAACCAATCATTAGTCATTTGTGTCTGTGCAGTACATGTTGATTGCCCTTCTCTATAAGCATGCTGAAAGTATGTTGTTCATTTGTTTACATGGAAATAGCATTGTATTTGGTCAAGAACAAAAAAATGCTAAGTGCTGGCAGGAAGCTTATAGGTCTGCTTTTAGAACCAGTAAAGGACTATTTATTACTCTTGGGCAGCAGAATTACGTTTGCTTCCCTCCAGGCCTGAGGACAAATACTTTCCTCTAGGCTCAGTTAAAGATATAACAGACAGGAGGGGCTATAAAGTCAACTACCATCTTCAGTAGCTTTCCATCAAATTTGTCATGCCAGGAGGTTTGTCATTATTGATCGATAACAAAATAAAATCCACCTCTCCGACGCAAAATTGAAACTTGTTTTTCTTTCATTTTTTTGTTTGTTGCATGAATACGATGGCTAACTGTTTGATGTTGGCATTTCCTTACCCACTTTGCCAATGAAGTAATCATAAAAATTAATAGCAATATCAAATGGTTTTGTGATGAACAAGCCATCTGATTCAATGAAAGTTTTTTTTCCCATCATTCATTATATCATTGATCTTGGCTTCATAATATAGTTTCTTCTTCTTTTTGTTGATTTTAGTCACATAATTTCTCAATTTGCAGTAAGTCAATCAGTCAGATGTGTAGTTAGACCTATTAGCCACTCCTTTTGCTCCATCTCTTTTGACCATACAGTTTTTTAATTCCTCATTAATCCATGAAATTTAACAGTTCTAACAATCAGTTTCTTTACAGGTGCATGTTGTTCAATAATTAGAGGAAGCAATTTCATAAATTAATAAAGTGCAGCATCTGGATGCTCCTTATTAATCAGTCCAACAAATATTTTTAACATCATCCACATAAATCACAGCAAAATATTTTGTATGATCTCTTACATAATATTTTAAGCCCAGCTTTTGGAACTTTCCTGGCTATAGCCACTATATTGTGATCACTGCATACAATAGGTACGGATATAGCTTTAGAACAAATTTCTGAAGTTTTTGTAAAAATGTGATTGAATCATGTGGATGAACTTGTTCCTGTAGTGTTTGTAAACAACCTGGTAGGTTTATTAATAACCTGAACATGATTACAGGCACTGGTTACAGTGAGAAGCTTCCTCTTGAGCGGACAGCTTTGATGAAAACCAGTCAATATTCAGGTCCCCAAGAAAGTAGACCTCCCTGATATCGGGGAATTTGTGTCATTCTGATTTTTTTAAAAGATTTTTCACCATCAAGAAATTCACACATATTATTTAGATAATCCCCTAAAGAAAAGGCTTTCGATGTGCCAAGTCAACCTGCAAACACAACACTTCAATAACACTAATCTTCTCTAAGCATTACAGGGATATGGCTCTGAGTATATACAGCAACACCTCCCCCATAAGCATTTCTGTCTCTTCTATAGATGTTGTATCTTTGTACTTCTACTGCTGTATCATCAAATTAATGATCTAAGTGAGTCTCACAAATGGCTTATATATGAATGTTATCGGATGTTAGCAAGTTATTGATTTCATGAACCTTATTTCTAAGGCTACATATATTAATATGGGCATCTTATCAGAGATAGACATAATATGGAAAAGAGCAAACAAAGCAAGAGAAAAAATATACATTTTAGCAGTCCATTAATCACTTGGTGTGTGTGCTGCGTGGTTGAATCTACGAACCCATAGGCTTGGCTCTCTCATCCCTTCCAGGAATCTGGGAGGGAAGGAGGGTGGACAATGAGCCTGTCATAGCAGATGTAAGCAATGTCCCCACGTGCTCTAGAAGCTTCCACGGCTGGGATAAGTTCTTTCCTCTTCTGGCTCACAGCTTTAGGATAGTCCTCATTGAGGAAGATATACCTTCCTCTCAAGTTCTTAGCTCTTTCCAGAACAGCTACCTTGTCCCTGAACCTCAGGAACTTGGCCTGGGCCTGTCACCTGGGCCGGTGGTGGGTTTTCCAGTCCCGTGGGCGCGCTCCACCTCAATATTCCTGTGGTCCATCTTAAATTTCTGAGAGATAATTTCACTCAGACTCCATCCAGGTTTCATGTGGAGATTCTGCAATTCCGTCCACAGCACATTATTCCGCCTTGATTGTCCCTAGAGATAGTCTGAATTAACCATCATTGTTATCATGGATTCACACACAAAACTGATGTCCTCTCTCAATGACATACAGATTGCTGTCATCTTACCATTATTCTTTTTAAACTCATCGAGCTGAACCTGGGAGATCTGCAAACTGTTTTTCAGGTCCTGGACCTCACTGGTCAGGTCATCCATTCTTTTATTAGTTTAGTCCACCAGTATCTGGACAAAACACTTGAAGCTATTTTATTGTTGTTGTAACAACTGCTTGTAGAACTATTTTTGTTTGTTTAAAAGATCCTTCACCGGGGATAGAGAGACACCACTGTCCTCAACGGTACTCCCGCCATCTTTGGTCTTTGTCATGGTAGCTAAATCAAATCAAATAAAATACAATACATACACATGTTTAGCAGATGTCATTGCGGGTGTTGCAAAATGCATGTGTTTCGTTTGTAGCTCCAACAGTGCAGTAACATCTAACAATTCACAACAATACACACAACCTAAAAGTAAAGAATGGAATTAAGGAATATATAAATATTAGGATGAGCAATGTCGGCATGGCATAGACTAAAATACAGTAGAATATAATACAGTATATACTGTACATATGAGATGAGTAAAGCAAAAATATGCAAACAATATTAAAGTGACTAGTGTTCCATTATTAAAGTGGCCAGTATATTCAAGTCTATGTATATGGGGCAGCAGCCTCGAAGGGTGCAGGGCTATTTAACAGTCTGATGGCCTTGAGATATAGCTATTTTTCAGTCTCTCGGTCCCAGCTTTGATGCATCTGCCTGCCTTCTGGATGATAGTGGGGTGAACAGGCAGAGGCTTGGGTGATTGTTGTCCTTAATGATCTTCTTGGCCTTCTTGTGACATCGGGTGCTTTAGGTGTCCTGGAGGGCAGGTAGTTTGCCCCCGGTGATGCATTGGGCAGACCGCATCACCCTCTGGAGAGCACTGCGGTTGCGGGCGGTGCAGTTGCCGTACCAGGCCGTGATACAGCCTGACAGGATGCTCTCAATTGTGCATCTGTAAAAGTATGTGAGGTATTTATGTGCCAAAACAAATTTCTTCAGCCTCCTGAGGTTGAAGAAGCGCTGTTGCACCTTTTTCTCCACACTGTCTGAGTGGGTGGACCATTTCAGTTTGCCAGTGATGTGTACGCCGAGGAACTTGAAGCTTTCCACCTGCTCCACTGCAGTCCCGTCGATGTGAATAGGGACGTGCTCCCTCTGCTGTTTCCTGAAGTCCACGATCAGCTTCTTTGTTTTGTCTACATTGAGTGAGAGGTTATTTTCCTGGCACCACAGAGGGAGAGGTGTTTTTCCTACCTTCCCCACCTGGGGGTGGCAAATCAGGAAATCCAGGACTCAGTTGTACACGGTGGGGTTCAGATCCAGGGCCCCGAGCTTGGAGGATACTACGGTGTTGAATGCTGAGCTATAGTGAATGAACAGCATTCTAATATACAGCTGAAGTCAGAAGTTTACATACACCTTAGCCAACTACATTTAAACTCAGCTTTTCACAATTCCTGACATTTAAACCTAGTAAAAATCTCCTGTCTTGGGTCAGTTAGGATCAACACTTTATTTTAAGAATGTGAAATGTCAGAATAATAGTAGAGAGAATGATTTATTTCAGCTCTTCTTTCTTTCATCACATTCCCAGTGGGTCAGAAGTTAACATACACTCAATTAGTATTCGGTAGCATTGCCTTGAAATTATTTAACTTGGGTCAAACGTTTCAGGTCAGGTTTGTAGGCTTCCTTGCTCACACACGCTTTTTCAGTTCTGCCCACACATTTTCAATAGGATTGAGGTTAGGGCTTTGTGATGGCCACTCAAATACCTTGACTTTGTTGTCCTTAAGCTATTTTTCCACAACTTTGGACATATGCTTGGGGTCATTGTCCATTTGGAAGACCCATTTGCGACCAAGCTTTAACTTCCTGACTGATGCCTTGAGATGTTGCTTCAAAAAATTCACATACTTTTCCTCCCTCATGATGCCATCTATTTTGTGAAGTGAACCAGTCCCTCCTGCAGAAAAGCACCCCCACAACATGATGCTGACACCCCAACAACATGATGCTGCCACCCCCGTAATTCACAGTTGGGATGGTGTTCTTCGGCTTGCAAGCTTACCCCTTTTTCCTCCAAACATAACGATGGTCATTATGGCCAAACAGTTCTATTTTTGTTTCATCAGACCAGAGGACATTTCTCAAAAAAATACAATCATTGTCCCCATGTGCAGTTGCAAACCGTAGTCTGGCTTTTTTATTGTGGTTTTGGAGCAGTGGCTTCTTCCTTGCTGAGCGGCCTTTCAGGTTATATCGATATAGGACTTGTTTTTACTGTGGATATAGGTACTTTTGTACCTGTTTCCTCCAGCATCTTCTCAATGTCCTTTGCTGTTGTTCTGGGATTGATTTGCACTTTTGCACCAAAGCACGTTCATCTCTAGGAGACAGAACGTGTCTCCTTCCTGAGCGTTATGACAGCTGTGTGGTCGCATGGTGTTTATACTGGCATACTCTTGTTTGTATAGATGAACATTTGGACTTCCTATTCAGGCATTTGTAAATTTCTCCCAAGAATGAACCAGACTTGTGGAAGTCTACAATTATTTTTCTGGGGTCTTGGCTGATTTCCTTTGATTTTCCCATGATGCCAAGCAAAAGTCACTGAGTTTGAAGGTAAGGTTTGAAATACATCCACAGGAACACCTACAATTGACTCAAATTATGTCAATTTGCCTATCAGAAGCTTCTAAAGCCATGACATCATTTTCTGCAGTTTAAAGGCACAGTCAACTTAGTGTATGTAAACTTCTGACCCACTGGAATTGTGATACAGTAAGTTATAAGTGAAATAGGGATGCCGTCTGGGCTGGCAGCCTTACGAGGGTTAACACGCTTAAAATGTCTTGCACACATCAGCCACGGAGAAGGAGAGCCCACAGTCCTTGGTAGTGGGCCGCATCGGTGGCACTGTGTTATCCTCAAAGCGTGTGATGAAGCTGTTTAGCTGTCCGGAATCAAGACAACGGTACCATTTTTACCTACCTCATCCCCATACTGTTTTTATTTATTTTCTGTTCTGCTCTTTTGCACACCAATATCTCTACCTGTACATGACCATCTGATCATTTATCACTCCAGTGTTCATCTGCAAAATTGTAATTATTCGCCTACCTCCTCATGCCTTTTGCACACAATGTATATAGACTCTCCTTTTTACTACTGTATTATTGACTTGTTAATTGTTTACTCCATGTGTAACTCTGTGTTGTCTGTTCACACTGCTATGCTTTATCTTGGCCAGGTCGCAGTTGCAAATGAGAACTTGTTCTCAACTAGCCTACCTGGTTAAATAAAGGTGAAATAAAAAAATATAAAATAAAAATATGCAATGTGCCTGGTTTTCCCTTTGTAGTTCGTGATTGTCTATAGACCCTGCCACATACAGTGGGGAGAACAAGTATTTGATACACTGCCGATTTTGCAGGTTTTTCTACATACAAAGCATGTAGAGGTCTGTAATTTTTACCATAGGTACACTTCAACTGTGAGAGACGGAATCTAAAACAAAAATCCAGAAAATCACATTGTATGATTTTTAAGAATGCATTTTATTGCATGACATAAGTATTTGATCACCTACCAACCAATAAGAATTCCGGCTCTCACAGACCTGTTAGTTTTTCTTTAAGAAGCCCTCCTGTTCTCCACTCATTACCTGTATTAACTGCACCTGTTTGAACTCGTTACCTGTATAAAAGACACCTGTCCACACACTCAACCTCTCCACAATGGCCAAGACCAGAGAGCTGTGTAAGAACATCAGGGATAAAATTGTAGACCTGCACAAGGCTGGGATGGGCTACAGGACAATAGGAAAGCAGCTTGGTGAGAAGGCAACAACTGTTGGCGCAATTATTAGAAAATGGAAGAAGTTCAAGATGACGGTCAATCATCCTCAGTCTGGGGCTCCATGCAAGAGCTCACCTCGTGGGGCATCAATGATCATGAGGAAGGTGAGGGATCAGTCCAGAACTACACGGCAGGACCTGGTCAATGACCTGAAGAGAGCTGGGACCACAGTCTCAAAGAAAACCATTAGTAACACACACGCCGTCATGGATTAAAATCCTGCAGCGCACGCAAGGTCCCCCTGCTCAAGCCAGCGCATGTCCAGGCCCGTCTGAAGTTTACCAATGACCATCTGGATGATCCAGAGGAGGAATGGGAGAAGGTCATGTGGTCTGATGAGACAAAAATAGAGCTTTTTGGTCTAAATTCCACTCGCCGTGTTTGGAGGAAGAAGAAGGATGAGTACAACCCCAAGAACACCATCCCAACCGTGAAGCATGGAGGTGGAAACATCATTCTTTGGGGATGCTTTTCTGCAAAGGGGACAGGACGACTGCACCGTATTGAGGGGAGGATGGATGGGGCCATGTATCGCGAGATCTTGGCCAACAACCTCCTTCCCTCAGTAAGAGCATTGAAGTTGGGTCGTGGCTGGGTCTTCCAGCATGACATCGACCCGAAACACACAGCCAAGGCAACTAAGGAGTGGCTCCGTAAGACGCATCTCAAGGTCCTGGAGTGGCCTAGCCAGTCTCCAGACCTGAACCCAATAGAAAATCTTTGGAGTGAGCTGAAAGTCTGTTTTGCCCAGCGACAGCCCCGAAATCTGAAGGATCTGGAGAAGGTCTGTATGGAGGAGTGGGCCAAAATCCCTGCTGCAGTGTGTGCAAACCTGGTCAAGAACTACAGGAAACGTATGATCTCTGTAATCTCTGTTTCTGTACCAAATATTAAGTTCTGCTTTTCTGATGTATCAAATACTTATCTCATGCAATAAAATGCAAATTAATTACTTAAAAATCATACAATGTGATTTTCTGGATTTTTGTTTTAGATTCTGTCTCTCACAGTTGAAGTGTATCTATGATACAAATTACAGACCTCTACATGTTTGTAAATAGGAAAACCTGCAAAATCGGCAGTGTATCAAATATTTGTTCTCCCCACTGTATATCACATGTCTGAACCATTGAATTGCGACTCCACTTTGTCTCTATACTGACGTTTTGTCTATTTGATTGCCTTACGGAAGGCATAACTACACTGTTTGTAATTGGCCATATTCCCAGTACCTTGCCACAGTTAAATGGGGTGGTTCTCACATTCAGTTTTGCACAAATTCTGTCATCTGTTAGAGCTGTGTCACATTGCTATATGGCTTGTGTATGTAAGCTGTCATGTTTTCTCTCAATGGCCATGTATTGTAGCTGTAGGAAATGCACTTGGAGCTGGAGGTGGGAGACGGTCAACTGAGTTTGAGAAGCTTACAGGTGGCAGGGAAAGTTTTACTGAGTTTACTGAGTTAAAGAGTATAAGTGGCATTTTGAGTGATTAATAAAAGAGAGAGAGCGAGAGAGGGGAAAGTGAAAAAAAGAGTGAGAGCCCAAGCTAGCAAGTGATTGAGAAAAAAGTGGGCCCAGCTAACAATTCTAAGGAAAGAGAAAGTTTTTGTAATGTTCCCCTAACGTTTGAGTGACCAGTGACCAACATTTTATCTAATCTATGTTAGCAAAAACCTTTTTAGCATGTCTTGGCATTACATGATGACCAAACCAGACGTGCGCCATCACGTGCATGTTGATTTTGTACCCCCACACCAGACACGATAAGGACACGCAGGTTGAAATATTAAAACAAACTCTGAACCAATTATATTAATTTGGGGACAGGTCGAAAAGCATTAAACATTTATGGCAATTTAGCTAGCTAGCTTGCTGTTGCTAGCTAATATGTCCTGGGATGTAAACATTGGGTTGTTATTTTACCTGAAATGCACAAGGTCCTCTACTTTGACAATCCACAGGTAAAACGGCAAACCAAATTCCTTTCTAGTCATCTCTCCCCCTTCCTAAGGCTGCTGTTTTACTTCTTTGGACTTTATGTGGCGGTTGGAAACCAACTTTACGGTGCATTACTACAACCGACTGGAGTGTGGACATCAGCTCATCTTTCAATCATGCTCCTAAACACCAGTGATGAGAACACATATGCTCCTAAAAACCAATGAGGAGATGGGAGAGGCCGGACTTGCAGCGTGTTGAACATCACAAATAGAACCTATTTCTATTTTAGTGGCCACGAAGACGCTCGCTGAGGCGCTCGAGCAGTGTGGGTGCAATGATTGAAATACATGTATGTGTATATTTATTTTGCAATGCTCGAGCACGCCATGCGAGCGGTGTGGTCAGCATGCCAGAGTTCCCTTAAGGTCAAACAGACCATACCCAGAACGCGGTTACCATGTTCTCAGAATATATAATATCAATGTTTTAGGCACGTTTCATGGGATGTTGCAGGACCAATCATGTGTTCAGTTTTCTGAGGGTGAGGAGAATATTCCATCAACCAAACACACACAGAACATGGTTGCCATGTTCTCAGAATATAAGATATTAATGAATGTTCCTTGCACAATACAGGAACAATACTATGAACATATGCTATTCACGTTCTCCTGATATGAAATAGCTACAGTAGTCCTGGAACGCCAGGGGGAGAACATATGATAGACCCTATATCAAATCCATTCCCTTTCCCAGGCTCACCCTCATAGGGGCAACACATGGGAAATCAATGGCTACCATGATGGTGGTGAGGAGGATAAGGAGGAGAAGCTGTATCCATTTTGAAAATAAATAGTGCCTGTTCTCCGATGTATAGCTGCCATCAGATAAAATAGCATAACTATGGTGAGAAGGTGAGCGCAGGGAAAGAGAGAGAGAGAGCGAGATAGAGAAAGGCTTGGTAGTGGGAACATTCCCAGCACAGTCTTACTGAGCTTCTTCATAAGATTGTAAAATAATCTCTCTATGGAGCGATGACTACTCCAAATCAGGAGCATGTCAACCCTCGTCTCGTTCTGCCATCAGTGGAGGCACATCACTGATGCATGACATACAAGGATCATGTAATATACTGTAACACTGAAATGAATCTTGTACGGACAGAAAATAAAGGATACGGTGTGTCTGTATCTACCGTATGTAATCAGTAAGTGCCTGAAGAAAACAATTCCAAGGTGTATGTTTTCTTTTCAACTAATTTAACAGTTTGTCCATAACACCTATATAACTCCTGTAAACCAATCTAATCTGCTGACTGTAGGTCTCCCTCACGCTCCCTGTCTCTTTCTCTCACATTGGGGGCATGACACTTTGCCTTGGTGCTTACCCACCACTGAGAGCCACAGGGGGAGGGAGGAAGGCTATACTATGAATCCTCCACAGATCCCTCAGGGACCCAAAGTTCCCCAGATACCACAAGACAGAGGGGGAATAGAGAGAACTTAGCTTCAGAAGAACTCTCCAGTCTGCAATTATCTATTATGTGCAGGGCTCAGCTTTGTGATGTCTCTCTTTTAAGGTTTCATTTTCAGACTCTCTTTCGGGGTGTTCTGAGAAGTGGTTGATTCTTTAGTCTCATCTGCAAAGCTCTCTCTCTCGGTCGCAGACACGCACAGACAAACACACACACACACACACACACACACACACACACACACACACACACACACACACACACACACACACACGCACACACGCACACACGCACACACACGCACACACACGCACACACACGCACACACTGTCCTGAAAATACATTGCTTCATGTCTTAGTGTTCCTTCTGCAAATGAGGCTGTGAGGACTCAATTATGGAAGGTATAACCTCTGAAGTCCAATAGCTGTTCCACATAAACATATTAAATCTATTCCTGTTTTTACAGATGGTCTGTAGGCTTGAACCTGTATGTCTGAGTTCCTAAATGGAACAGCAGTAAAATGGGCCCTCCATCTATCTCATCTAAGCTGAATTACTTGTACACACATTAACGCCAAACAACTGATCAAATGACCTAGCCACCAATGTATTCCGAAAAATCAATCAAAGAACTTGAGCATGGTACTGACTAAATGTTGTTTTTTATCAACCCTTGGTAACATAACCAGAGAAGGATGTCAAGGATCTAGCCTTTTTATTAAAAAGGAATACATCAAGTTATATTCATCGAGTCATATATTTGTTTTGACTGTCATCCAAAACGGATTGGGTAGTTTTGAGAAAGAAAAACAGGACTAAAATATCCAATTCAAACACATACAGTTTTATTTGTGAGGGGTAATTGTTTATTCTGCTTAAATGCTAATTATTCTTGTTATTCAAATCAAATCAAATTGTATTTGTCACATGCGTAGTGAAATGCTTACTTACAAGCCCTTAACGAACAATGCTTTTTTCTGGATATTGGTGTTGATGTGAGCCATGACCAGCCTTTCAAAGCACTTATTGGCTACAGACATGAGTGTTACGGATCAGTAGTCCTTTAGGGAGGTTACCTTAGTGTTCTTGGGCACAGGGACTATGGTGGTCTGCTTGAAACATGTTGGTATTACAGACTCAGTCAGGAAGAGGTTGAAAATGTCAGTGAAGACACTTGCCAGTTGGTCAGCGCATGCTCGGAGAACACGTCCTGGTAATCCATCTGGCCCTGTGGCCTTGTGAATGTTGACCTATTTAAAGGTCTTACTCACATCGGCTATGGAGAGCGTGATAACACAGTCGTCCAAAACAGCTGGTGCTCTCATGCATGCTTCAGTGTTGATTGCCTCGAAGCGAGCATAGAAGTAATTTAGTTTGTCTGGTAGGTTCGTGTCACTGGGAAGCTCGTGGCCGTGCTTCCCTTTGTAGTCTGTAATAGTTTTCAAGCCCTGCCACATCCGTCGAGAGTAAGAGCCAGTGTAGTACGATTCAATCTTATTCCTGTATTGACGCTTAGCCTGTTTGATGGTTCGTCGGAGGGTAGAGCGGAATTTCTCATAAGCTTCCAGGTTAGAGTCCCGCTCCTTGAAAGCGGCAGCTCTACACTTTAGCTCAGTGCAGATGTTGCCTGTTATCCGTGGCTTTGGGTTTGGGGTATGTACGTAATGTCACTGTGGGGACGACGTCATCCATGCACTTATTGATGAAGCCAGTGACTGATGTGGTGTACTCCTCAATGCCATCGGAAGAATCTCGGAACATATTCCAGTCTGTGCTAGAAAAACAGTCCTGTTGCTTAGCATCTGCTTCATCTGACCACTTTCTTATTGACCGAGTCACTGGTGCTTCCTGCTTCAGTTTATCTTGTAAGCAGGAATCAGGAAGACAGAATCACAGTCAGATTTCCCAAATGGAGGGTGAGGGAGAGCTTTGTGCCCGTCTCTGTTTGTGGAGCAAAGCTGGTCTAGATTTTTTTTCCTCCTCTTGAACCTCTGGGGGCAGTATTTCATTTTTGGATGAAAAACGTTCCCGTTTTTAAACAATATATTTTGTCACGAACAGATGCTCGACTATGCATATAATTGTCAGCTTTGGAAAGAAAACACTCTGACGTTTCCAAAACTGCAAAGATATTGTCTGTGAGTGGCACAGCTACAGGCGAAACCAAGATGAAATGTCATACAGGAAGTGAGTCCGATTTTGAATGCACTGTGTTCCAATGTCTCCTTATATGGCTGTGAATGCGCAAGAAATGAGCCTACACTTTCTGTCGTTTCCCCAAGGTGTCTGCAGCATTGTGACGTGTTTGTAGGCATATCATTGGAAAATTGACCATAAGAGACTACATTTACCAGGTGTCCACTCGGTGTCCTCCGTCGAAACTATTGCGTAATCTCCAGGTGCGTGCATTTTTCCATTTTGTCCAGAGGAGAAACCAAACTGCCACGAGTGATTTATCATCGAATAGATATGTGAAAAACACCTTGAGGATTGATTCTAAACAACGTTTGCCATGTTTCTGTCAATATTATGGAGTTAATTTGGAAAAAAAGTTTGCCGTTGTAATGACTGAAGTTTCGTGTTTTTTTCTTAGCCAAACGTGATGAACAAAACGGAGCGATTTCTCCTACACAAATAATATTTTGGGAAAAACTGAACATTTGCTATCTAACTGAGAGTCTCCTCATTGAAAACATCCGAAGTTCTTCAAAAGTAAATTATTTTATTTGAATGCTTTTCTTGTTTTTGTGAAACTGTTGCCTGCTGAATGCTAGGCTTAATGCTATGCTAGCTATCAATACTCTTACACAAATGCTTGTGTAGCTATGGTTGAAAAGCATTTTTTGAAAATCTGAGATGACAGTGTTGTTAACAAAAGGCTAAGCTTGTGAGCCAATATATTTATTTCGTTTAATTTGCGATTTTCATGAATAGTTAACGTTGCATTATGGTAATGAGCTTGAGGCTATAATTACGCTCCCGGATACGGGATTGCTCGTCGCAACAGGTTTTAACATGCTGGTAGAGATTAGGTAGAATGGATTTGAGTTTCCCTGCATTAAATTCCCCGGCCACTATTCACAGTGGAGAGGCATGTTTTCACTGGAATATGGTTTTCACTGGAATATGGTGGTAAACTCACCACAATCCGTCTATTACTGTATCAGAAGGTGTCCGAGGTGGGACGGACAGATGAGGCTTACCGTGCCAATGACTTTCGGGAATGGGGGCTCCATGTTCTCACTGACATGCATGCGGGGGGCGAACAGGGCTCTCTTTGCTCTGTAGGGCTGGATCTGTCCAAGGCCAAGGATCTCCTTTGAACACACAGAGGGAGGGGTGGCATTAAAACAACATATTGTATAGTTTATACATTACCTATGTGGTCTGGTGTGGCTCAGTTGGTAGACTATGGAGTTAGCAATGCCTGGATCATAGGTTAAATTCCTGCTGGGGCCACCCATATATAAATGTAGAAACTCACTTTAGTAAGTCCCTTTGGGTAAAAGCGTCTGATAAATGGCATATATACAGTCAGTTCTAAAAGTACTAGGACAGTCATACAGTTTTGGTTGTTTTGACTCCATACTCCAGCAATGAAATGACACAATGACTATGAGGTTAAAGTTCAGACTGTCGGCTTTAATTTGACGGTATTTCAATGCATATTGGGTGAACCGTTTAGATATTACAGAGCTTTTTGTACATAGTCACCCCATTTTAATTCACATATACTGTACATATACTGTACCACTCAAAAGTTTGGACACCTACTCATTCCAGGGTTTTTCTACATCGTAGACTAGTAGCGAAGACATCACAATTATGAAGTAACACATATGGAATCATGTCGTAACTAAAAAAGTGTCAAACAAATCAAATTTGAGATTCTTCAAAGTAGTCAGTCTTTGCCTTGATGACAGCTTTGTACACTATTGGCATTCTCTCAACCAGCTTCCTGAGGCAGTAACCTGGAATACATTTCAATTAACAGGTGTGCCTTGTTAAAAGTTAATTTATGAATTTTCATTCCTTCAGTATTCGGAAGGTTGGATGACTGAGGTGCCCAAAGTAAACTGCCCATTACTTAGGCCCAGAAGCTAGGATATTAATGGTAGTATTGGATAGAAAACACTCTAGTTTCTAAAACTGTTAAAATAATGTCTGCGAGTATAACAGAACTGATTTGGCAGGCAAAATCCCGAGGACAATCCATCCAGGAAAATTATTTTTTGAGGTCATTCGACTTTCCAATTCCTTTCTATGGGAAAGCCAAATTATTTGGTCCCAGATTGCAGTTCCTATGGATTCCACTAGATGTCAACAGTCTTTAAAAATTGTTCAATGTTTTTTTATTTTTTTAAATGAAGAAGTAGTTGTATTCTTTCTAAGTGTCACAGAGGAGGACTCTAGTATTTTGGTGAGCATGAATGAATGCGCGCTCCTCGTTGTTGTTTTTTCCGGTATTGGAAACATTTTATTCCGTCTTAAATTTGATTGATTATTTACATATTAGGATACCTGAGGTTGGATTAGAAATGTTGTTTGAAATGTTTGGACCAAGTTTATAGGTTACTTTTTAGATTTGATTATAGGCATGTTGGGTGAGTTGGAACAGGTGTTTTTCTGAATCAAATGTGCCAAATACATTTTAGAGATATAAAGAAGGACTTCATTGAACAAAACGACCATTCATTGTGTAACTGGGATATTTGGGATTGCAAAAATATGAAGATCTTCAAAGGAAAGCGATATATTTTATGGCTATTTCTGACTTTCGTGATGCATCTGCTTGGTTGGAAAAGTGAGGGTGCGCACTTGGTTATTTATCTACGGTATTGAATATACTATTTTCAGTCTTAACCTCTTGGATCTCTAGGGGCGCTATTTCATTTTTGGATAAAAAACGTTCCCGTTTTAAGCGCAATATTTTGTCACGAAAAGATGCTCGACTATGCATATTATTGACCGTTTTGGAAAGAAAACACTCTGAAGTTTCAGAATCTGCAAAGATATTGTCTGTAAGTGCCCCAGAACTCATTCTACAGGCGAAACCAAGATGATACGTCAACCAGGAAATGAGCAGAATCTCTGAAGCTCTGTTTTCCATTGTCTCCTTATATGGCTGTGATTGCGCAAGGAATGAGCCTACACTTTCTGTCGTTTCCCCAAGGTGTTTGCAGCATTGTGACGTATTTGTAGGCATATCATTGGAAGATTGACCATAAGAGACTACATTTTCCAAGTGTCCGCCTGGTGTCCCTGCGTCGAAATTGGAGAGCAAAGCCAGGTCCAATTATTTTTCCATTTGAGAGCAAGGAGAAACCAGGCTTCCACGAAGGATATATCATCGAAGAGATATGTGGAAAAACACCTTGAGGATTGATTCTAAACCACGTTTGCCATGTTTCAGTCGATATTATGGAGTTAATTTGGAAAATTAATTTGGTAGCCAAATGTGATGTACAAAACGGAGCTATTTCTAATACACAAAGAATCTTTTTGGAAAAACTGAGCATCTGCTATCTAACTGAGAGTCTCCTCAAGGTAAGTTATTTTATTTGAAGGCTTTACTTGTTTTTGTGATAGTTGCCTGCTAAATGCTAACGCTAATGCTAACGCTAAATGCTACGCTAGCTAGCTACTGTTACACAAATGATTGTTTTCCTATGGTTGAAAAGCATATTTTGAAAATCTGAGATGACAGTGTTGTTAACAAAAGGCTAAGCTTGAGAGATAGCATATTTATTTCATTTCATTTGCGATTTTCATGAATAGTTGACTTTGCGTTATGGTAATGAGCTTAGGTCTATAAATAGAATCCCGGATCCGGGTTTGGTCGTCGCAACAGGTTAAATTGTATAGTTAATTTTCATAATAGGGTACCTGAGGATTGTTTGGGATTAATTTTGTATGCATTTTGAACGAGAGGAAACCGGTGGATTATTGAAAGAAGCGCGCCAAATAAACATACTTTTTTGGGATGTAACAGGGACCCCTGTGATTGCAACCCGATGAAGATCTTCAAAGGTAAGGGATTTATTTTATCGCTACTTCTGACTTTTGCAATTTTTTTTATTTAAATTTTTTTAACTTAACCTCAGTCTCAGTTGCTAATATATGCAAATTATTATTAGTTTTGGATAGAAAACACTCTAAAGTTTCCAAAACTGTTTGAATTATGTCTGTGAGTATAACAGAACATTTGCAGTTGATATATTATCGATTATATATTTTAAGAACAACCTGAGGATTGATTATAAAAAATGTTTGACATGTTTCTGTGGACGTTATGGAAACTATTTGGAATTTTCGTCTGCGTTGTCGTGACCACTCTTTCCTGTGGATTTCTGAACATAACGCGACAAACAAACGGAGGTATTTTGGATATAAAAATAATCTTTATGGAACAAAAGGAACATTTGTTATGTAACTGGGAGTCTCGTGAGTGAAAACATCCGAAGATCATCAAAGGTAAACGATTAATTTGATTGCTTTTCTGATTTTCATGACCAAGCTTCCTGATGCTAAGTGTACTTAATGTTTTGTCGAGCGATCAATAAACTTACACAAATGCTTGGATTGCTTTCGCTGTAAAGCATAATTTCAAAATCTGACACAATAGGTGGATTAACAAAAGGCTAAGCTGTGTTTTCCTATATTGCACTTGTGATTTCATGAATATAAATATTTGTAGTAATATTTATTGAATGCTATTCAGCGGTTGTCGATGACACTTATCCCGATAGGGGGATTGCAGCCATAACAAGTAAACCAGGTAGGCAAGTTGAGAACAAGTTCTCATTTACAATTGTGACCTGGCCAAGATAAAGAAAAGCAGTTTGACACATACAACAACAACACAGAGTTACACATGGAGTAAAACAAACATACAGTCAATAATACAGTAGAAAAATAAGTATATATACAATGTGAGCAAGTGAGGTGAGATAAGGGAGGTAAAGGCAAAAAAGACCATGGTGGTGAAGTAAATACAATATAGCAAGTAAAACACTGGAATGGTTGATTTGCAGTGGAAGAATGTGCAAAGTAGTGATATAAATAATGGGGTGCAAAGGAGCAAAGTAAATAAATAAATAAATACAGTCAGGAAAGATGTAGTTGTTTGGGCTAAATTATAGATGGGCTATGTACAGGTGGAGTAATCTGTGAGCTGCTCTGACAGCTGGTGCTTAAAGCAAGTGAGGGAGATAAGTGTTTCCAGTTTCAGAGATTTTTGTAGTTCATTCCAATCATTGGAAGGAGAGGCAGCCAAAGGAACAATTGGTTTTGGGGGTGACCAGAGAGATATACCTGCTGGAGCGCGTGCTACAGGTGGGTGCTGCTATGGTGACCAGCGAGCTGAGATAAGGGGGGACTTTACCTAGCAGGGTCTTGTAGATGACCTGAAGCCAGTGGGTTTGGCGACGAGTATGAAGCGACGGCCAGCCAACGAGAGTGTACAGGTCGCAGTGGTGGGTAGTATATGGGGCTTTGGTGAAAAAACGGATGGCACTGTGATAGACTGCATCCCATTTATTGAGTAGGGTATTGGAGGCAATTTTGTAAATGACATCGCCGTAGTCGAGGATTGGTAGGATGGTCAGTTTACAAGGGTATGTTTGGCAGCATGAGTGACGGATGCTTTGTTGCGAAATAGGAAGCCAAGATGTTTGATGTGAGTTTGGAAGGAGAGTTTACAGTCTAACCAGACACCTAGGTATTTGTAGGTGTCCACATATTCTAAGTCAGAGCTGTCCAGAGTAGTGATGTTGGACAGGCGGGCAGGTGCAGGCAGCGATCGTTTGAAGAGCATGCATTTAGTTTTACTTGTATTTAAGATCAATTGGAGGCCACGGAAGGAGAGTTGTATGGCATTGAAGCTCGCAAGAAGGGTTGTTAACACAGTGTCCAAAGAAGGGCCAGAAGTATACAGAATGGTGTCGTCTGCGTAAAGGTGGATCAGAGACTCACCAGCAGCAAGAGCGACATCATTGATGTATACAGAGAAGAGAGTCGGTCCAAGAATTGAACCCTGTGGCACCCCTATCGAGACTGACAGAGGCCCGGACAACAGACCCTCCGATTTGACACACTGAACTCTATCAGAGAAGTAGTTGGTGAACCAGGCGAGGCAATCATTTGAGAAACCAAGGCTGTCGAGTCTGCCGATGAGGATGTGGTGATTGACAGAGTCGCAAGCCTTGGCCAGGTCAATGAATACGGCTGCACAATATTGTTTCTTATCGATGGTGGTTAAGATATCGTTTAGGACCTTGAGCGTGGCTGAGGTGCACCCATGACCAGCTCTGAAACCAGATTGCATAGCGGAGAAGGTATGGTGGGATTCAAAATGGTTTGTAATCTTGTTTGTTGACTTGGCTTTCTAAGACCTTAGAAAGGCAGGGTAGGATAGATATAGGTCTGTGGCAGTTTTGGTCTAAAGTGTCTCCCCCTTTGAAGAGGGGGATGACCGCAGCTGCTCTCCAATCTTTGGGAATCTCAGACGACACGAAAGAGAGGTTGAACAGGCTAATAATAGGGGTGGCAACAATTTCGGGAGATAAATTTAGAAAGAAAGTGTCCAGATTGTCTAGCCCGTCTGATTTGTAGGGGTGCAGATTTTGCAGCTCTTTCAGAACATCAGCTGACTGGATTTGGGAGAAGGAGAAATGGGGAAGGCTTGGGCGAGTTGCTGTAGGGGGTGCAGTTCTGTTGACCGGGGTAGGGGTAGTCAGGTGGAAAGCATGGCCAGCCAAAACTTATTGAAATTCTCAATTATAGTGGATTTATCGGTGGTGACAGTGTTTCCTATCTTAGTTAGGGATGTACATTTTAGAATTTTTGGTCGTCTTCCTAAGCCAGGATTCAGACACAGCTAGAACATCCGGGTTGGCAGAGTGTGCTAAAGCAGTTAATAAAACAAACTTAGGGAGGAGGCTTCAAATGTTAACATGCATGAAACCATGGCTATTATGGCTACAGAAGTCATCAAAAGAGAGCGCCTGGGGAATAGGAGTGGAGCTAGGCACTGCAGGGCCTGGATTCACCTCTACATCACCAGAGGAACAGAGGAGGAGTAGGATAGGGGTACGGCTAAAAGCTATGAGAATTGGTCGTCTAGAATGTCTGGAACAGAGAGTAAAGGGAGGTTTCTGGGGGCGACAAAATAGTTTCAAGGTATAATGTACAGAAAAAAGGTATGGTCTTATGTGAATACAGTGGAGGTAAACATAAGTATTGAGTGATGATTAGAGAGATATTGTCTCTAGAAACATAATTGAAACCAGTAGATGTAATCGCATGTGTGGGTGGTGGAACTGAAAGGTTGGATAAGGTATAGTGAGCAGGGCTAGAGGCTCTACTGTGAAAAAAGCCAATAAACACTAACCAGAACAGCAATGGACGAGGCATATTGACATTAAGGAGAGTCATGCTCAGTCGAGTGATCATAAGGGTCCAGTGAGCAGTGAGGTTGGTTGGGGTAACGGCAATTCAGACAGCTAGCCGGGCCATCGGTAGCAAGCTAGCATAGGATGTAGGTCTGTTTTTAGCCACCTCGTGCATTTCCGTCGGTAGATTAGTGGGGATCCGTGTGGTTACCCCATAATGTTAACTTTCACTGCTATGCGGATGACACACAGATGTGCATTTCAATGAAACATGGTGAAGACCCAAAATTGCCCACGCTAGAAGCCTGTGCTTCAGACATAAGGAAGTGGATGGCTGCAAACATTCTACTTTTAAACTTGGACAAAACAGAGATGCTTGTTCTAGGGTCCAAAAAAACAAAGATATCTTCTGTTGAATCTGACAATTAATCTTAAGTGTTGTACAGTCATCTCAAATAAAACTGTGAAGGACCTCTGCGTTATTCTGGACCCTGATCTCTCTTTTGATGAATATATCGAGACTGTTTCAAGGACAGCTTTTTTCCATCTACGTAACGTTGCAAAAATCAGTAACTTTCTGTCCAAAAATTATGCAGAAAAATTCATCCATGCTTTTGTTACTTGTAGGTTAGACTACTGCAATGCTCTACTTTCCGGCTACCCGGGTACAGCACAAAATAAAAATACATTTTGATGACCTCCCTACACTGGCTTCCTGTCAAGGCAAGGGCTGATTTCAAGGTTTTACTGCTAACCTACAAAGCATTACATGGGGTTGCTCCGACCTATCTCTCTGATTTGGTCCTGCCGTACATACCTACACGTACGCTACGGTCACAAGACGCAGACCCCCCCCACCCCCACCCCCTCTAGTGGTGTGGGGGCTGTGCTTTGGCAAAGTGGGTGGGGTTATATCCTTCCTGTTTGGCCCTGTCCGGGGGTATCATCGGATGGGGCCACAGTGTCTCCTGACCCCTCCTGTCTCAGCCTCCAGTATTTATGCTGCAGTAGTTTATGTGTCAGGGGGCTAGGGTCAGTTTGTTATATCTGTAGTACTTCTCCTGTCTTATCCGGTGTCCTGTGTGAATTTAAGTATGCTCTCTCTAATTCTCTCTTTCTTTCTCTCTCTCAGAGGACCTGAGCCCTAGGACCATGCCTCAGGACTACCTGGCATGATGACTCCTTGCTGTCCCCAGTCCACTTGGCCGTGCTGCTCCAGTTTCAACTGTTCTGCCTGCGGCTATGGAATCCTGACCTGTTCACGGGACGTGCTACCTGTCCCAGACCTGCTGTTTTCAACTCTCTAGAGACAGCAGGAGTGGTAGAGATACTTTTAATGATCGGCTATGAAAAGCCAACTGACATTTACTCCTGAGGTGCTGACTTGAGGCACCCTCGACAACTACTGTGATTATTATTATTTGACCATGCTGGTCATTTATGAACATTTGAACATCTTGGCTCTGTTATAATCTTTACCCGGCACAGCCAGAAGAGGACTGGCCACCCCTCATAGCCTGGTTCCTCTCTGGTTCCTCTCTAGGTTACTCCCTAGGTTTTGGCCTTTCTAGGGAGTTTTTCCTAGCTTACGTGCCTCAACACCTGTATTGCTTGCTGTTTGGGGTTTTAGGCTGGGTTTCTGATGTACGAAGGGCTATATAAATACATTTGATTTGATTTGGTAGAGGGGATCAATCCAATTGGCAAAATAGATATAGTTAAATTGACCCAAGAAAAGTTGTCTGATAGACCTATTCAGATAGCAGCCGAATAGACAGCTAAAGATTAGCGGGCCGCAGATGGGCGTTCAGGTAACGTCGCGACGGTGTGGCCAGTTTGATAACTCCCTCGGGCAGATTACGTCGGTAGTCCAGTCGTGAAGGCCCGGTGGGGCTCCGCATTGGCAGTAAAACGAGTCCGGATAGGTGATTGTAGCCCAGGAGTGGCTGATGAAACTCTTCAGCTGGCTAGCTCCGGAATAATTTATGTTTGCTCCGGGATCGACGTAAGCCAATAGTCACACGGATAGCAGCTAGCTAGCTGCGAGATCCAGGTGTAAATGTCCAGAGCTTGTGGTTGAAATCCGGGGATATGGAGAGAAAAATAGGTCCGGTATGTTCCAGTAAACTGGCTAGATTCTGGCTATCTTCTGGCTAGCTTCTGGCTAGCTTCTATTGTGGATTTCAGATTTGAGGTAAATAATATCTTTTTTTAAATTGGTGAGGCGGGTTGCAGGAGAGTGTTTTGAAGTTGAGTTTTTGGAAAATAAAAATATATAAAAGATATGCAAAGAAAGGTGTAAATATATATATATATATATATATATATATATATATATATATATATATATATATATATATATATATATATATATATATACGGGACACGACAAGATGAGGACAAAGGACATTTGACTGCTATGCCATCTTGGGATGAATAGGTTGGAATCTGTTTGGTTGGAAAATGTTTTTAATGCTTTTGTATGTGGGGCGTTGTCCTCAGATAATCGCATAGTGTGCTTTTGCCGTAAAGCCTTTTTGAAATCTGACAACGCGGCTGGATTAACAAGAAGTTTATCTTTTAAATGATGTATGAAAGTTGAATATTACGATTTCTGTCATTTGAATTTGGCGCTCTGCAATTTCACCATTAGTTGTCGAGGTGGGTCGCTTGAGACACGCCTAGCCCAAAGAAGTTTGAGCCAATCAGTTGTGTTGTGACAAGGTAGGGGTGGTAAACTGAAGATAGCCCTATTTGGTAAAATACCAAGTCCATATTATGGCAAGAACAGCTTAAATAAGCAACGAGAAATGAAAGTCCATCATTAATTTAAGACATTTCAAGAACTTTTAACATTTCTTGAAGTGCAGTTGCAAATACCATCAAGTGTGTCACGGCTCCTCCTCTGCATTGCAGGGGCGGTTCCTCCTGCAGGCAGAGGAGGGTCGTTAGTGATTAGAGTCACCTGGGATCAGAGTATTTACACTGTCACTAATCACCTCTCTCTCTCCGCTCCTCCAGGTATGAACCTGTTTTGTTTGTTCTTTTGTAGTTTTCACTCACACAGATTCACGCATCCTTGCACTTTACATACACCTTACATTATGATATGACCTCATTCCTTTTTCTTAGTTTAAAGTTAATAGTTTTGTTTACAATAAAGCACATTTTTTAATTGACCTATACCTGTTGTTCGCGTCCCCTCATTTTTGCCACAGGCTATGAGCCGGCCTGTGACAAGTGGGGGCTCATCTGTAAGTTAAAGTTAATTGTACTTTAGTCTTACTTTAGTATTTTAGTTTTGTTACAGGAATTATATTCCTCTATGTTTTAATACCCAATTAAAATTAAACACTGTCAATTCATAAGAATTTGTAAGACTCTTATTTGTATAAAATGGACAGAGACCAGTCTTAAAAGTCAACCAGCAGCGTTTATTCTCGAGAGTACTGCCCATGATACATTTTACCACAGGTTATACACTGAAAATGACGTCATTAGTTTTAGTACTAGCCGTCTCATCTCCGCTTCAGTACAATGGCTGTATGGTTCTCAAGCTTTCCCACATCGTCTCTCCCTATTAAGATAATTTATGAACAGAGCCAAGGTCTGCCTGTGTAGATAAGCATTCTAGCCAGTCTGGCTATAAGTTCATTCATTTCTACCAAGGAACAGACAGTCATTGTTCTAATTCTTGATTATATTTACACACATTATATTCAGTACTAGGATTATAAAGAAAATTCATACATATACAGTAATATAATAGTATTCTGATTAGTCAGTCCTGATTGAAATGTATACATAGTTAGTCATTATTGATAAAAATTCCCTTAACAAGTTTACTTTAACATTTTGTTATAGTTGGTTAAGGTTTTGTCTAGATTGTCTTTGTCTTATTATTGATATGTTTGTTTATTTGTAATTTGGCTTATTTGATTATTGTTTTGTGGTTAATTTAGTTCAGATTGCCAAAATTTTTGTTTGAGGGGATGTGTTGGTTGGGCCAATATTGGAGAGAGCATTGAGAGCCATGTGTTCTTTTGGTTCAGTTAAGTTGGTAGCTAAATTTGGTTAGCAATTCACTCTGGGTTTTTCTGGGTTTTGTTCAGGTGGGAGTCCTCTCATGTTCAGGCTTATCAGTGAGTGTCAATAGGAGGCTCATGGTGTTTTTGTTTTAGGTGGCAGTGAACGTAGTTAGAGCATCCCTTTACCTTTTCCCTTACATCGGCTCGGGAGCACCTCCGTGGTTATGGGGGGGCCGCCTGTTTCTGGTTGTCTTTTCCACTCCACTGGTTTTGTGTGCATAAAACCCCACCACATGTGACTGCATGAAGACCAGGGCCAGTTAGTTAGTTGTTTTTGGAGGATAGTGGGTTGTGGCTCCTGTCCTTAACTCACCTGCTGTCAGTCTGGGTTCGTTTTTTTTTTAGCATTTGTAATAGTTGTATTGGTTGAGGAAAATGTCTTCCATTTTGAGTAGTTTTGTTCAAGCTCCTTCAGAGGTAACCTTAGAGTTGTGTACTAAGGAGCAGTTAATTGAAATTGCTGAACATTATCAAATTGATAAAAAATTAAAGAGACTGTTAAAACTAGATTAAAGCAGGGTCTTAGAGAAATGGGTGTTTTTTGGGGTCAGTCTGCTAGTAGTGAGGGTGCAGGTTTTCAGTCTAGCCATTCATTAACTTTTGAGCAGCCAAGGGAGCTGTTGCAAATGCAGTTAGAGAGAGAGCGATTGAGAAATGCTAATAGACCAGAAGGACTACTACCACAGTTTAATGTTTCACAGAACCTTTGTTTGTTGCCTAAATTTGATGAGTCAGATCCAGACACGTACTTTGCTTTATTTGAGCGTATTGCGGAAGTTAGAGCTTGGTCAGATTTGGACATGACTATGTTGTTGCAATGTGTACTTACAGGTAAAGCGTGTGAGGCTTTTACAGCACTGAGTGTAGCTGACAGTAAAGTTTTTGCTAAAATTAAATCAGCAGTTCTGAAGGTCTACGAGCTTGTGCCAGAGGCATATCAGCAACGTTTTCGTTACAGGAAAAAGTTAGATTCACAAACCTATTCTGAGTTTGTTCGTGATTTGCATTTAATCGTTGGTGTACAGCTTCTGAAGTTAGTACTTTTGAGGGTCTGTAATTTGATTGTGTTAGAACAGTTAAAAAATTCTGTGTCTGACCAGGTTGCTACATACATGAATGAACGTAAAGTTAAGTCTCCAAATGATGCAGCAATCCTTGCAGATGAGAACAGGCTAACACATAAAAGCCATTTTGAGTCAAACAGTGACATGTACCATAAAAATAACTTTACTCCTAGGAATAGTAGGTCACCTTTTTCTGGGGCTTCTTTCCAAAGACCTCAGCAGAAGTTTGGGTCTGGAGGACTTAAAGCACCAGTTAATGCTAATACCTGTCGCTACTGTTTAGTTGAAGGACATTGGAAGAAAGATTGTCCTCTGCTTAAATCAAAAAAGTCAGGTCAAGTTAAACCTGCTGTGATGGCAAGTCCTGTTGCAGACTCGGACCACCAGGGTGAGCTTTTTCAGCCACTCGTTGAGTTTGATTCTCAGTCTTCCCACTGTGATTTTTCAGCCTTTATTTCAGATGGTGTAGTGTCCCTGGTAGATGGCAACCAACATTTTCAATCAAGATCTTAAGAGACACTGGAGCTTTAGATTATTTTATTCTGGAATCTGTTTTGCCGTTCTCTAAAGAGTCTGATACTGACAGTTGTGTAATGGTATGTGGTATGGGTTTAGTTCCATTCTCCTGTCCTTTACATGAAGTTACCCTAAAATGTGGTCTGGTAGAGGGTGATGTAGATGTTGGGATTAGACCCCAGTTGCCAGTAGAGGGAGTCCAAATGATTTTGGGGAATGACTTGGCAGGTAGTAAGTAAAGTGTGGGCAGATGGCAAACTAAACATCTGTAAGAAGCAACCTTCAGTGTCACCTGCAAGGGAATCGCCGGATCAAAACTGTATGTCTCCTGAGGTATTTCCAGTTTGTGCGGTTACCCGCGCGGCCTCTCATAAGGAGATTGAGAGTAAGCCAGAAAGTCTTGAGTTGCCAGTCAAACTACAGACAGAACAGTTGACTAGTTCTAGAGATTCATTGATGGCTGAGCAAAAGGCCAATACTAACTTGGCTGATCTGTTTGATAAAGTTGTTCCTGATTCAGTGGTGAGGAATAGTGCTTAGTGTTATTTTCTTCTTGATGGGCTGTTGGTCAGGAAATGGGTTCCACACTATGATCAGGGTCTAGGAGAACCAGTCTTTTAAATAGTTGTACCTACTACTTTGCGAAATAAAGTGTTGCAAACTTCACATGGTGATGTGGCAGGTCATATAGGTGTTCGTAAAACTTATGATTGCATATTTTGTTATTTTTTCTAGCCACGTTTAAAGCGGGATGTATCTCGGTTTATTAAAACCTGTGATACGTGTCAGCGCACAAGCAAGCCAAACCAGGTTGTAAAGCCTGCACCTTTGTATCCAATACCAGCCATAGGGCAACCTTTTGAGCATCTTATCGATCGTGTTTACCAAGGTCCAACTCAGGTCATAGCTACTTATTAACTGTTATATGTCAAGCAACCAGATATCCGGCAGCTTTTTCCTTGCGTACCATAACTTCAAAATCAGTAGTTATTAAAGCGTTAACTCAATTTATTTCAACATTTGGGATTCCAAAATAATCCAGTCAGATCTGGGGTCTAACTTTACCTCCCATTTATTTTCTCAGGTTCTCAAACAGCTTAAAGTTAAACACAACAAGTCTACTGCGTTCCATGCCCAGAGCCAGGGAGCTTTGAAACGTTTTCATCAAACTTTAAAATCCTTGCTTCGCGCATACTGTACAGAACTGTCTGCAGATTGGGAGGAGGGGTTACCTTGGCTGTTACTAGCTGCTCGTGAAGTCGTGCAGGAAAGCACAGGGTTTAGCCCAAATGACTTAGTGTTTGGTCATAAGGTGCGTGGGCCTTTAGCAGTGTTGCAGGATGGTTGTTTGCCTGAGGAACCACCTCATTACCTTATTGACTATGTAAATGGTTTTAGGTTGAAGTTGTATAGGGCTGGTGAACTGGCGAAAGAAAAACTAAAATCTTCTCAACGGAAAATTAAACTGAAATATGACGGACAGGCTGAGCTGCGTGAGTTTAGTCCCGGTGATTGTGTACTTGCTCTTCTGCCTCTTGTAAGTTCACCTTTTCAGGCAAAATATTGTGGTCCTTTCAATGTGTTGCGTAAAGTGTCAGATTTGAACTATCTTATTGAAACCCCTAGTCATAGGAAGTCCTCTAAATTATGCCATGTGAACCTGTTAAAATGTTATCACTCCCATGATTTAAGCAGAGTTGAAGGCACTCCAGCGGTGAGGTCAGCGTTTACTGCTGCTCCAGTCACTGTATCTTGTGGCTTTAATTTTGTGGAGGGGGGAGAAGAGGAGGACGTTAGGGTTTTGGATGAGGTCTTACAAGGTTGGTTGAAAAACTCCCAAACTTTGCAAAACCTTGGGGATTTGGTAGATAATTTAGACTGAGAAACGTGATGAATTGTTAGCTCTTATTAGAAACTACCCTGTTTTGTTTTCTGACACTCCATCGCAAACCCACTTAATTGAGCATGATATAGACATTGGAGATGCTAAGCCTATCAAACAGAGATTTTATTGTGTATCTGAGGAGAAGAGATTGAAACTGGAAACAGAGGTGCAGTATATGTTGGACAATGGTATTGCGGAGCCATGTTGTTCAAATTGGGCTTAACCCTGTCTTTTTGTCAAAAAGTCTGATTCCACTTTCAGACCTTGCACTGATTATAGAAAGGTTAACAATGTTACTAAAGCAGACCTTTACCCTCTTCCTAGGATGGAGGACTGTATTGATCAAGTTGGGTCAGCAAAGTATGTTAGCAAATTTGATCTTTTAAAGGGATATTGGCAAGTACCCCTTACCAAAAGAGCTTGTGAGATTGCTGCCTTCATAACTCCATCTGGTTTGTTCTCTTATACAGTGATGCCTTTCGGCTTGCGGAATGCTCCAGCCACCTTCCAGAGGCTAATGAATTGGTTGGTCTCAGGTCTGGAAGGGTGTGCCGTGTATTTGGACGACGTGGTCATCTACTCAGACTACTGGGAGGAGCATGTTTGGAGAGTGCAAGCCCTGTTCGAAAGACTGGTGTGGGCCAGGTTGACTATTCATTTGGCAAAATGTGAGTTTGCCAAAGCTACAGTCACATACCTAGGCAAGGTTGTTGGTCAGGGTTTTGTCTGTCCCGTGGAAGCCAAGGTCCAGGCTGTGAAGCAGTTCCCACAGCCGTCCACAAAGAAAGAACTGATGCGCTTCCTGGGAATGGCGGGGTACTACCGTGCTTTCTGTAAAAACTTTTCAGTAGTAGTGTCCCCCCTGACCAATCTGTTGAAGGCCAAGGCTGAATTTATCTGGTCCACCCAGTGTCAAGAGGCATTTGATGCAGTTAAGGCTCTTTTGTGTTTGGCACCTGTATTGGCAGCACCAAATTTTGGGAAACCTTTCAAATTGCAGGTAGACGCCAGTCAAATCGGCGCTGGGGCTGTGCTTCTCCAGGAGAATGATAACAATGTTGAGTGTCCAGTCAGTTTCTTCTCCCGGAAATGTAATAAGTATCAGAAAAACTATTCTGTAATTGAAAATGAGGCTTTAGGTCTCATTTGGGCTTTACAGCACTTCGAGGTCTACGTTGGTTCTGGTTTGACCCCTTTAACTGTGTTCACTGACCACAACCCACTTATTTTTCTGAGGTCCCTGCAAAATCCCAACCAGCGCCTGATGCGTTGGGCTTTGTTCTTGCAACCATTCAACCTTGATATTAGAAACATTAGTGGTAAGGATAATATCATTGCTGATGCTCTGTCCCGTGCTCCTTTAACCTAGTTTGTATCTTTTCTCTGCTGACCCCTACAGGCTGTCTGCGCCTCTTTCCTCTTAAATTGCTTCCCAAGTACCAGGGCTGCCAAGTTTGAGGGGTGGATAGTCAGTTGGGGGACACGGGGCTACTACTAGGAGCTGGGACTGGTATCCTTTTTTTTGTTTTGGGGGAAATTTGAATTGTTACTCCTGCAGGCAGAGGAGGGTCGGTAGTGGTTGGAGTCACCTGGGATCAGAGTATTTAAACTGTCACTAATCACCTCTCTCTCTCTCTCTCCGCTCCTCCAGGTATGAACCTGTTTTGTTTGTTCTTTTGTAGTTTTGCATAGTTTTCACTCAGTCATTCACACACACAGACTCACGCATCCATGCACTTTACATACACCTTACACAATGATACTTCCACACATCATTCCTTTTTCTTAGTTTAAAGTTAATAGTTTTGTTTACAATAAAGATTTTTTTTTTATTGGCCTATACCTGTTGTTCTCGTCCCCTCATTTTTGCCACAGGCTATGAGCCGGCCTGTGACAAGTGCTATGATGAAAATGGCTCTCATGAGAACTGCCACAGGAAAGGAAGACCCAGAGGTACTTCTGCTGCAGAGGGTGAGTTCTGAACCTCAGAAATTGCAGCCTAAATAAATGCTTCACAGCGGTCAAGAAACAGACATCTCAAAATCAACTGTTCAGAGGAGAATGCGTGAATCAGGCCTTCATGGTAAAATTGCTGAAAAGAAAATACTACTAAAGGACACCAATAATAAGAAGAAACTTTCTTGGACCAAGAAACATGAGCAATGGACATTATAACCGTGGAAATCTGTCCTTTGGACTGATCAGCCCACATGTGAGATTTTTGGTTCCAAAAAAACCTAAAGGAAAAACAGCCAACAAGTTCTCAGGATATGTGGGAACTCCTTCAAGACTGTTGAAAAAGCTTTCCAGGTGATGCTGGATGAGAGAATGCCAAGAGTGTGCAAAGCTGTCAATCTAAAATCTAAAACACAGTTGAAGTCGATGGTTTACATACACTTAGGTTGGAGTCATTAACTCATTTTTCAACCACTCCACAAATTGTCTTGTTAACACGCTATAGTTTTGCCAAGTCGGTTAGGACATCTACTTTGTGCATGACACAAGTAATTTTTCCAACGATTGTTTACAGACCGATAATTTCACCTATAATTCACTATATCGCAATTCCAGTAGGTCAGAAGTTTACACTAAGTTGACTGTGCCTTTAACTTCTTCGATATAGGGGGCGCTCTTTTAATTTTTGGATGAAAAACGTTCCCGTTTTAAACAAGATATTTTGTCACGAAAAGATGCTCGACTATGCATATAATTGACAGCTTTGGAAAGAAAACACTCTGACGTTTCCAAAACTGCAAAGATATTGTCTGTGAGTGCCACAGAACTGATGTTACAGAAAAAAACCCAGATAAAAATACAATCAGGAAGTGACGCATTTTTTGAAACCGCCTCATGGCAATGATTCCTTATATGGCTGTGGAGGAGCTAGGAGTCAGCTTACCTTTTCCACGTTTTCCCCAAGGTGTCTGCAGCATTGTGACGTATTTGTAGGCATATCATTGGAAGATTGACCATAAGAGACTACATTTACCAGGTGGTCGCTTGGTGTCCTCCGTCGCAATTATTGCGTAATCTCCAGCTGCAGTATTTTTAAGTTTGCCTCTGATAAGAGACCGACTGCCAGGAATGATTTTTCAACGAATAGAATTGTGAAAAACACCTTGAGGATTGATTCTAAACAACGTTTGCCATGTTTCTGTCGATATTATGGAGCTAATTTGGAAAAAAGTTTGGCGTTGTAAGTGACTGCATTTTCGGTTTTTTTTCTTAGCCAAACGTGATGAACAAAACGGAGCTATTTCTCTTACACAAATAATCTTTTTGGAAAAAATGAACATTTGCTATCTAACTGAGAGTCTCGTCATTGAAAACATCTGAAGTTCTTCAAAGGTAAATTATTTTATTTGAATGCTGTTCTTGTTTTTGTGAAAATGTTGCCTGCTGAATGCTAGGCTTAATGCTATGCTAGGCTATCAATACTCTTACACAAATACTTGTGTAGCTTTGGTTAAAGCATATTTTTAAAATCTGACATGACAGTGTTGTTAACAAAAGGCTAAGCTTGTGTTTCAATATATTTATTTCATTTCATTTGCGATTTTCATGAATAGGAAACGTTGCGTTATGGTAATGAGCTTGAGGCTATGATTATGCTCCCGGATACGGGATTGCTCGACGCTAGAGGTTAAACAGCTTGGACAATTGCAGAAAATGTCATGGCTTTAGAAGCTTCTGATAGGCTAATTGACATCATTTGAGTAAATTGGAGTACCTGTGGATGTATTTCAAGGACGTCCTTCAATCTCAGTGACTCTTTGCTTGACATCATGGTAAAATCAGCCAAGACCTCAGAAAAACAATTGTAGACCTCCACAAGTCTGGTTCATCCTTGAGAGCAATTTCCAAATGCCTGAAAATACCACGTTCATCTGTATAAACAATAGTACGCAAGTATAAACACCATGGGACCATGCAGTCGTCATATCGCTCATATGAGACGCGTTCTGTCTCCTAGAGATGAACGTACTTTGGTGCGAAAAGCGCAAATCAATCCCAGAACAACAGCAAAGGACCTTGTGAAGATGCTGGAGGAAACGGGTACAAAAGTATCTATATCCACTGTAAAACACGTCCTATATCGACATAACCTGAAAGGCCGTTCAGCAAGGAAGAAGCCACTGCTCCAAACTATGTTTTGCAACTGCACATGGGGACAAAGATCGTACTTTTTGGAGAAATGTCCTCTGGTCTGATGAAACAAAAATAGAACTGTTTGGCCATGATGACAATTGTTATGTTTCAAGGAAAAAGGGGGAGGTTTGCAAGCCGAAGATTACCATCCCAAACGTGAAGCATTGTGGTGGCAGCATCATGTTGTGGGGGTGCTTTTCTGCAGGAGGGACTGGTGCAGCTCACAAAATAGAATCATGAGGAATGGAATAGTATGTGGATAACATCTCAAGACATCAGTCAGGAAGTTAAAGCTTGGTCTCAAATGGGTTCTCCAAATGGACAATGACCCCAAGAATACCGGCTCTGTCAGGAGGAATGGGCCAAAATTCACCCAACTTATTGTGGGAAGCTTGTGGAAGGCTGCCCAAAATATATGACCCAAGTTAAACAATTTAAAGGCAATGCTACCAAATACTAAGTGAGTGTATGTAAACTGCTGACCCACTGGGAATGTGATGAAATAAATAAAAGCTGAAATAAATAATTCTCTCTACTATTATTCTGACATTTCACATTCTTAAAATAAGGTAGTGATCCTAACTGACCTAAAACAGGGAAGTTTTACTAGGATTAAATGTCAGGAATTGTGAAAAACTGAGTTTAAATGTATTTGGCTAAGGTGTATGTAAACTTCAGACTTCAACTGTATATTTTGGTTTGTTTAACACTTTTTTTGGTTGTACATGATTCTATGTGTTATTTCATCATTTTGATGCCTTCACTATTATTCTAAAATGTAGAAAATTGTGAAAATAAAGAAAAACCCTTGAATGAGTAGGTGTGTTCAAACTTTTTTTCTGCCCTCTTAGTGCTGCCCCGGTCAACTGTAAGGGCTGTTATTGTGAAGTGGAAACGTCTTGGAGCAACAACGGCTCAGCCGCAAAGTCAACAGTATTCAGAACCTTTACTCAGTATTTTGTTGAATCACCTTTGGCAGCAATTACAGCCTTAAGTCTTCTTGGGTATGATGCTACAATGATGCTTGAAACACCTGTATTTGGGGAGTTTTTTCTCATTCTTCTGTTGTCCTGTTGGAAGGTGAACTGACACAATCCTGTCGGGGACCTCTACGGACAATTCCTTCAACATCATGACTTTGTTTTTGCTCTGATATGCACTGTCAACTGTGGGACCTTTATATAAGGCAGTTGTGTACCTTTCCAAATCATGTCCAATCAATTGAATTTACCACAAGTGGACTCCAATCAAGTTGCAGAAACAGCTCAAGGATGATTTAATGGAAATAGCATGCACCAGAGCTCAATTTCAAGTCTTATAGGAAAGGGTCTGAATACTTATGTAAATAAGTTATTTCTGTTGTGTTTTTATAAATTTGCCAACATTTCTAAAAACCTGATTTCGCTTTGTCATTATGGCGTATTGTGTGTAGATTGATGAGGGAAAAGTGATTTAATCAATTTTAGAATAAGGCTTTAACATAACAAAATGTGGATAAAGTCAAGGGGTCTGAATACTTTCCGAATGCACTGTACATGTAGGCCCTTCACATATAGTTTATGCGCAGCACTTCATTTTAAGCATCAATTTATCTAATCAGTTATTGTTTTCATGCTCAAACCGTGAGCAACACTTGTCAAGCTCAGACATTTCTCTCAAAACACAGGGATGTCGATTGGCACAGGTCAAGTATTATCAGAGGACCTTGGGGTTAGTCGAAAAACAGTTTTTTTTGCCTGGAATTATTACTCTCCTGCTATGTAAAAATGATAGACATGGCAGATTCGGTCGGGACTTAAATTACGGATGTGGTTATTTGTGCTCGTGTACATAATTACATAATCCTATCTCCCCCAGCAAAACTAATCCTGTGCAAATAGTGCTATAGGCTACTGACGGTGATGGCCGATGCGCTCGTCGTGGCAATAGCCTATCTCAAGATGAGCTACTTTGAAAAGCAGTGCCGCTGTTAACTACAAATTGGTTCTACAGACAGATTATTCTCTTTTCAGCAGTATGCATTTGTTTTCCAAACTATATGTTTTTCCTGCAATTGTATTTTGAAATCTGCAAAAGGCAAACCGACAGCTGCAACCAACCATAGAAATATAATCCATAGATGGCAGTTCTCATTCAAGTCAGGACTGGCATCCATTGCTTGTGTACCCTTGAGTTCAACAGTCAAATTGCCAGGGTAGAGGTTTTAAAAACCCTTGTATGGATTGTATGTCTATGGCCACAATGCAAAAAATCTGTAACCTATATTTGGCACTCATGCTGCCCAAACTGCAGCCTTCCCAAATACAGGTAACTGCCAAAATAAAGGAAACACTTGAATAAACAAGGGATACCTGTATGTTATGGTGTGGGGTGCATTTCCTGGCATGGTTTAGGTCCACTTGGAGAATCTATGCCAAGGCGCATTGAAGCTGTTCTGCCAGCTCGTGGTGGTGCAATACAATTTTAATACTTTATGTTGGTGTTTCCTTAATTTTGGCAGATACCTCTATGTGCTTGTGATAAGACTTAATCTTGAATTAAATATTTTTTTATATAAACTATTGAACCTGTGGCTAAATTATGCTCTCTGGTGTATTTTGAACATTGAGAGCGGGCTACTGTGGTTGGATAAAAAAAATGTAATATAACATTTTTCAATTTGTATTGGTCTTTTTTTTCTCGGGGCCCAGACCCTGTCTCACACAACTGACCAGTCACATTCCATAATTATGTAGTTCATTTTATTTTTATCAGTTACCCAACCAAAGCAGGGCCCCCCATTTACCTACATGGGCCCCCTACCTCCTCTACTCCCCCAATGTGATGATTAGCAGAGCAGCAGCAGCAGGCTGTCTACACTCATTGAGACCGGGCTCCTGAGTCTTCCTGTGGTTGGCGGTTGCAGTGGGAAAACATAAAATATATACTACATACACTATATATACAAAATTATGTGGCACCCATTCAAATTAGTGGATTAGACTATTTCAGCAAACACAGACAGGTGCTGACAGGTGTATAAAATTGAACACACAGACACGTAATCTCCATAGACAAACATTGGCAGTATAATGGCCTTACTGAGGAGCTCAGAGGCTTTCAACGTGGCACCGTCATAGGATGCCACCTTACCAACAAGTCTGTTCGTAAAATTTCTGCACTCTTACAGCTGCCTCGGTCAAATGTAAGTGCTGTTATTGTGAAGTGGAAATGTCTAGGAGCAACAAAGGCTCAGCCGTGAAGTGGTAGGCCACACAAGCTCACAGAACAGGACAGCAGATTGCTGAAGCACATAAAAATGGTCTGTCCTCGGTTGCAACACTTACTACCGAGTTCCAAACTGCCTCCAGAAGCAACGTCAGCACAAGAACTGTTCGTCGGGAGCTCATTGAAATGGGTTTCTATGGCCGAGCAGCCAGACACAAGCCTAAGATCACCATGCGCAATGCCAAGCGTCGGCTGGAGTGGTGTAAAGCTCGCCACCATTTGACACTGGAGCAGTGGGAACGCGATCTCTGGAGTGATGAATCACGCTTCACCATCTGGCAGTCCGAAGGACGAATCTGGATTTGGTGGATGCCAGGATAATGCTACCTGCCCGAATGCATAGTGACGACTGTCAAGTTTGGTGGAGGTGGAATAATGGTCTGGGGCTGATATTCATGGTTCGGGCCAGGCCACTTCAAGTGAAGGGAAATCTTAACGCTACAGTATACACAATTCTGTACTTACAACATTGTGGCAACAGTTTGGGGAAGACCCTATCCTGTCTCAGCATGAAATGGTTTGTCAAGATCGGTGTGGAAGAACTTGACTGGCCTGCACAGAGCACTGACCTCAACCCCATTGAACACCTTTGGGATGAAATGGAACGCTGACTGCGAGCCAGGCCTAATCGCCCAACATTAGTGCCTGACCTCACTAATGCTCTTGTGGCTGAATGGAAGCAAGTCCCCGCAGTATTGTTCCAACATCGAGTGGAAAGCCTTCCCAGAAGAGTGGAGGCTGTTATAGCAGCAAAGGGGGACCAACTCCATATTAATGCCCATGATTTTGGAATGAGATGTTCGACGAGCAGGTGTCCACACACTTTCGGTCATGTACTGTAGCATAATACAGGAAGTTCGAGATCAAGTCCCACATCCAATATGACAGCGAGACCCATGTACGATTAGGGAAGACAACCCTGCCTCCTGGTCGGAGCATTGCACGTCTCCACTGACACATCGGGTTTGCTGCTACACCCTGACGTGACCCACATATTCCCCTGAACAATGTTCCTTCAGGGACACTCCAGGGACACTTATGAAGCTACTGAAATCCTCCAGAACTGTTTTGAGTCCACTGACTGGGTGACCCTGACGGACAGCGCCGAAGACCTGGAAGAGGCAGCGGATACTGTCTCGGAGTACATCTGTTTCTGTGAGGATCTCGTTATTCCCAAAAAGAAAGTCAACATCTTCCTCAATAATAAACTGTTTGTAACTTGGAAATTAAAAGAGCTACTCAATCAAAAAAAAAGTTTTTCAATCAGGTGGCAGTAAAGAGGAAAGGAAAAATACTCAGATGTGACTCAAAAGCAAAATTAAGGAGTGCAAGGCAGCATACAAAGACAAATTAGAAAACCTTTTCAAGGACAAGGTCAGTAGAAAAGCCTGCAAGGGCTACAAACCATCACAAACCAAAGAGACATTGTTTGACAGTCGGAAAAGACCTTGCTTTTGGAAATTATTTGAACAGTTTTCATTGTTGGTTTGACGTGTGATTTTATATCGCAGCAGAAAGTACACTTGGACCGTATAGACAGCATATCAGATGTTGATATACAGATCTCTGTGAAGGACGTCAAGCAATACTTTCAACGTGTCAACCCACAATAATCATATGGTCCAGAAGGCATCAGCAGCAAGGCAGTTCAGGCATGCGCAGACCAGCTCCTATTACCTTTACAGAAGTTGTTCCAGCTGTCACTGGACAGTGGGATAATTCCAGATGAATCAAAGACGTCACTGATTGTCCCAGTACCCAAAAACAACAGGCCGTGAGAAAAGAACGATTTATGACCTGTAGCCTTGTACCTATGATTTTTTTTTTTTTTATGAATTCAAAAACAAATTCTCTCTGGTCTCTCATTCCAATTAGATCCAAACCAATTCACCTTCTGTGCCTCTAGGGGTGTTGAAAATATGTTATTGGTCATGCTGAACAATATCTATGAACACTTAGATAAGGCAAATAGTCTAGAGAAAATGTTATAAATTAACTTCAGTAGCGCGTTTAACACCATCCAACCCCACCTACTAGTAGATAAGCTGGTGAATTTGGGTGTCAACTCTCTACTGATCAAGTGGATTCATAGTTTCTTTGTGAAACAAGTGAAGTTTTACTCCACCATTTCTACATCTTGAATGGTTAATGCGGTAGCCCCTCAAGGATGTGTACTTTCACCCATACTCTACACACTGTACACACTCTACACAAATGATTGTCAAGCCTCTGACTCAGCCCACAAATTCTTTAAAGATGCAGATGACACCACTGTTGTGGGTTTCCTCCACCCAGACCAAAAAAAACAAAAGAGATGGAAATTGATTTCAGAAAGAACAAAACTCCACTACCCCTACAAATATCATTGGGGAATCAGTCGATTCACCGCACACAAATACCTGGGAATCGGAATAGACAACAAACTGAAATTCAATGACTGTGCCTTTGTCAAAGATTAAGAAATTGAAACAGAAAAAGTTATTTCTTGCAAATTTAAACATTTTGACCACCATATCTTACAAATGTTCTATATATCTGTCTTGCTGAGTGTGCTGTTCTTTGGTCTGATATTCGTGTTTGGAAACACGCGAGCGCAAGCCCAAGTCAAGCTTCTGCACTTTATCAAGACGGTGGGAAGGATAATTGGTATAAACCAAGAATCAGCCACCAGCCTGCACACAAAACACATCCTCCTAAAACCTGAAAGCATTTTACGGGACAGTACTCATCCCCTTCACTCAAAACTTGGTCACAGAAGCAGCTGGACAAAGGGAAAGAGACATCTTAAAAAGAAAAGAAAAACATTTTGGACACACCTACTCATTCAAGGGTTTTTCGTTATTTGTTCTATTTTCTACATTGTAGAATAATAGTGAAGACATCAGAACTACGAAATAATACATATGGAATCATGTATTAACCAAAAAGTGTTAAAGTGTTAAACAAATCAAAATATATTTTAGATTCTTCAAAGTAGCCACCCTTTGCCTTGATTACAGTTTTGCACACTCTTTACAATCTCTCAACCAGCTTCTTAAGGTAGTCACCTGGAATGCACCCCCACCTGATCACACCAGTGGAACCAGTCCGTCTTGGCCCAGCAGCAGGCCCAGCTGGCATTAAGACCCTCCTGGGTTGCAGAGCACTGCGTAGGGACTGAAATACAGCCTCTCAGACCAGCAATGCTTTGTCACCTCTACACTTTTCCAATCTGCTGACCTGTTCAGTCAGGTTGAGGAGTTGTGGCAGATGGATGTACTGCCATGGCGCAGCAAGAAGATCAGCACCAGATCTCACCAGGATCAGGAGGCGATAGACCTGCTGTAGGCCAGAGCAGTGAGAGTTGAAGTGGATGGAGTCCAACGTTACGCGACTCCCCTCCTTTTCATCAAGAACATGCCCCAGCTGCAAGCCCTTAAGGAAGCTGTGCTCCCACTGCTCATATCACAGAGAAGAGGCTGGCGAAGTCACTAGAGCAAGCATTCAAAGTAGCATTCAAAATGAAGATTCAGAAGTTGGAGCAGGCCAGCTACGCCGTCAAGCTAGCGTCAGGCGCTGAAGACGACACTGTTAATAGCTGGTACATCCCACACCACAGCATAACGGCAAGAATGTTGTGGTATTCAACTTATCGTTCAAGTACAAAGGGGACCACATTAACAAGCTCCTGCTCCCAGGACCCATGCTGGGCCCCTCTACTTGCAGTGCTCCTCAGATTTAGAGATCACTCTGTTGCCATCAGCAGTGACGTTCGTGGGATGTTCCACCAATGGTGAGGTTGGTCTGGAGAAGACAAGAGAGTCGATAGAGAAGTCCTTCTACATGGACAACTGTTTGCAATGCCTGACTGACAAGGAAGATGCCAAGGCCCTTGTGGACAAACGTTCCTTGGGGTAAGCTTGCACTGTCAGTCCGACACCCTGTTGTACAAGTCCCGCCAGTCGTACAAGTCCAACAGTTACCATGCACGCTATTTACAAGGTCCTGCATAGCAATACGACCTGCTGGGGTACATCACCCCAGAGTCGGAGAGAGAAATTCCAGACCTGCACCAGATAGCCCTTCCAAGGTGCCAGATGGACTCCCCGGCTTCCCTTAGGGACATCCACTTGTTCTGTGACGCCTGTGGCCTGCAGAGGCTAGGCCCTTTAGGTTAGAGGCCTTTTAGTGGATGCTAATATAGGCCAGAGGGGGTGCCATAAATCTTTATCTTGTCAGTCTTAGTAATTGGTTTCTCTCTCTCCTACAAGAGGTTCATCTTTAGGTTCATGTTTATGCTGCTCTGTTAAAACTTCTTGACCATACTTGAGACGCAGACGTCTCAAGTATGCCCCTGGAAATGCAAATGCGCTACGCTAAATGCTAAATGTACTCGTTACAACTCAATCTTTGATCAAAATTCACAAGCAGGGTATTGAATTAAAGCTACACTCGTTGTGAACCTAGCCAGCAAGTCAGATTTTTAAAATGCTTTTCGGCGAAAGCATGAGAAGCTATTATCTGATAGCATGCACCCCCCAAAATGCCAGCTCGACACGTAAACAACAGATTTTGCGATAGCCGGCGCTACCCAAAACGCAGAAATAAAATATAAAACATTCATTACCTTTGACGAGCTTCTTTCTTGGCACTCCTATATGCCCCATAAACATCACTATTGGGTCTTTTTTTCGTTTAAATCGGTCCATATATACCCAAAATAGCTTTGTATGGGATCTGTGTCATTCAGAAAAAATCATTGTTTTTAAACGCTGCGTAATTTTTTAAAATTAAAAAAGTCGACGATAAACTTTCACAAAACACTTCGAAATCCTTTTGTAATCCAACTTTAGGTATTAGTAAACGTTTATAATCTATCAAAATGATTACAGGGCGATGTCTTTTCAATAGGTCTTCACTTGCAAAAACAATGCCATCTGATATCTCCCTCAACTGCATCCGGGTGAAGACTGGGAAAATGGAGGTCAGATAGAAGGATTTTCCAACAATTAATTCAATTGAAAATTAGGACAATGGCGCCATCGTGCGGAATTTGTATGAATTGCAGGCAGATCGCCATTAAATTCTGTTCTCTTTTAATAACTGGTGGAAGTGACTTATGGAAATTATTTTTAGCTTTCAGAGAGCAGTTTTTCTTGCGTTTTTCAATGAAACACACGATCTGTTATAGTCACAGCCGTGATTTAACCAGTTTTATAAACTTCAGAGTGTTTTCTATCCACACATACTAATCATATGCATATACTATATTCCTGGCATGAGTAGCAGGACGCTGAAAAGTTGCGCGATTTTTAACAGAATTTTCAAAAAAGGAGGGGGTAGAAGTTAGAGGTTAATAGCTGTATGTAAATAGTGTAATCTTATTCTTATTCATTCATGTTTATATAGCATTATTTTTATTTTGCGTAATTATGACACTTTACTGATACTGTTATGTTGTGCATGTTTTTGCCTTATAGAATTACAATTAATTTGGATTGACACAAGTAGTATTCCACCAAGTGTGGTGTACAGCAGGTCAGCCACCAGGGGGAGAATCATCGAGGCCTGGTGACAGGAGTCGACATCACGAGGCGATGGCTCCCTCTGCTGGATGTGCCAGGTCTCGACGGGCTCTCCTGCCAGGACTAATTGGGGCTGATTGTGCTTGGTGAGTAATCAAGGGCCTGATTGCTCACCAGCTGGATGAGTCCCATAAAGCTGCCAGAAGTGCAGCACACGGGAGAGGGGACTGGGGGAAGAGAGGTTACCCTTGTATAGTTGTGCACAGTCCCAGGGATAACGGAGGGAGCTCAGTTTGGTTCCCCTAGGATACAGCAAGACCCCGGAGCCCAGAAGACGGTATCTCAGAGGAGGTCTCCTGGAGGAGATTCTTTTATTTTTCTTTGTTGTTTAAATAAACACCCTTGAAATCGAGCTAATCCGTGTCTGATCTGTGTAAATGTCTTGACCAAACCCCCTTGTCTGCCACACAAGATTCACTCCCAGTCAAGATTCATGGTATAGCCAATAGTGTGTGTGTGCTTAATGTGTGTTGGTGAAGAGGAAAAGGAAATACATAACCCGAAAGGAGAAGCATCAGCATTGTTCTTACCGGACATCCTGTGGAGGGTCAGAATCCAAATCACAGTCAGCCTAAGTGTACTAGCGGGTGAGGGCATTCACAGCCGTCCGCTCAGATGGGTGAGGGCATACCAGTCAACTATTATCTAACATTGACACAGCAACCAGACCTTTGAGTCTAAGTCTTTAGATGCAGTTATCAATTCAGGTTCTGTGTCTCATTCTTTCTTTCTCATTCTATGTGGTTGTAGACATTCACTTGGATGGAATTACAACCGAACAGCAGCATGAGATTGTTATAACCTTGAACAATAAGTAACAAAAAGTAATTTGTTTAATTTATTATTTTATGTCCATCAATGCTCTAATTGACCCTAGCTTTCCATGTTAGATGAATACTTGGGGCAGTAGAAAAGGGCAGGAAACTTGGAAGAGAGAGCTACAGAGATATGAAAAGAAAGAGACGGAGAGAGAGATGATGAAAGATGACAATACTTTCATGGAGCAAACCTATTTATGAACTTTTCAACCTATTGTTGATTCAGCCAGTACCTTTTGACATGTTATTTTCCATCTTCAAAACGCTACAGAATCTAACTTTCATCTCAGAACGTGCAGAAACAAGAAAAATTGTCATGCTTTGTAACACACTATGAGTAATTCTGTGACAATATGGAAAATGTGTGTACTCTGTATGTAAATGTAGGAAGTGGTATGGATTAGTGGCTTTTCTCTCTTGCACCTCTAACACACTATGAGCAATTCTGTTGAAACTCAAATACACTACAATATCCTGCATTTCACGACAGTTCTACTGCAATAAGGTTTAATTAATTAATTGCAATTAAGATCCTACATCTGTAGCTGCAGTAACCCATGTGAGTGCACCTCACTCTGGCTGTCCATTCAGCAGGACACATGCCAACATAATGCTGCCACAATGCCTGCCAACACATACACACACAACTCCTGCATGAGCAACGTGAAAGCCTAAGACTTCATGCATGTGTTTACAATAAAATAGCCAGAGACAACAAATAGACATAATCACTCAGAGCAGATGGGGAAGAAGAATGGTTTGGTTCACTCAACTGTAAAATGGACCATACCCGATTTATACCCTAAGAATAAGGTATAGATAGGGTATGAATAGGGACACTGGTGTAAGAATAATTTATAAATAAGGTATGAATGGGGACACTGGTATAAGAATAGGGTATACATAGGGTATGAACAGGGACACTGGTGTAAGAGCAAGTCGCAAGATTTTGCAAGATTTTCGAAAGCATTCCACAGGAATGCTGGCCCATGTTGACTGAAATGCTTCCCACAGTTATGTCAAGTTGGCTGGATGTCCTTTTGGTGGTGGACCATTCTTGATACACAAGGGAAACAGTTGACGGTAAAAAAAACAGCAGTATTTCAGTTCTTGACACACTCAAACCGGTGCGCTTGGCACCTACTACCATACCCTTTTCAAAGGTACTTAAATATTTTGTCTTGCCCATTCACCCTCTGAATAGCACACATACACAATCCATGTCTCAATTAACTCGAGGCTTAAAAATCCTTCTTTAACCTGTCTCCTTCTCTTCATCTTCACTGATTGAAGTGGTGATGTCAATAAGCTTTCATATGGATTCCTTTGGTCAGTCTATGTCATTGAAAGAGCAGGTGTTTCTAATGTTTTATACACTCCGTGTATGTCATTGTTGAGAATGTTATGTCTTTGTTAATGTGACTGGATAATTACAGTTGAAATGAGAATTTTTTTTTTTTTTTTGAAGACACAGTTGTGTGTCTGTGTCAAGACTACAGCACTGCTACCGAGAATCTAGCAGGCCCTGCTCTCATTACAACACTAATCCACAGAGAGGAATTACAGGGTCAGGGCAGGAGAGGAAAATGTCAGAGTATTGGCAGACTGGCTGAAAAGCAGCCGCCTCGCTCTCTATATTTTATACATTCTCTCTTTCTCTCTCTCTCTCTCTCTCTCTCGTGACAGCCCTGTGCCCACTCGGCACAGGTCCTCCTGATCCCCTGCTGCCCTGGCATGTGGTGCCCATGCCCACGCTGCTTCAAGAAACAACCGCTGGCACCAAGGCGACAGTCCTGCTAAAAACCGAAAGAAGCGGTGACAAGCCATTGTCCAAGGAATAACATGACAACATAAAAAAACATCTCTTGGGTTGAGATTAAATTTGCATTAAAAACTGAAGTCTCTCCTTTGTCCTTCCTCTTTATGGCACATCATACAGATACATTGGCAGTCTTTTACACAATGTGGTGCTGCGCTGCAAGCTGGCAGTGCTCGCCCCTGTCAGAATGACAGAGAGGGACAAGGTAAGGAGGTTGGGGGATGGAGGCATTTATTTACAACGCTGTATGTTGACACTGAGACTAAGAGGGCACACTGACTGCTATGCAGGCAACTCAATCCAAGTCACCTTCCTTTCCTTTTCCAGACAACCTTCAGAGGTTGGATGAAACATGAAAGCCATCAAAAACCCAACCCGACCAGAACAAGGTACATAGTGTTCCTGTAATGGACAGTCTTTTCCAGGCACAGAGTGATTCTCAAATGTCAAGAGAACATCCCTGAAGCAGTTAACCAGAGCGACACATAATTGCTCTAGATTAAATTGACTATTATGTGTTTAAAGAGCAGGTTCAGAGGTGGGTTGTCCTCTGTGATTGGTTTCAAAGATAACTCCTGGTCTTTGGGTGGCCCTGTAAAACCTTACTTAAGTAAGTTGTTTTTGTACGACCGCATCAATCCACTACTCTTGGCTCCTTTATTGCTATGATACAGTACGATACCTTTATTTTCAGCATCTAAATGGAAAATAGCAGAGAGTGATGACAGGTATTACACTGAAGATGGAACACACTGTCACTCTCCCTTTTCTGAGCTGAGAGATGGTGAGAGCAGTGGAGGGATAGGGATTTGATACCCATCAATGCTCTGCATACGGGCTATGACCTTGGAGATATTGATGAACACACTCTGTTTGATACACATACACATGTAGGAACTTAATTTGATCAATCTTTTGTTGATGAGAATTTTCCTGCACAACAGGAAATGCAAACTTGTAGTGTATTCAAGGTTTAAAAAGGCTTCCAAAGTTTGTAATTTCCACTTTAAAATGCCACTTAATTTGCCCTAACGTAAAATGTATCAACACCTACAAAAAATATCCATGACTTCTAATCGACATAATAATTGGCATTTCCTGTGGCTGCAGGATTATTTTCTTGTTGTAGCAAACTGGCTCAAATTAAGATTCTACATTTGTACTTATCCACACTATCAAGGACAGAGAAACGTGAAGCTCGCACTGAATGCTGGGAGTCTAAACATAACATGTCCCTCCCTCTCCTTCCTCACTATGCAGATGATGAATAAACCAGGCGCTGTGCTCAGCTCTGTGACACAGGCTCAAATTTGAGCAAAATTATAAAAAATACATTTCCAAAAATATCACATTTACATACAGTTGAAGTCGGAAGTTTAAATACACCTTAGTCAAATACATTTAAAATCAGTTTTTCACAATTACTGACATTTAATCCTAGTAAAAATTCCCTGCCTTAGGTCAGTTAGGATCACCACTTTATTTTAGGAATGTGAAATGTCAGGATAATAGTAGAGAGAATGATTTATTTCAGCTTTTATTTCTTTCATCACATTCCCAGTGGATCAGCAGTTTACATACACTCAATTAGTATTTGGTAGCATTGCCTTTAAATTGTTTAACTTGGGTCAAACGCTTTGGGCATCCTTCGACAAGCTTCCCACAATAAGTTGGGTGAATTTTGGCACATTCCTTCCGACACTTCTGTAACTGAGTAAGGTTTGTAGGCCTCCTTGCTCGCACTTGCTTTTTCAGTTTTGCCCACACATTTTCTATGCGATTGAGGTCAGGGCTTTGTGATGGCCACTCCAATACTTTGACTTTGTTGTCCTTAAGCCATTTTGCCACAACTTTGGAAGTATGCTTGGGGTCATTGTCCATTTGGAAGACCCATTTGCGACCAAGCTTTAACTTCCTGACTGATATCTTGAGATATTGCTTTGATATATCCACATAATTTTCCATTCCTCATGATGCCATCTATTTAGTGAAGTGCACCCGTCCCTCCTGCAGAAAAGCACCCCCACAACATGACACTGCCACCCCATGCTTCACGGTTGGGATGGTGTTCTTCGGCTTGCAAGCCTACCACTTTTACCTCCAAACATAACGATGGTCATTATGGCCAAACAGTGCTATTTTTGTTTCATCAGACCAGAGGACATTTCTGCAAAAAGTACGATCTTTGTCCCATGTGCAGTTGCAAACCGTAGTCGGGCTTTTGTATGACGGTTTTGGAGCAGTGGCTTCTTCCTTGCTGAGTGGCCTTTCAGGATATGTCAATATAGGACTTGTTTTACTGTGGAAATAGATACATTTGTACTTGTGTCTTCCAGCATCTTCACATGGTCCTTTGCTGTTGTTCTGGGATTGATTTGCACTGTTTCCACCAAAGTACGTTCATCTCTAGGAGACAGAACGCGTCTCTTTCCTGAGCAGTATGACGGCTGCGTGGTCCAATTGTGTTTATACTTGCGTACTATTGTTTGTACAGCCGGACATGGTACATTCAGGGATTTGGAAATTGCTGCCAAGGATGAAACAGACTTGTGGAGGTCAATAATTTCTTTTTTTGAGGTCTTGGCTGATTTCTTTTGATTTTCCCATGATGTCAAGCAAAGAGGCACTGGGTTTGAAGGTAGGCCTTGAAATACATCCACATGCACACCTCCAATTGACTCAAATGATGTCAAATAGCCTATCAGAAGCTTCTAAAGTCATGACATCATTTTTTTGAATTTTCCAAGCTGTTTGACCCATTATGGGCCTGGTGTCTCTGTATTCCCTGAATAACTGCCAAGTCAGTACATCCCCAAAGTTGACCATCACAATCTTCAAAGAGAAACCTGTTTTCCATACAGTGCATTCAGAAAGTAATCAAACTCCTTGACTTTTTCCACATTTTGTTACGTTACTGCCTTATTCTAAAATGGATTAAATAAAAAAAATGCTCATGAATCTAAACACCCCATAATGACAATGTGAAAACAGGCTTTCATTTCTTTAGCAAATGTATTAAAAATAAAAAGCAGAAATACTACTTTATTGACATAATTATTTAGACCATTTGCTATGAGACTCGAAATTGAGGTCAGGTGCATCCTGTTTCCATTGATCAGCCTTAAGATGTTTCTACAATTTGATTGGAGTCCACCTGGGGTAAATTCAATTGATTGGACAAATTCAATGGATTGAAAGACACCTGTCTATATAAGGTCCCACAGTTGACAGTCCATGTCAGAGCAAATATCAAGACATGAGGTCGAAGGAATTGTCTGTAGAGCGTCGAGACAGGATTGCGGTGGGGCACAGATCTGGGGAAGGGTACCAAAATTATTCTGCCGCATTGAAAGTCTCTAAGAACCCAGTGGCATCCATCAATCTTAAATTGAATAATTTTGGAACCACTGTCATGACATTGGCCTGGGGGAAGGTTTATGACAGTCATAAAAACCTCTAACCGCCCTTTTTCCTCTCCCTACCCTACGGATGTTACATTTGCAAAACCCTTAGTTAACATAGAGATTCTGGGAACATCAGAAGGTGGGGGGGAAATTAACTATATTCTGGTAATCCTACCAATTGAACATATGCGGTGGTACTTAATGAATATGATATCAGTTCGGTTGTCATCTGAGACATTCTTATCAATGATAAGATGACAAACTCTACAGTGGAAAGTCTACACATCAGAGTTATCGGATTCACATGGAATTGTTGTTCAATTTAAATATTTGAATGTGAAATTATTCGTGATGGGATGAAATGTGATTTTAGATTCTAAAATGTGAGATTTGGGTTTTCATAAGGAAGGGCTCTGCTCAATCAGTGGCCCGCCCTTGTGAAAGGACATAGGCTATAACACTTTTCAAACACGCCCTCCTCTCCCTTTATATATAGAGCCTTGATAACAATATGACCTCCTGTTCCGAGGATGTGAGGACGAAGGTCCGATGTCAGAATGGTTCAGAAAATAACTACAGAACGAAGACAACATCAGCGTGAGCTTTGCTTGTGAATGGTATGAACTTTGAACTCTTATTCACTACAGAAGTAATACCTCCTAGCCGTTGAGTTAGCAACAGCAGCTGCAAACGCAGGTTAGGAAGGAACAGACAGAGTATCCTGTCTACCACACAACAACGTTACTACAACATATCCAATTTACCAGCAGAGACATTCTTCAAAGGACAAAGGACTCGGTTTGGCAACACGGCCTTCTATCTACCACCAACCTACCGAAGCGCAGCACAGAATAAATATTTATTGCGTTTTCCTTTTCCAAATGGGCGGTAATTTAGAATGCATAAGATATTGTATTTACGATAGCACAGTTTCGCCCTTTGTTCCTCAGTCTTCCCGCTCCTTCACTCAAACCCAGCCCCTTTTTTTTTGTGTAACAAGCTGTCATATCTGTTCTGCCCGCTAGGGACGTTTTCCTTCATGACGTAATCTGTAATCAAGTTATAATTCATTACGTGTATATGTAATTCTGTGTGATTAGTTAGGTATTTAGTAAATAAATAATTAGACCCAGTGTAGATAACCAAGAATTTACAACTTTCAGATGAGACTGAATTAAGATGACGATTAATATTGACTGCTATTGATGTAAAATATTACTAGGTCTTTAAGAGTTTATTCGGAAAATAACAGCTCTATAAATATTATTTTGTGGAACCCCGACTCTCTAGTTAATTACATTTACATGATTTGCTCAATCAGGTAATATTAATTACGGATAAATTATTTTAGAGAATAGCATGTCATATGACTTAATCCGGCATAGCCAAAGACACGAAAGCACCAAGACTCTTCCTAGAGCTGACTGCCCGGCCAAACTGAGTAATCAAAGGGTGAATAGCCTTGGTCAGGGAGGTGAATAAGAACCCAATGGTCACTCTGACAGAGCTCCAGAGTTCCTCTGTGGAGATGGGAGAACCTTCCAGAAGGACAACCATCTTTACAGCACTCCATCAATCAGGCCTTTATGGTAGAGTGTCAAGACGCAAGTAAAAGGCACATGACAGCCTTTGAGTTTGCCAAAAGGAAACTAAAGGAAACAAGATTATCTGGTCTGATGATCCAAGATTGAACTCTTTGGCCTGAATGCTGAGCGTCACGTCTGGAGGAAACCTGGTAGCATCCCTATGGATGAAAACAAACATTTATTGTGGACCTGGGATTCCTGGAGTGCTTTCTGATGTAGATCATCAAAGGTAAGGGAATATTTATCATGTCATTTCTTGTTTATGTTGACGCCATCTTTGCGGCTGTGGTGTTTTTAAATTGAGCGCCGTCTCAGATTATTGCATGCATGTCACGCCCTGACCATAGTTTACTTTGTATTTTCTATGTTTTGATTGGTCAGGGTGTGATCTGAGTGGGTATTCTATGTTTCATGTCTTGTTTGTCTATTTCTATGTTCAGCCTGATATGGTTCTCAGTCAGAGGCAGGTGTTCGTCATTGTCTCTGATTGGGAACCATATTTAGGTAGCCTGGGTTTCACTGTGTGTTTGTGGGTGATTGTTCCTGTCTATGTGTTTTTCACCAGATAGGCTGTTTAGGTTTTCGTTACGTCCGTTACGTTTTGTTTTGTAGTATTGTATTGGAGATTCGTGTTTCGTATTATTAATAAACATGGATCGTAAACCACACGCTGCATTTTGGTCCGACTCTCCTTCGTATGAAGACGAAACACGTTACAGAATCACCCACCACCAACGGACCAAGCAGCGTGTCAACAGGCAGGAGCAGCGCGAGGAGAAGCGCAATAAGGATTTCTGGACATGGGAGGAAATCCTCGACGGGAGAGGACCCTGGGCTAAACCAGGGGAGTGTAGCCGCACTAAGGTGCAGCGGGAGAAGAAACAACAGGAACAGCCCAAGGAGGAGTACAGTATGGAGTATACTACTTGGGAGGAGATCGACAGGTGGGCGGCCGACCCAGGGAGAGTGCCGGAGCCCGCCTGGGATTCGCTGGAGCAGTGCGAGGAAGGTTACCGTAGAATGGAGGCGGTGAAAGCAGAGAGGCGCTGGTATGAGAAGGCAGCACGGCGACGCGGATGGAAGCCTGAGAGGCAGCCCCAAAAATTTATTGGGGGGGGGCTAACAGGGAGTATGGCTATGCCAGGTAGGAGACCTGAGCAGACTCCCTGTGCTTACCGGGGGGCTAGAGAGACCGGACAGGCACCGTGTTATGCAGTGGTGCGCACGGTGTCTCCAGTGCGGGTGCATAGCCCGGTGCGGTATATTCCAGCTCCGCGTGTCTGCCGGGCTAGATTGAGCGTCGAGCCTAATGCCATGAAGCCGGCTCTACGCAGCTGGTCCCCAGTGCGTCTCCTTGGGCCGGCTTACATGGCACCAGCCTTGCGCTCGGTGTCTCCGGTTCGCCTGCATAGCCCAGTACGGGCTATTCCACCTCGCCGCACTGGCAGGGCGACCGTGAGCATTCAACCAGGTAAGGTTGGGCAGGCTCGGTGCTCAAGAGCTCCAGTGCGCCTGCACGGTCCGGTTTTTCCAGTACCACCTCCACACCCCAGCCCTCCGGTAGCAGCTCCCCGCACCAGGCTTCCTGTGCGTGTCCTCGGCCCAGTACCACCAGTGCCAGCACCACGCATCAGGCCTACAGTGCGCCTCGCCTGTCCAGCGCTGTCGGAGCCCTCCTCCTCTCCAGCGCTGTCGGAGTCTCCCGCCTGTTTAGCGCTGTTAGAGCCTTCCTTCTCTACAGCGCTGCCGGAGTCTCCCGCCTGTTCAGAACTGCCAGTTAGCATAGAGCTGCCAGTTAGCATAGAGCTGCCAGTTAGCATAGAGCTGCCAGTTAGCATAGAGCTGCCAGTTGGCATAGAGCTGCCAGTTAGCTTAGAGCTGCCAGTTAGCAAGGAGCTGCCAGTCTGCAAGGAGCTGCCAGTCTGCAAGGAGCTGCCAGTCTGCATGGAGCTGCCAGTCTGCATAGAGCTGCCAGTCTGCATGGAGCTGCCAGTCTGCAAGGAGCCGCCAGAGCTGCCTGTCTGCAGGATGCCGCCAAAGCTGCCAGTCTGCAAGGAGCCGCCAGAGCTGCCAGTCTGCAAGGAGCCGCCAGAGCTGCCAGTTAGCATGGAGCAGCCAGGGCCGCCAGTCAGCATGGAGCAGCCAGGGCCGCCAGTCAGCATGGAGCAGCCAGGGCCGCCAGTCAGCATGGAGCAGCCAGGGCCGCCAGTCAGCATGGAGCAGCCAGTCAGCATGGAGCAGCCAGTCAGCATGGAGCAGCCAGAGCAGCCAGTCAGCATGGAGCAGCCAGAGCTGCCAGTCAGCATGGAGCAGCCAGTCAGCATGGAGCAGCCAGAGCTGCCAGTCAGCATGGAGCAGCCAGTCAGCATGGAACAGCCAGAGCTACCAGTCATCATGGAGCAGCCAGTCAGCATGGAGCATCCAGAGCTGCCAGTCGACCAGACTCTTCCAGATCTGCCAGTCGTCCAGACTCTTCCAGATCTGCCAGTCGTCCAGACTCTTCCAGATCTGCCAGTCGTCCAGACTCTTCCAGATCTGCCAGTCGTCCAGACTCTTCCAGATCTGCCAGTCGACCAGACTCTTCCAGATCTGCCAGTCGACCAGCCTCTTCCAGATCTGCCAGTCGACCAGACTCTTCCAGATCTGCCAGTCGTCCAGACTCTTCCAGATCTGCCAGTCGTCCAGACTCTCTCAGATCTGCCAGTCGTCCAGATTCTCCCAGATCTGCCAGTCGACCAGATTCTCCCAGATCTGCCAGTCGACCAGATTCTCCCAGATCCGCCAGTCGACCAGATTCGCCCAGATCCGCCAGTCGACCAGATTCGCCCAGATCCGCCAGTCGACCAGATTCGCCCAGATCCGCCAGTCGACCAGATTCTCCCAGATCCGCCAGTCGACCAGATTCTCCCAGATCCGCCAGTCGACCAGATTCTTCCAGATCTGCTAGTCGACCAGGATCTGCTGAAACCGCCAGCCAGCCAGGTTCTGGTAGTTTCTACTACCTGCCTGGGCTTCCTCTCAGTGCTGAGCTTCTTCTCAGTGCTGAGCTTCCTCTCAGTGCTGAGCTACCCATCTGTCCCGAGTTACCTCTGTCCCGAGCTGTCCCTCTGTCCCATGTTATCATTGTGGTGGGTAACCTATTTAGGGACGTTTAGGAGGGGGATTAAAACTGTCATGGAGTGGGGTCCACGTCCAGCGCCAGAGCCGCCACCGCGGACAGATGCCCACCCAGACCCTCCCCTATAGGTTCAGGTTTTGCGGCCGGAGTCCGCACCTTGGGGGGGGGGTACTGTCACGCCCTGACCATAGTTTACTTTGTATTTTCTATGTTTTGATTGGTCAGGGTGTGATCTGAGTGGGTATTCTATGTTTCATGTCTTGTTTGTCTATTTCTATGTTCAGCCTGATATGGTTCTCAGTCAGAGGCAGGTGTTCGTCATTGTCTCTGATTGGGAACCATATTTAGGTAGCCTGGGTTTCACTGTGTGTTTGTGGGTGATTGTTCCTGTCTATGTGTTTTTCACCAGATAGGCTGTTTAGGTTTTCGTTACGTCCGTTACGTTTTGTTTTGTAGTATTGTATTGGAGATTCGTGTTTCGTATTATTAATAAACATGGATCGTAAACCACACGCTGCATTTTGGTCCGACTCTCCTTCGTATGAAGACGAAACACGTTACAATGCATTTCTTTTTCCGTAAAGTTTTTTTTAAATCTGACACAGCGGTTGCATTAACGAGAGGTATATCTGTAATTCCATGTGTATAACTATATTATCATCTGTATTTCTATTGAATGATGTGGCTATGCAAAATCACTTGATGTTTTTGGAACTAGTGAATCTAAAGCGCCAATGTAAACTCAGATTTTTTTTATATCCTGTAAATATGAACTTTATCAAACAAAACATACATGTATTGTGTAACATGAAGTCCTATGAGTGTCATCTGATGAAGATAATTCAAAGTTAGTGATTAATTTTATCTTTATTTCTGGTTTTTGTGAAGGCTATATTTTGCTGGAAATGGCTGTGCTTATTGTGGTTTGGTGGAGACCTAACATAATCGTTTGTAGTGCTTTCGCTGAAAAGCCTATTTGAAATGGGACACTTTGTTGGTATTAACAACGAAAATAGATTTAAAATGATATAAGACACATGTATGTTTTAGGAATTGTAATTATGAGATTTCTGTGGTTTGAATTTTGGCGCCCTCTATTTTCACTGGTAGTTGTCATATCGATCCCGGTATCGGGATTGCAGCCATAACAGGTTAAGAAACATCCAAATGAGCGTCAATGCCATACAACACTCCTTCCGTGGCCTCCAACTGCTCTTAAACGCTAGTATATCTAAATGCATGCTCTTCAATATGCCCGCACCCGCCTAGCATCACTACTCTGGTTGGTTCTGACTTGAATATGTGGACAACTACAAATACCTAGGTGTCTGGCTAGACTGTAAACTCTCCTTCCAGACTCATATTAAGCATCTCCAATCCAAAATTAAATCTAGAATCAGCTTCCTATTTCGCAACAAAGCCTCCTTCACTCATGCTGCTAAACACACCCTCGTAAATCTGACAATCCTGTCGATCCGTGTCTTTGGCGATGTACAGTGCCTTGCGAAAGTATTCGGCCCCTTGAACTTTGCGACCTTTTGCCACATTTCAGGCTTCAAACATAAAGATATAAAACTGTATTTTTTGTGAACAATCAACAACAAGTGGGACACAATCATGAAGTGGAACGACATTTATTGGATATTTCAAACTTTTTTAACAAATCAAAAACTGAAAAATTAGGCGTGCAAAATTATTCAGCCCCCTTAAGTTAATACTTTGTAGCGCCACCTTTTGCTGCGATTACAGCTGTAAGTTGCTTGGGGTATGTCTCTATCAGTTTTGCACATCGAGAGACTGAATTTTTTTCCCATTCCTCCTTGCAAAACAGCTCGAGCTCAGTGAGGTTGGATGGAGAGCATTTGTGAACAGCAGTTTTCAGTTCTTTCCACAGATTCTCGATTGGATTCAGGTCTGGACTTTGACTTGGCCATTCTAACACCTGTATATGTTTATTTTTGAACCATTCCATTGTAGATTTTGCTTTATGTTTTGGATCATTGTCTTGTTGGAAGACAAATCTCCGTCCCAGTCTCAGGTCTTTTGCAGACTCCATCAGGTTTTCTTCCAGAATGGTCCTGTATTCGGCTCCATCCATCTTCCCATCAATTTTAACCATCTTCCCTGTCCCTGCTGAAGAAAAGCAGGCCCAAACCATGATGCTGCCACCACCATGTTTGACAGTGGGGATGGTGTGTTCAGCTGTGTTGCTTTTACGCCAAACATAACGTTTTGCATTGTTGCCAAAAAGTTCAATTTTGGTTTCATCTGACCAGAGCACCTTCTTCCACATGTTTGGTGTGTCTCCCAGGTGGCCTGTGGCAAACTTTAAACAACACTTTTTATGGATATCTTTAAGAAATGGCTTTCTTCTTGCCACTCTTCCATAAAGGCCAGATTTGTGCAATATACGACTGATTGTTGTCCTATGGACAGAGTCTCCCACCTCAGCTGTAGATCTCTGCAGTTCATCCAGAGTGATCATGGGCCTCTTGGCTGCATCTCTGATCAGTCTTCCCCTTGTATGAGCTGAACGTTTAGAGGGACGGCCAGGTCTTGGTAGATTTGCAGTGGTCTGATACTCCTTCCATTTCAATATTATCGCTTGCACAGTGCTCCTTGGGATGTTTAAAGCTTGGGAAATCGTTTTGTATCCAAATCCGGCTTTAAACTTCTTCACAACAGTATCTCGGACCTGCCTGGTGTGTTCCTTGTTCTTCATGATGCTCTCTGCGCTTTTAACGGACCTCTGAGACTATCACAGTGCAGGTGCATTTATACGGAGACTTGATTACACACAGGTGGATTGTATTTATCATCATTAGTCATTTAGGTCAACATTGGATCATTCAGAGATCCTCACTGAACTTCTGGAGAGAGTTTGCTGCACTGAAAGTAAAGGGGCTGAATAATTTTGCACGCCCAATTTTTCAGTTTTTGATTTGTTAAAAAAGTTTGAAATATCCAATAAATGTCGTTCCACTTCATGATTGTGTCCCACTTGTTGTTGATTCTTCACAAAAAAATACAGATTTATATCTTTATGTTTGAAGCCTGAAATGTGGAAAAGGTCGCAAAGTTCAAGGGGGCCGAATACTTTCGCAAGGCACTGTAATTTACAAAATAGCCTCCAACACTCTAGTCAGCAAATTGGACGCAGTCTATCACAGTGCCATCCATTTAGTCACTAAAGCCACATATACTACCCACCATTGCGACCTGTATGCTCTCATTGGCTGGTCCTCGCTACATATTTGTGGCCAAACCCACTGGCTCCAGGTTATCTATAAGTCTTTGCCTGGTAAAGCTCTGCCTTATCTCAGCTCACTGGTCACCATAGCAACACCCGTAGCATGCGTTCCAGAAGGAATATTTCACTGGTCATCCCCAAAGCCAACACCTCTTTGGCCTCCTTTCCTTCCAGTTCTCTACTGCGTATGACTGGAACAAATTGCAAAAATCATTGAAGCTGGAGTCTTAAATCTCCCTCACTAACTTCAAGCATCGGCTGTCAGAGCAGCTTACTGATCTGTAAATAGCCCATCCAATCAACTACCTACCTCATCCCCATATTTTCTTTCCTGTTCTTTTGCACACCAGCATTTCTACTTGCACATCCTCATCTGCACATCTATCACTCCAGTGTTAATTTCTAAATTGTAATTACTTTGCCACTATGGCCTATTTATTGCCTTACCTCCTGACCTCATTTGCACACACTGTAGATTGATTTTCTATTGTGTTATTGACTGTATGTTTATTTATCCAATGTGTACCTCTGTTGTTTTTGTCGCACTGCTTTGCTTTATCTTGGCCGGGTCGCAGTTGAAAATGAGAACTTGTTCTCAAGTGGGTGCCTGGTTAAATAAAGGTGAGATAAATAAATAAATTATTCTTTGAATTCAGAGCTTCCTTGTAATAGCATTCATTTATCAGCAGCCTCCCTCCCGCTGTAGCCCACATTAATGTATGTTCCCCCCACTGAGGAATTAAAAACATTCTCCACTCAGACAGCACTTATCAATTATCAAATGCCAATAAGTCTGAACTATACCATTGATATATCAATATACACACCCAGGGACATTTCCACTGGGCATTAGCGAAGAATTGGAGGGGTTGGAGTAATGACAGCTTGGCAACAGAAACATGGGAAAAGGGTTTTAAGGGAAAATAAGTTTTGTACCGTTATTTTCTGTGGTTGAGATTGATTGTGTTTACAGGATGTCACATTAAAATGTGGAACCCAATTCTATTTTTCAATTTAATTATGTTTCCTCTCATTCTAAAATAGCTCTGTTCCTAACATAAAATCAATTGCTATAACGTCAGCCTAGTCCGATTGGTGTAGTGGAGTTTGTTCGCCCAAAACAAACTCCAAGCACAACCCCTACTAAACTATTTTTCCAGGCTTTGGGGCATTTGGCGGGGACAGTCATCCCTGTTTGGTGGATCAATTGGGGAATAATTATGATGACTGAATCTTGAAGTCTGCATCATGAAGAAATCCAATGTATGATAGGGGGGGGGGGGGGGGGGGGGGGGTGAGATTGGTGGTTCTGTTACTTTGTTCTGTAGATATCTGCTCCTCAAAGCAGAGAGCCCCTTGTCAATTAATTGATTGTGAAATAATGAGAACTCTAATAACCACATGACATTAATAAAGGACTCATCCACCCAGCTAACAATAAACGTTCCCACAAATTTTGAGAACATTCCGTTAAGAGTCTCTTTAGGTCATTACCTAACGTTTTCATAGGAATGTTCCAGTGATGTTAAAGGACTGTTTCCAAGAGACCATTCCCTTAATGTCAAATAGAACTTACCCAGAACGTGGTTACCATGTTCTCCGATAAATCCATTAACATCCCACGAAACATACACAGAACATGGCTTCCATGTTCTCAGAACATACTGTATGATATAACAATTCTAGACACGTTTAATGGGAACGTTGCAAGAACATGCATGTGTATCAATTGTCAGGATGTAACCTGATGTTCAAGCCAATCACGGCCCTGATTGGTTAACTACTGATCCATTCACAGCTCTTTGACTGTTGGCAAGGTAAAGGACAAACTTTTAACATACTGTTTTTAACAACTGGACAGTGTTTTCAACCTACATATATATATTTTTAAACCCCCCCCCCAATTTCGTGGTATCCAATTGTTAGTAGTTACTGTCTTGTCTCATCGCTACAACTCCCGCACAGACTTTGGAGAGGTGAAGGTCGAGAGCCATGCGTCCTCCGAAACACAACCCAACCAAGCCGCACTGCTTCTTAACACATTGCGCATCCAACCCGGAAGCCAGCCGCACCAATGTGTCGGAGGAAACACCGTACACCTAGCGTCCTGGACAGCGTGCACTGCGCCCAGCCCGCCATAGGAGTCGCTAGTGTGCGATGAGACAAGGATATCCCTGCCGGCCAAACCCTACCTAACCCGGACGATGCTGAGCCAATTGTGCGCCGCCCCATGGACCTCCCGGTCGCAGCTGGCTACCTGAGCTCGAACCCAGAGTCTCTGGTGGCACAGCTAGCAGTGCGATGCAGTGCCTTAGACCACTGCGCCACCCGGGAGGCCTCAACCTACATATTTGACACACTTTGACATGCAGGATTTCATTGTGCATGCTCATTTACAGTGCCTTCAGAAAGTATTCATACCCCTTGACTTATTCAACATTTTGTTGTGTTACAGCCTGAATTCAAAATGTATTATTAAAAAACATATATCGCCCATCTACACACAATACTTATTATGTGATTTGTTTATACTTCTGAACTTATTTAGGCTGTCCACATCAAACGGGATTGAATACTTATTGACTAATTAAAAAATAATAATAATAATAACATTATGGGGTATTGTGTGTGGATCAGTGACACAACATCTAAATTAAAATTCAAGCTGTAAAACAACACATGTGGAACAAGTAAACGGGTGTGAATAGTTTCTGAAGGCACTGTATACAGTATAAAGGGATCCCAGTTTGCAAAATAGATCTACATCTCAATGGGACGCCATGCTAAAATAAAGGTGAAATAAATGTTTTAATAAAATAGTTTTTCTTGAGTGTACTTTTAACAGAGTTGAGATTTACTTCAAAGTGCATTCACCCTGCTGCTTACACCTATCCAGTTATTTCAGATCAATCCGATTATTGTGCCAGTATAGTTAGGCCCTGTCGAGGAGAAAACCTTGACCCCTTCTCCTTAGATCTGAAACAACTGGATAGGTGTATTCACTTTGAAGTAAATCTCAGGTAGGGGGCATTTCTGTGGGATCATCAGGCAACATCCCATGAAACATGTCTAGAAAATTAGTATCTAATATTCTGAGAACATGGCAACGATGTTCTGTGTATGTTTGGTGTAACGTTGATGGAATATTCTCCTAACCTTCAGAACTGGACACATGAATGTTCTTGCAACATACCATGAAACATATCTAGAACATGCTAAGTAGGTTCTCAGGAGGTTTTTGCTAACATACATATAATATTCCCCTAAAAAACAGAACTGGATACTCAAACATCAAGGGAACATTACATGTAACATCACAAACATGTTTTCTCTCCCTCGCAATGTTAGCTGGGCAGTCACATCTGCCTGTTTTTCCCCCTTTTCTCCGCCTGTCTTTCTGCCCCTTTTGTGTTCAATCCTTTTCCCTTTCTCTTCTTCAAATATAACCTTATTATGTCTAATATTCGCCTCTGTCTCTCTATTCTTTCTTTCCCTCTTTGCCTAAGTCATGAGGTTCATGTGTCCTATGCAATTAAGACTAATATCACCCACTGGGTAGAGCAGCAGAGAGAGATATCAAAGAGCCAGAACAAAGGGAGGGGACAATGGATGATCTGGGATTGGAGCTAGTCTGACACTGCTGCAACATAAAAATTCTGAAGAAAAGTTCAAAAGGTAAAATTGGGCCATTGCCATCCAACTGGCCATTGCCATCCACCTGGCCATTGTCATCCAACCATCCAACCCAAAATAATTATATAACAGTTATTCTTGTCAATATGTGTAATGTCTCGTTAATGTATGGCAAGGAAATTATATATATAGCGGAGCTTCTTTTAACTTGCATTGGTAGACTAAGAACAATTTTAAAAAACAGAGCGCCTTCGCATTCGCCCACAAGCACAATATAGTGACATTACTCATGAGGAAATCTTCTCTATCCACTCACACACAGAATGGAGATTACTAATTCACTTATGTCCTCCCAGGCCTGCCAAAGATATACTAGTGGACTGGCTAACTAAATAAATGATGGGAAAGGCTAAAACAAATGAAGGCAGTGTGATGCATGGAGATGGAGAGAGAGAGCTGCTCATTAGGCCGCGAGTCGGAGAAACGACACCACCGGGACACCTGGGCAGCGAGCAGGAAAGAACAACGATTGGAGGAGAGATAACAGAATATCTAAGATGGCCCTGGAAAGTTGGCAGCACTAGTGCTGGCCTGGAGGGTGGGGACTGGAACAGGCTAGAAGGTAAGAGGAGGGGGTAATGAATGGAGTGGGCCTATATGAATACTGTGAAGTTGATTCATTTGGTTTTGTAGATTTTGGGACAAAAATCAAGTACCTGTATTTGTTACTAGGAACAAAGATGTGAAATATGTAAAAAGAAGTAGGCACAGTGGGCCCTTCTATAAACAGTACTTGCATGACAAAAGTAAGATGCAGGTAATATCACAGTCATTTCATCAACCACCAGCTCTCCTACCCAAATTAAGTCCACTCATCCCAGCGGGAGGAAGTCACTCTAAATACATGCATATTGTAGATGAATATAATGAAAAGACACAAGGCTGTAACAACATGTTGTTGGTACTAAATGCTGAATAGTGACAATTATCAGCATCTCTCATAGTAAGAGATATCCATTGGACAGCTAGTGACTCACCCTGAGTGTTTGGGGAGACCGCGGTAGAGCTCCTACAATGTCCACCTGTGCCATGTCCTCAGCATGCTCATTGACACCATGGATGAACATGACGGTGCCGCTGTCCATCACATCCCGTCTGGCCACCAGGTTCATCTCCTCATCAACTTGGAAGTCTGGGTGGGACACCTCAAACGCCATGCCCTCGTTCCCCACACAGTCATCAAATAACACTGGGGGGAAAGAGAGAAAGAGGAATAAAATACTACAGCTGTTACCAACACTGTTTAGACAGCTTTGCAAGATGGTTGTCCCTTCACATATCTTTATTGCGTTCCTGTGCATCACAGGGACTCTCCCTAATCTACATGTGCTGTCTCTGATCAGTAGCAGTCTCATCCAGGGTGCAGTGATCCCTACGAGTGAACAATGTCACATGAATGACACCTGCCATGGTAGCTATTCAAATTAGCTAAACGTTGGCTCCCTCTCTGTCAATTACAAATACACACATGGGCAGATACATATACACACATCCACTTCTGCTAATGCTGTACCTACTACTCCTAATACATAAATATTTTTGTATCGCTTTGGTGCAATTTTCATAAGTATGTGGTACATTTTCACAATGCTTAGTACAAAACTCAAAACAGATAATCAAAAAGGAAGTTGTTTCAAAACTTCAATTGACTTGAAGTACAGCACACAAAATCATACAGTCTTCATTCAGTCTTTCATTCAGTCTTTCATCTAGAAATACATGGTTCACATTGCAATACATGTTCATATTTTGTAATTGCTTTTCACAATGTAATGCTCACATTACTATTGATATGATTGTGTTCTCACTCGTTAAAAGCCCAGTGCAGTCAAAAACATGATTTCCTGTGTTTTATATATATTTCCACACAATGTGGTTGAAATAATACTGTGAAATTGTGAAAATTATGTGAATGCCTTTTTAGTATAAAAGATGTTTGAAAAGACCACCTGGAAATGTCTACCTGTTTTGGTGGTGCCTGGTGACATCAGTTAATAGACCAATAAGAAAGAGTGTTCAAAACCTCTCTGCCAATAACAGCTAGTTTCTGGTTTTGCCCTCTCAACTCAGACCACTCCCAGACTGCCCTAGCAAAAATTTTGCTTGAGAAATTGCTCTTGGCTAAGAAGTTATTTGTTTCTTTTTTTACCATTTTAATTTAATGCAATCACAGTAAGGTACTTCTTCAGGCTAGGGTCTATTTTTCTCCACTCCCTGTCTGAATGACGTGCCCAAAGTAAACTGCCTGTTACGCAAGCCCGGAAGCCAGGATATGCATATAATTGGTACCATTGGATAGAAAACACTTTGAAGTTTGTAGCAATGTTAAAGTGATGCTTGAGACTATAACACCATAGATATGGTAGGAGCAAATCTAAAGAAAAACCAACCAGAATCTTCCAAAGGAAAATATAGGGTTATATCCAAATCCAGCTCCCAGATTGAAATTCCTATGGCTTCCACTAGATGTCAACAGTCTTTATTCAAGGTTTCAGGCTTGTTTCTTCCAAAACGAGGAAGAATTTTGAATTTTAGTACTAGGAGTCAGAGTTGGAAATCAGTCTGTGCCCTAACTAAACAACCATGCATGTTGTAGCTGGGATCCTTTGGATTGCAAATCAGAGGAAGATTTTCAAAAAGTAAGTGAATATTTAATCGCTATTTGTGATTTTATGATGCATGTGCTGGTTGAATAATATTTTGATGTGGGGGCGCCGTCCTCAAACAATCACATGGCATGCTTTCACTTTAAAGCCTTTTGTAAATCGGACAATGCAGTTAGATGAACAAGACTTTTAACTGATATAAGACACTTGTATGTCCCAAAATGTTTAATATCCATCATTTTTTGAATTATTTATTTGAATTGGCGCCCTCCAATTTCACCGGAATTTGATTACCGGTTGTCCCGCTGGCCTAGCCCTAATTATAAACCAATAGCAAAAAATAGAAGATACACATTTCAAAACTGTTCTTTTTGAAGTGCTGGTTAGAAAGAATAGTAGATGGTAAATATAATTTTCCACACAGTATTCGAATAAAACATGACATGAACAATTTTTTATTATTATTTGTATCCAATGGCAGGTTGTGAGCATGTTGTGAAATACGTCAGTCTTACAGTTTCATTATCCTTATACAGCACATACGTAGGACAAATCATCATAATTGGGGTATTGTAAAGCAGTTGGCTACTGTAAAAACGTAGCACGCTGTTGTATGCCATTTCTGCCCAACCCAGCATTGTACAAGATCACCTTTGCTACATGACTTGTCAACTGATACAGTATCGCCTGTCTTTTTGTTGAAATTCATCAGCTTTTGTAATACACAACACAGGTATTTCAGTAGTGCATTGTAAACTACACCATAATTCCAAATGGGAGCACATAGTATGTGACTATTTCCACTTTGTCCTATTGAAACACACTGGCTGATGGAGAATAATGATTTAGTATTTGCAGCCACATAGGATTTGGTTTTAACAAATATAATATTCCAACATAAATTGATTTCAGATTGATACATTTATGAGGTAAAAATATAGAAATTGACAGCTGTCAGTATTTATCAAAATATATACACTGAGTGTACAAAACATTAAGAACCCTTTGCCCTCAGAAAGGCCTAAATTCACCGGGGCATGGACAAGTTGTTGAAAGCATTCCACAGAGATGCTGGGCCATGTTGACTCCAATGCTTCCCACAGTTGTGGTAAGTTGGCTGGATTTGTTTTGGGTGGTGGACAATTCTTGATACACAAGGGAAACTGTTGATCATGAAAAATCCAGCAGCGTTGCAGTTCTTGACATAAACCGGTGCACCTGGCACCTACTACCATACCCGGTTCAAAGGCACTTAAATCTTTTGTCTTGCTTTTTCACCCTCTGAATTGCACACATAAACAATCCATGCCTCAATGGTCTCCTCCCCTTCATCTACACTGACTACAAAGGGAAAACCAGCTGAGAGCTGACCAGTGACGCAAGCCTACCAGACGAGTCAAATGCCTCAAGGCAAGCAACACTGAAGCATGCATGAGAGCACCAGCTGTTCCAGACGACTGTGTGATCACGCTCTTCGTAGCCGATGTGAGCATAAACTTTAAACAGGTCAACATTCACTAGGCCGTAGGGCCACCAGGACGTGTACTCAGAGCATGTGCGGACCAACTGGCAAGTGTCTTCACTGACATTTTCAACCTCTCCTTGACCGAGTCTGTACTACCAACATGTTTCAAGCAGACCATCATAGTCCCTGTACCCTAGAAAGCGAAGTTAACCTGCCTGAATGACTACCACCCCATAGCACTCACATCGGTAGCCATGATGTGCTTTGAAATGCTGGTCATGGCTCACATCAACACCATCATCCCGGAAACCCTAGACTCACTCCAATTCGAATACCGCCCCAACAGATGTACAGATGAATACCTCCAAATACCTCCATCTGCAACTGGATCCTGGACTTCCTGAAGGGCCGCCCCCAGGTGGTAAAGGTGGGCCAATCAGGGGTGTGCACTTAGTCCCCTCCTGTACTCCCTGTTCACCTACGACTGTCATGGTTCCACCTGTCAACAGATGGCGGCAGAGACCGTCCTAGAGACATTAATGACTCTCAGGTGTTTCCTATTACACATTATGATTTGCCTGTTTAAAAGAGGTGTGTTTTCTGATTTCCTTTACAGAAGCTTGAATTGTTAACCGTGTGCGTTTGTTTCCTGAGTGAGTTAAGACTTTGTGTTTGTTGGTTTTCTCCAGTGTACTGTGATCCTGCGGCTACTGTTTATAAAGTATTCAGGTTTATCGTTAACCACTGATTCCTCGTCTGGTCTCTTCTCTGCACCTGGGTCCAACTGCACCATGTCACAAAGACTGCGTGGCCAAGCATCACTCCAATTCCATCAAGTTTGCTGACGACAACAGTGGTAGGCCTATTCACCGACAATGATGAGACAGCCTATCGGGAGGAAGTCAGACCTGGCAGTGTGGTGCCAGGACAACAACATCTCCATCAACATGAGCAAGCTTAAGGAGCTGATTGTGGACTACAGGAAAAGGAGGCCCGAACACACCATTCACAATGGTGGGGCTATAGTGGAGCGGGTCAAGAGTATAAAGTTCCTTGGTGTCCACATCACCAACAAACTATCATGACCCAAACAAGCCAAGTCAGTCGTGAAGAGGGCACTACACCTCCTTTTCCCCCTCAGGAGACTGAAAAGTCTTGGCATTGGTCCCCAGACCAATAACCAAACAGTTATAAAGCTGCACCATCGAGAGCATCCTGACCGGTTGCATCACCGCCTGGTATGGCAACTGCTCGGCATCCGATTGCAAGGCGCTACAGAGGGTAGTGCGTAAGGCCCAGTACATCACTGGGACCAAGATTTCTGTCTTTCAGGACCTCTATACTTGGCGACGTTAGAGGAAGGCCCCCACAATTGTCAGACTCCAGTCAACCAAGTCATAGACTGTTCTTTTTACTACAGTGACGAGAACAGTTTCTACCCCCAAGTCATAAGACTGCTGTACAATTAATCAAATGGCCACCCAGAATATTTACTTTGACCCCCCCCCCCCTCCTTTTGTTTTTACACTACTGCTACTCGCTGTTTATATATGCATAGTCACTTCACCCCTACCTACATGTACACATTACCTTGACTTGATACCAGTAACCCTTTATATATTTTGTGTTACTTTTCTGTTTATTTAGTAAATATTTTCTTTATCAACAATGCAGTTCAAGAAATAGAGTTAAGGGCTTGTAAGTAAGCATTTTACGGTAACCTGTTGTAGTCATTGCATGTGACAAGTAAAGTTTGATTTGATTGAAGTTTTTTTAACAAGTGATATCAATAAGGGATCTTAGCTTTCACCTGGTCAGTCATGGAAAGGTGTTCCTAATGTTTTGTACACTAGGTGTACATTAACTAGGCACTGTAATTGATAATCACTTAACCATTTGGTAAACCTATATAGTTTAAACTTGTGTCTAGTACAGATTGAGAACTACATAATGAACATGTCTGTTTTTAAAGTATAAACATATTGTAGCAGGTTCAAGGGTGTGGGGTTTCCACGTCACCAAATTCAATAACCAAACACACACAAGGAACACAGATAGAATGCAAATTAATCATTTATTAGGGAGTTTTGCATGCTGGGGAGAATTCACCAACCATTTCAGAGTCCACAATCCGTTCTCGTTGTCCGTTCTGTTCTCTAGGTGTAATCCTAAAACTCAGGTCCTCAGCCAAACCGGTCCGGTACACAGTGGGGGTAATCAGAACGCTATTTCTCTCCTCTCACACTCTCCATAAAATACACTTCCCTCTCCATTCTCTGCCCCTTTGTGCAGGCCGTTTCCTATTTTATCCACAAGCACTCCCTGGCTTAATGATCAGGCTCGCCTCATTGGGGCCGGAAGTCTATATAAGGCTCGGGGGTGGAGCCAGCGGGCTGCAAGATGCAAGATATCTCCCTTCAATTATCACTCCCCTCACCTCTCCCTGCCGTCTGCCACAATATACAGTATGATACCTATTGTAATGTTCTACTATGATGATAACTATTATGATTTTACTTCACAGTAAATTTGACAAAATCGGATATTGACGAGATCAGATAAGTACTGTATGTAACACGCATCCCCTATACAGTAAAGGTGTATGATTGCCATCCTCATGAGTGTACCACTCTCCTTCAAGCCATGGAAAAGGCACGCAAAGACATCAATCCAAACCAATGTCAGGCTTGGCTTGGCCATGCCAAAAGGCTTTTCTGCAGGTGCATGAACAATAAGGACATTTACTGCGATGTCGATGAGAACTTAAGGCCAAATGTTCAAGACGGGCTTGATGCAAACTAGTGCCTGTTAAACGTAATGTATCTTTCATTAATTTAATTTGTTTAATTTGATTTCAGTACACCTATGCTATAATTATATCTGATCAATACATTTATTTGTGCATCAATGATTGTGAAATATGTCTTTAATGATCACACCTTTGATCAAACATAGGATAGAAATGTTTATGGGTAGAGCAAGTGTATTGACTAATGGGAAAAGTTTACGGCAGTGTAGCATATTACATTCAAAGGGCAATTTTTTTATATTTGTCTTGCATTTTTTGCTGTTGAATTAACTGGAAAGATATTATTGCTATGCATGCTGTGTTTTGCAATGTTCTAATGGTATTTCACAGAAAACATATTTTGGACCAATGCTGTGTGGTGAAAGATGAATGTACAATAAAATGATTTGAATGCAATACTTGCTGTGTTAAAAGTGTTACCAGTTTGGAGTTTTGTACTAAGAGTTTTGAAAATTCACCACATACTTGTGATAATAACACCAAAGTGACACTGCAATAGAGATAATTAATACTTCAATCAGCTTTTATCACCGTCATGTGCTTTGCCTCAATTTCCCTCCACATCCCTCATCATTCTCCAGCCTGTACCATCACCATCCTCCTGCTGCAATTCCATGTCTGTACAAGGAAATGGAGTGGTAAAAAAATAATTTGTGTGCATGCATGTGTGAGTGTGTGTATGCATGGACACATGTGTAAAAGGCCTTTGTGGTCTGACTGAGAGAGATACCGGCACTCCACCATGGTTTATCCTCCCTGATCGTGTTGATCCTATCCTTATCTCACTTTACCACACGCCCAACAAGTACCCTTCTCTCATCCACCCTACCCCATTCCACTGTGAGGAGCCCTAGAGGGAGATGGTGGGGTGAAAAGACCTCCCTCTGGATTCTAGACTCACCACATTCTAGCTATGGGGGTGAAGAATAACTTATATAACACTTCATTATTACATGTTCTGATTCGCTTTGAGATCATAATTGTTTGAAAATCATGATGATTTATGGGATATACATGGTTTGATGATGTTTCCTGGAATCTGAGCAAGCAGCGGCTAGGGTATTACAACTTCTTATGGCTGGGGGGCAGTATTGATTAGCTTGGATGAATAAGTTACCCAAAGCAAACGGCCTACTCCTCAGTCTCAGTTGCTAATATGTGCATATTATTATTATTAGTATAGTTTCTAAAACTCTTTGAATATGGCAGGCAAAATCCTGAGGAGAAATCAAAACAGGAAGTGAGAAATCTGAGCTTGGTATGTATTCACCACAGTTCCCAATGAAATCCCCTTGAGATGTTAATGATGTTGCACTCCCTAGGGGTGATGTCAACCATCTATAGAAATTTGAATGAGACTTCTACTGTGTTGTGGGACTGAATGGGAGCAGGTTTTATATTTTATGCGTTTTGTGCTGCGTATCAGGTCGACAGGCAGGTGCATGTCAGATAATTTTCTGCTTTCGCCGAAAAGCATTTTAAAAATCTGACTTGTTGGCTAGGTTCACAACTTGCGTTCAATACCCTGCTTGTGAATTTTGATCAAGGTTTGAGTTTTAACGAGTACATTTAGCATTTAGCGTAGCGCATTTGCATTTCCAGGTGCCTACTTGAGACATATGCGTCTCAAGTAGAGTCAAGAAGTTAAAAACATCCTAATGATTGATTCTGTACTTAGTTTGAAAAGTTTCTTCGACCTGTAATGTAACTTTTTGAAGTTTAAGTCCGACGTAACGCTGACCAGAATGAGCGTTTGGCTATGTATACCAAGCACGCTAACAAAAGAAGGTATTTGGACATAAATAACGGACATTATCGAACAAAACAGACATTTATTGTGGACCTGGGATTCCTGTAGTGCTTTCTGATGAAGATCATCAAAGGTAAAGGGAATATTTATTATGTAATTTCTTGTTTATGTTGACGCCAACTTGGCGGCTATTGTGACTATTTCTTCTGAGCGCCATCTCAGATTATTGCATGGTTTGCTTATTCAGTAAAGTTTTTTTGAAATCGGACACAGCGGTTTTATTAAGGAGAGGTATATCCATAATTCCATGTGTATAACTTGTCTTATCATCTACATTTATGATGAGTATTTCTGTTGAATGATGTGGCTATGCAAGATCACTGGATGTTTTCGGAACTAGTGAATGTGACTCGCCAATGTAAACTCACATTTTGATAAATATGAACTTTTTCAAACAAAACATACATGTATTGTGTAACATGAAGTCCTATGAGTGTCATCTGATAAAGATCATCAAAGGTTAGTGATTAATTTGATCTCTATTTGTGCTTTTTGAAACTCCTCTCGTTGGCTGGAAAAAAGGCTGTGTTTTTCTGTGGCTTAGTGGTGACCTAACATAATCGTTTGTAGGCTTTCGCTGTAAAGCCTATTTGAAATCGGACACTGTGGTGGGATTAACAACAAGATTACCATTAAAACGCTATAAAATACATGTATGTTTGAGGGATTTTAATTATGAGATGTCTGTTGTTTTGAATTTGGCGCCTTGCACTTTCACTGGCTGTTGTCATATCATCCCGTTAACGGGATTGCAGCCATAAGAAGTTTTTAACAGCGCTATGTGCAAATGAGACCACTCCACTGCTGCTTTAAGGAAAAGCCCTATGCTTTAATGTCAGGACAATGTTCAAAATAATACATCCATAATGAATGAACTCCATGTTCTCTTCTTTTCTGTACATAACAGAAAGATCCTTAGCAGTGTATACTCTCTATCCATTGGAATTCTTAAACTGAAGATCACTGCATTCAGTTAATAATGGAGACCCAGACATTCAGTGTTTAAAGTTGGGCTCTTGGATGAAACTGACTCAAGTGAAAAAAATGGGAAAACACTCCTAGCTCATGAGTTCACCCATGAAATCTTCCTGCTCTCAACAGCGTGTACTATACACATTACATGTACATGTACATTTGGTAGCACTTCCAGTAACCCTGGGCCTGATGCTGAGCTAATTGTAGTGTTGTACATTTCATGTTGAAAAACTCTCTTTAATTTCAAACAAGGGCATTAGCATGATAAGAACTTACCAGTCCAAAACTATGTCCTCTCCCGTTCAAAAAATATTCCTCCACAATCGCTAAATGAATCGTCCTAAAACAATCTCCGTCTCACCTTCCCAATCAATTTATTCTAAAATTGTGTGTACATCTGTATATCTAGACTTAGATTTAGCTTTCCCTGACTTAGTCGCCATAATGATTGATATATAAACAGGTGAATCTGCGCGTTTACCCAATAATGCAATGCGTAATATGTGTTTCTCTTTCCAGTGTGAAACTTCAATAGCGAATGACTCACTTTACGCTGGCGCTTACTACATGGGTTGGTCTTGCAACACATAAACATGGCCTAGTGCCGTTTAGCTCAGCTCATTGGCTATCTATCCAGCTAGATTTCAAGACGATCAGTGGTCATTGGGTTAAAAGACAGTCAATCAACGAAACAGCGGGCAAATCATTGGTGCACAATGATGTCATGACTTGTTATCTTCAAATCGGTTTATTTCAGTCAATACGTCCCGCGAAATGGGCCATCAGGTTTGATTGTCTTACAAACTTTTGTGATTGTGTTACAAACAAACCAGTTGATTGCAGTGAAACCAAACATGACTGGAAAAGTCATGTTCTGTGTGGGTCATTTACCTGGAATGTATCGTTGAAAATGGCTATAAAAACGGATTTTATCAAACAAAAAATCATTCATTGTGTAACGATGAGCATTGGAATTGCAAACAATTTATTTTAATGCAGTTTGTGATTATGTTACGCCTGTGCTGGTTACATTTTTTTTATTTTTTATGGGGCTCTATGCTCAGATAATCGCATCGTATTCTTTCGCAGTAAATCATTTTTTAAATCTGACAACGCAGTTGGATTAGCAAGATTCTAGGCTTTCGATACGTGAGACACTTGTATTTTCATGAATGTTTAATATGACTATTTATGTAGCGATCACCGTATGTTGTGGAATTTCAGCCCGCTAGCGGGTTCCGAGCGCAGAGGGGTTAAAGGCCCAGTACAACAGCTGATGAAACTAAGACTGTGAAAGTGTGCTGGTTGAAAATAAAATATACACAGGACCTTCTAATCAGCAGGTTTTGCATGCGTAGAGTTTCGGCTGACATCACCAAGCAGTAAATTAGTTATTAGACCATTAACAAATCGAGTTCCAAACCTATCTGTTTTAATTCAGTATATACTGTATAAAGTGAGGGGTTAAGAGGTTGGTAGGATCATCAACACACAATTGCTATCTGTAAATATGATTAAAAGCCAAATATGCATTCACACATGCACATACTCACACAGAGAGAAAGAGAGAGAAAGCCATGTATGCAGACTACACACACAAAACACAAAGAGCTGTCCATACAAACACCAGACACTATGATGTGCAGCGGGCCATAAAAGGCAGTTCTATATGGAGGGAGGCAGTGTTTAACAAGGAAGGGGCTGTGTGGAAGGAAATTAACTAAAACGCTCATAAATAATCCCTGATGGGTGACCAGGCGACAAACACACACACACACACACACGCACACACACACACTCGCAGCCTAGCTGAGTTTCCCACATGTTTCCTGTATGACATTGGAAAAACACTCTTTCTGGTCCAGGTAGCTTGTAAGAAACGTCCTTCTAACCCAGGCAGGCGGCTAGCAGTCCCACAGTGGGACATGTTAGCAGGGCAGACTACGGCAGGCCTGGTGAGGAAGACAGTGAGCGGGGCCGGTTGGCACACTGTGACACTGACAGTACATTGACAGAAGGGACTGATGGACAGTTAGAGTTACATGTGAAGCGTTGTTCTTTTCTGGTACTCCCACTGATCACTGTGACACTAACAAGCCCACACTTGCCTGCCATCATCCCTGTCATTATAATTACTGTTATTATGAGGAACGGGGGGCACAGCAGAACACAATGGCTGTGTATCTATAAAAACTGCTCATCGCACATTTATTTCAATCCCTGTCTCTCTCTACCTCCCTCTACCTCTCTTTTTTTCTCTCCCTCTCCTCCGTCTCTTTCTCCCCTCTCTCTTTCTCCTCCTGTCTTAGTCTGTACTTAAAGTTGGGGGATCTGTGAATGCTGACATAATTACACCATTGCCTCTTGGCTAAGGACAGGAAATAAAGGAGATAGAAGGAAGTGTTTCTCAAACATAGATGAAACTTGTACCAGGCTCTCAGCAGTGTTTCTCTTCTTTGTTGTGTGAAGCTATGGCGTGCAAGCTGAACTGGACCTCCTGCTCTCAGACTATACTCTCAATACCTCAGGACCATCTGAAATTGGAAAACCCTACAGTTAGTGCTGTGTGCCTACAAAACCATTAGGAATCATATCTATCAAAATAGTCGTTCAATGCACTTAACCTTTTCAACTCTGTAGTGGGGCCTTTTCATCGTTCTCTCCACCACAGCCACTTTAAATCCCCCTCTGGCCACAATCACACACTCACTCTGGCTATGGACTGACAACACAGAGGAAAGGAAGAGAGGCAAGGCTTCCCCATGCTGGAGAAATGTGCGGTAGAGTTTGAGACAGTCCACAATACACTCAAGGGAAACAAACCACTATTTATATATTCAACTATCATTGCTAACCCAAAGCATGACAGATGTGTTCATTTCATCCACATTTATTTCAATAACACACACAGTTCTTTACAGCCTGCAAAGTGTGCAGGGAACAGTGACAGAAATTTCAAAGGCAGTCAGTGAGAGTTTGATGGTATTCTAATGTTGTCAATTTTGGGAGGATTTCAGCAGGAGCATGGCGGGCTGTGCTTTGATTTCAGGCAACAATGGCAGAAGGCCCCATCGTCCTCCGAGAAGTGTCTGAGTTTAAAGCACTGCACAACACGGATTAGCTGGCTAAAAACCCTCACTGAGGATGGTGTCACACAATTTGACATGAGTTCCTTTTAGGCCATAAAACCAATCATGGCAATATAAAATACCTAGCTGTCCTCTCATGACTGGGCTTGGTCATTTAGCACACTGTATAAGTAATATGGTATTACTGTATATCCACTGAAAATCCCAAAGGACTCTTTTAGAATAGAATTTACTGAGGTTCTTGCATACAGTAATACTTACAATTTGTGATTTTGGGAATTTCAGCCTGTAAAATTATTCAAATTAAACAACAGGGCTGGTCATGCAGCTAGTTATTGTAGATGTTTAATTCCATTTGAAATGTCAATAAATAATTTACAAACAAATTAGATGGGCTCATCACATGTAAGGAATGACAAGTAATGTCAATTTATTTTGAAGCATTTTTCAATACTTTTACCCCAAAAGAGTTTCCTGTGCTTTAACAAATGGAGATGTAGTTGAATGTGATGCCTGACATTACTGTCTCCTTTCATCAAACAAGCATCCTGATCATTAAATGCGCTCTCTTGAAAGTATTACAGTTATGTTGTCTGCATCCTAAAAGGGTACGGAAACACCCCAACAAGTCTTTGAAATCAAAACAGGACACTTCAGATGTGTAACCTTTTCTGCTTAGCTTTGATCAAGGGAAATGGGCTTTCATCTTACAACATGATCCACTCATATTTACTTGGGATTCCTTTTCATTGTCAGGCAAGAAATTAGATTTTTTTCTCAGGTATTAAGGTTTTTCTACTCTGTGTTTCTGCCTCCTAACTAAATGTCAAGACGCTATGATGGGGAGAGATGGGAATCTGAAGACTAATCTGAAAGGTGACAGTGTCTGCATCAGAGCTGATAGCTCAGTCCTACTAGAGTGTGCTCCGCCTCAAAAGGCCTTGCAAAAACATGACACTAAGTAATCCGGCATGACAGCGCTGTGCTACTTCTGAAACTATTCAAACATAATTCCATATAATGCAAATAAGAAAGTCTAGCAAGGAGCATTGTGTACAACACACCACAGCCTTTGAGAGGGAACAAGGTTGAGCTTCTCCTGTGAGCAGAACGCCCTGGGACGCATTCACACCAGTATCTCACTTTTAGGAGGACATTTAGAAAGCTGGAACCTGACTGGGGCTTTCAGACAAGTTCTACAAAAAAGTAGAAGCAGCATGTCTTATTCCACATAAAATTATCTCTCCCCCCTCTCTTTTTAATCTTTCACTCACTCTCTCCCAAATATGAAATATGGTCTATGAAGATTAGTTAAAACAGACTACTGATCTTAGTCTAGCTCTTGGGACTTACACACATTCTAAGCCAGGGAATAGACCAGACAGACCTTAAGAAAATAAGTGCAACATGTTGAATAACACATCTGACTGGCACAAAATTACTATAATCATGTTAAAGTCTCTCTGCTGTGCCTTTTACAGTACATCTCTCCATTGCACCAAGAGTAATCCTATAGAAATGGACAGGGATATTTCTTCTTATTGAAGGCATTACAGTTATGTTGTCTCTAACAAGATAGCACTGACAGATAGGGCAGCTCTGCTTCTAGCTCCGAAGCAACTTTGCAATATTAAATGTTTTTGTCTGTTATTTCTTACATTATTACCCCAGATTTGTTTTTGTGTTATTACAAACAGCCGGAAAGAACTTTGGGACTCACCAGCATTACGACCAGGAATATGACTTTCCCGAATTGGATCCGTTGTTCTCCCCCGGGTACCCCCGGGGCAATTGAACTTATTCCAGAGGCTGCTCTAAAACACCACAGACGGAGAAGAGGTATTCAGAGTGGACTTCTAGTCGGACTCAGGAGGCGTGCACCCCATCCACCACTTCCGAGTGTATTACTCGCTAATGTTCAGTCTCTGGATAATAAAGTAGACGAGCTCAGGGTTACGATCCCCTTCCAGAGAGACATCAGGGATTGTAACATACTCTGTTTCACGGAAACATGGCTCTCTCGGGATATACTGTCCCAGTCCTTAAAGCCAGCTGGGTTCTCAGTACATCGCCTAGACAGGAATAAAGAACTCTCTGGGAAGAAGAAAGGTGGGGGTGTATGTTTCATGATTAACTACTCATGGTGATTGTGATAACATACAGAAACTCGAGTCATTTTTGTTCACCCAGCCTAGAATACCTCGCAATCAAATGCCAACCGTATTACCTACCAAGAGAATTCTCTTCGGTTATAGACACAGCTGTGTATATTCCCCCACAAGCCGATTCCACGACGGCACTCAAAGAACTACGCTGGACGTTGTGCAAACTGGAAACCACATATCCTGAGGCCATATTTATTGTAGCTGAGGATTTTAACAAAGCAAATTTGAGTAAAACGCTACTGAAGTTCTACCAACACATTGGCTGTAGTACTTGCACTGGAAAAACATTGTACCATTGCAACTCAACATTTCGAAATGCCTACAGGACACATTCTGTCTCCTAGAGAGGATCTTACTTTGGGGCAAAAAGTGCAAATCAATCCCAGAACAACAGCAAAGGACCTTGTGAAGATGCTGGAGGAAACAGGTACAAAAGTATCTATATCCACAGAAAAATGAGTTCTATATCGACATAACCTGAAAGGCCGCTCAGCAAGGAAGAAGCCACTGCTCCAAAACCGCCAGTTTGCAACTGCACATGGGTACAAAGATCGTACTTCTTTCAGAAATGTCCTCTGGTCTGATGAAACAAAAATAGAACTCTTTGGCCATAATGACCATCGATATGTTTGGAGGAAAAAGGGGGAGGATTGCAAGCCAAAGAACACCATCCCAACCGTGAAGCACAGGGGTGGCAGCATCATGTTGTGGGGGTGCTTTGCTGCAGGCAGGAATGGTGCACTTCACAAAATAGATGGCATCATGATGCAGAAAAATTATTATGTGGATATATTGATGCAACATCTCAAGACATCAGTCAGGAAGTTATAGCTTAGTCGCAAATGGGTCTTCCAAATGGACAATGACCCCAAGCATACTTCCAAAGTTGTGGCAAAATTGCTTAAAGAAAACAAAGTCAAGGTATTGGAGTGGCCATCACAAATCTCTGACCTCCATCCTATAAAAAATCTGCGGACAGAATTGAAAAAGCATGTGCGAGCAAGGAGACCTACAAACCTGTGGATGGTTACCTGAAACGTTTGGCCCAAGTTAAACAATTTAAAGGCAATGCTACCAAATACTAATTGAGTGTATGAAAACTTCTGATCCACTGACCCACTTTTATTTCAACCTACTATAATGCTGACACTTCACATTCTTAAAATAAAGTAGTGATCCTAACTGACCTAAAACAGGGATTTTTTACTTGGATTAAAAATGTCAGGAATTGTGAAAAACTGAGTTTAAATGTATTTGGCTATGTAAACTTCCGACTTCAACTGTATGGACGAGTGACGTCACACTGGAACGGACTAAGACAGTGTAGAATAGTATAGAATATACTATACGTATGAGTTGAGTAATAAAAGATATGCAACCATTATTAAGTGACTAAGATACCTTAGAATAGTATAGAATACAAAATATACATATGAGATATATATACACTAGTCACTTTAATCATGTTTAAATAATGTTTACATACTGCTTTACTCATCTCATATGTATATACTATATTCTATTTTACTGTATTTTGGTCAATTCCACTCCGACATTGCTCAATCTAATTTTTACATATTTCTTAATTCCATTCTTTTACTTTTAGATGTGTGTGTATTGTTGTGAGTTGTTAGATACTACTGCTCTGTTGGAGCTAGGAACACAAGCATTTCGCTACACCCACAATAACATCTGCTAAATATGTGTATGTGACCAATACAATTTGATTTGATTTATTTAAAAATAGCATACCCACATTCACACACGCATGCACACACACGTTATAGTAGTCCATTGTGAAGTCTTTGTGACTGTAGAGTCCAATCTGAGATCCACAAACTTTATTGCAGGTAGGACAATGTGCAGTCTGTGTTGGCGGGGGCATGGTTGTATGTCTCCTGAGCTGTTTTCGCTGCTTCTTTGTGCTCCTCTCTTCCTCCCACCTCTGTACACCGCTCTGGCAGAGCTCCCGCCAAGTGGAAAACTCAGCAGCATCTTTCTCCAGGTCTGTTGGTTTGATTTTGCACTTCTTCAACAACGTTTTCAACTGGTCCTTGTATCACTTCATCTATCCTCTAGACCGCCGGCTAAGGTGTAGCTGGCCATACAGGATCTTCTGCGGCAAGCGCTCCTGAAACAAACATTCTAATGACATGCCCAAGCCAGCACTGTGCTGGCAGCATGTGCTAAAGGCATCTTATGTGGAATTGCTCAAGCTGCTTGTTGGGGCAACTGTAAGTGACCCAGTCTTCACAGCTGTAAAGAAGTGAGGTTATCCAGATGGCTTGATAGACGGCGACTTTGGTGTGGAGGTGGAGATCCCTGTTTTGGAAGACCTTGCACCTGAGATTCCTGAATGCAGCTGACCCTTGTTTGATCCTGTTTTGCATTTTGAGGTTGATTCTGAATGGATGCTGCCCAGGTATTTAAAACGGGACTATTGCCAGTGATTTGTGTTCAATGGTGAAGACAGGCATGGTGGGTGGAGGGTTGAATCTTCATTGGCAGACCACCTGGTGTTGATAGATAGTCCCATCCAACTATAGACCTTCACCACCACTACAAGGATGGACTGAAAGTCTTCCGGAGTGTGGGCCACAAGAATAACAGTCATCAGCATACTCAAATCAAATACGTAGACCTTAGTGAAATGCTTACTTACAAGCCCTTAACCAACAATGCAGGATTTAAGAAAAAAAGTGTTAAGTAGAAAATAAGAAGTAAAAGTAACAAATATTTAAATGGCAGCAGTAAAATAACAATAGTGAGGCTATATACAGGGGGTACCGGTACCGGCCTTGCGTTCGGAGGCAGAGCAGTTACCATACCAGGCAGTGAATCAACCAGTTCTCGATGGTGCAGCTGTAGAACTGTTTGAGGATCCATGCCAAATCTTTTCAGTCTCCTGAGGGGGAATAGGCTTTGTCGTGCCCTCTTCACAACTGCTTTATTATGTTTGGACCATGATAGATTGTTGGTGATGTGCACACAAATGATCTTGAAGCGCTCATCCTGCTCTACTACAGCCCCATTGATGAGAATGGGTGCGTGCACTGTCCTTCTTTTCCTGTAGTCTACGATCATCTGCAGGTCAAGAACCCACTCAGTCAAAACGTTGGTGGTTGCTTGGAAACCTCCTGATGTTGAATAGGTTTTCATCCAGCCTGAAAACCACTGCTACCCTACTTCTGTCCTCAAGCTCCTTGTGGAGAAGCTGGGTGACACATAGGAGGAAGATATTGTAGAGTACAGGTGAAAACACACACCCCTGCCTCACACCGGTGCTTACTCCAAAGGGCACTGACTCCTGCCTTCCTATGGCCACCCGAGCCATCATGCCATCATGGAACTGGCAAAGGATGTTGACAAATTTGACGGGACAGCCAACTTTGAGTAGAATGCCCCATGGTAGTTCCCTGCTCACAGTGTCGAAGGCCTGGGAGAGGTCGACAAAGAACATGAAAAGGTCCTGGAGTTGCTGTGCTGTGAACATCATGTTGACCTTACTCCTCTTCTTTCTGAAGCTGCATGGTGACTCTGGCAGAATTTTCTCTGTGATCTTGTTCACCAGCCGGTGTAGCATCACCTTGGCCAGGACCTTGCCAGCAACAACTAGAAGGGATATCCCACGGCTGTTGCCGCAGATGGACTTGTCACCCTTGTTCTTATAGATGGTGACAATGTTTACATCCCGCTGTTGGGAGACGATCTCCCAGTCCCAAACCTCAGTGATGTACTGGTGGAGCGTTCTGGGGATGAAGTAACCTCCCTTCTTAAGTAGCTATGCTGGGATGCTGTCAGCACCAGGAGTTGTGTTGCTCTTGAGCGAACGAATAGTTTATAACACCTCTTGGAAGGTTGGCAAATGGTTGAGGCCTTGAATGGGTGGACGGACAGGGAGTTCTTCCAGGATGGAGTGGTCTGTAGGAGAATGCTGATTGAGTAGTGCTTCAAAGTGTTCAGCCCACCTCATCAGGATCTGTTTTTGGTCTTTCAAGAGAGTCAGACCATCAGCATGATGGAGTGACTTCTAGGGCCATAGTTAGCTTCAGCTGAATTGTAGAAATTGTGCATGTAAACTCAGCAAAAAAAGAAACATTCCTTCATCAAGATCCTGTCTTTCAAAGATAATTCAAAAAAATCGAAATAACTTCACAGATCTTCATTGTAAAGGGTTTACACACTGGTTCCCATGCTTGTTCAATGAACCATAAACAATTAATGAACATGCACCTGTGGAACGGTCGTTAAGACACGGTCATTAAGACACAGACGGTGGGTCATAGTTATGAAAACGTAGGACACTAAAGAGGCCTTTCAACCGACTCTGAAAAACACCAAAAGACAGATACCCAGGGTCCCTGCTCATTGTCGTGAACGTGCCTTAGGCATGCTGCAAGGAGGCATGAGGACTGCAGATGTGGCCAGGGCAATAAATTACAATGTCCGTACTGTGAGATGCCTAAGACAGCGCTACAGGAAGACAGGACAGACAGCTGATCGTCCTCACAGTGAAAGACCCCGTGTAACAACACCTGCACAGGATCGGTACATCCGAACATCACACCTGTGGGACAGGTACAGGATGACAACAACAACTGCCCGAGTTACACCAGGAACGAACAATCCCTCCATTTTACCTTTATTTAACTAGGCAAGTCAGTTAAGAACAAATTCTTATTTTCAATGACGGCCTAGGAACAGTGGGTTAACTGCCTTGTTCAGGGGCAGAATTACAGATTTGTACCTTGTCAGCTCGGGGATTCAATCTTGCAACCTTCTGGTTACTAGTCCAACACTCTAACCACTAAGCTAGCTGCCACCCCCTCCCTCAGGATACCTGCCGCCCCCTCCATCAGTGCTCAGACTGTCCGCAATAGACTGAGAGAGGATGGACTGAGGGCTTGTAGGCCTGTTTAAGGCAGGTCCTCACCAGACATCACCGGCAACAACGTAGCCTATTGGCACAATCCAACCATCGCTGGACCAGACAGGACTGGTAAAAAGTGTTCTTCACTGACGAGTCACGGTTTAGTCTCACCAGGGGTGACGGTTGGATTTGCGTTTATCATCAAAGGACTTTAGTGTCAGAACGTCTCACTACGACGTAGTCGATTAGGTGCCACTGTTTGGCGCGTGGGTGCATCTATGATGATTTATATTTGTTCTTCTGCTTGAACAAGGTATTAGTGAAGATGAGATCATGCTCGGCACAGAGTTAGCAGTCTCATGCTGTTCTCATTTGACCTGGCCAACTTCCTCAGCACTTCACTCCATTTCCTGTTGGTCTGTCCCGCCCTAGAGTTGAATTCAACCAGCAGAAAGATCTAGTCATTCCTGGGGATGTGATGAAGGGTCTCATCTAGTGACTGGTAGAAGCAGTCCTTTGCCTCATTTTCAGATGGTAACATTGGTGCATCTGCACACCCACATTCACACACACACACTCATAACTTTAGGGCGAACGTTTCACAGGGAGGCTAGCGAAGTGTGCTAAGTATGAGCTGGTTTCAGACAACCTTGTATTTATCATGTCACTCTCTGTGGGCTAATGGTGTCCCTCAGTGTGTACTCGGGGAGAGGTGGGGAGCAGGGGGGATTCATCACACAGTACATATCTACTTCATTGTCCAACTGACTGCTACACAGACAAACTAAAAGTACACTTAACTTTTTCATAATTGACAGCCTTAGACAGAATGTCCTCTCATCTACAGTTAAAGGTCAGCCATGCATGCTAACTGCTCTATTAAATGTTTGTCACCTTGGGATATGCACTGCATTCCAACTAACTCAATCGCATCGAAGTGAAGATGATTATTCTTTCTGGATGATTGTCCCCTCTGATGTCATTCCAACAAGAGACGTCTATTTTTTACTACGCAAACCACAATGATGTATTGTGTAATATGACTATGTAATTATCATGTAAATACATGGTTTTAGAGATACTGAATAAAGTGGGACCAACAGCACTGTGTGGACTATCAAAGACAAATGCTTAAGCGTGTAGAGAAGCAGCCTGCATCAGCCTGCCCTTACACACACACACACTTTTTCATCCTCGTGTACACACACACACACACACACACACACACAGGCCTGGCACGTGGGCTGACAGAGAAGTGGGCTGTGTGGCACGTCACATGCACAGAAGCTTTTATTTTTTATCTGAGATGAACATGATGCTGTGGTGTTCTAATGAGCCACTCAAGTTATAACGCTGTGTAGAAGTAGAGGTTAATTGCTTTGTCTCATGACTACAGCAAGCTTTTATTTCATTTCAAACTGCAAATATGAAACCGCAAATTGTTTTTTTGTAAGGGAAGAGCATACTTGACAGCATTGAGGGTGCTTATTGGACAAACACACTTGAGCACTGTGCAGGCTGAGGCTACAACAATATATCTAACAGCCTTTGAAACTCTAAGGCTGACGTTTTGAGATTTTCTAGACAAAAATAACACCATGCTATTTTCCCTAATCCCTCTCTCCTGCCTTCCACACATACACTATTGCTCTCTCTCTCATATTCACGCCATTAACAACAAACTAATATGAGCCTGGAATGAGTCATTGCTCTTCTGTATTCTAGCAGAGTTATATTGAACTTGAATCCCTATAATAGGTCAGGTGACAGGAGACTAATTACACTAATTACAACACTCAGTGGCCTTCTCAAAGTGCACTTACAGATTCAATAATAATTAAATACATTTACTCAGAATATAAAACTATATTTGGAAACACACATGCATATTTTCATACCTGTGTGATGAATTACAAAACTGGGTCAGTTATACCGTAAGCTCAGAATTCCACAAATGTCATGTTTTTGTTAACAAACAACAGTATAAATAGATAATTAATCTATAGACTGATGTTATTCCAGTATTTCCCCTCAGAAATGTTTTTATTAAGTCAAAATAAGTATGCACACATCATAGTAGACACTGGATGTCATCCATTATACCATCTAAATGAGTGATGGTGAGCACAGAAAACACCAAAGAGTGGTGTCGTGTCTTTGGCTATACCGGATTAAGTGATTTGACATGCTATTCTATAAAATCCTTTCTCTGTAATTAATATTACCTGATTGAGCTAATCATGTAAATGTAATTAACTAGAAAGTTGGGGCACCACAAAATAATATTTATAGAGCTGTTATTTTCCGAATAAACTCTTAAAGACCTAGTAATATTTTACATCAATAGCAGTCAATATTAATCGTCACCTTATTTCAGTCTCATCTGAAAGTTGTAAATTCTTGGTTATCTTCGCAAACCCTGGCTAACAAGTACAATCAGCAATACAAAATTGGGTTTAATTACTTATTTACTAAATACCTAACTAATCACACAGAATTACATATACAGTGCCTTGCGAAAGTATTCGGCCCCCTTAAACTTTGCGACCTTTTGCCACATTTCAGGCTTCAAACATAAAGATATAAAACTGTATTTTTTTGTGAAGAATCAACAACAAGTGGGACACAATCATGAAGTGGAACGACATTTATTGGATATTTCAAACTTTTTTAACAAATCAAAAACTGAAAAATTGGGCGTGCAAAATTATTCAGCCCCTTTACTTTCAGTGCAGCAAACTCTCTCCAGAAGTTCAGTGAGGATCTCTGAATGATCCAATGTTGACCTAAATGACTAATGAGGATAAATACAATCCACCTGTGTGTAATCAAGTCTCCGTATAAATGCACCTGCACTGTGATAGTCTCAGAGGTCTGTTAAAAGCGCAGAGAGCATCATGAAGAACAAGGAACACACCAGGCAGGTCCGAGATACTGTTGTGAAGAAGTTTAAAGCCGAATTTGGATTTCCCAAGCTTTAAACATCCCAAGGAGCACTGTGCAAGCGATAATATTGAAATGGAAGGAGTATCAGACCACTGCAAATCTACCAAGACCTGGCCGTCCCTCTAAACTTTCAGCTCATACAAGGAGAAGACTGATCAGAGATGCAGCCAAGAGGCCCATGATCACTCTGGATGAACTGCAGAGATCTACAGCTGAGGTGGGAGACTCTGTCCATAGGACAACAATCAGTCGTATATTGCACAAATTTGGCCTTTATGGAAGAGTGGCAAGAAGAAAGCCATTTCTTAAAGATATCCATAAAAAGTGTCGTTTAAAGTTTGCCACAAGCCACCTGGGAGACACACCAAACATGTGGATGAAGGTGCTCTAGTCAGATGAAACCAAAATTGAACTTTTTGGCAACAATGCAAAACGTTATGTTTGGCGTAAAAGCAACACAGCTGAACACACCATCCCCACTGTCAAACATGGTGGTGGCAGCATCATGGTTTGGGCCTGCTTTTCTTCAGCAGGGACAGGGAAGATGGTTAAAATTGATGGGAAGATGGATGGAGCCAAATATAGGACCATTCTGGAAGAAAACCTGATGGAGTCTGCAAAAGACCTGAGACTGGGACAAAGATTTGTCTTCCAACAAGACAATGATCCAAAACATAAAGCAAAATCTACAATGGAATGGTTCAAAAATAAACATATCCAGGTGTTAGAATGGCCAAGTCAAAGTCCAGACCTGAATCCAATCGAGAATCTGTGGAAAGAACTGAAAACTGCTGTTCACAAATGCTCTCCATCCAACCTCACTGAGCTCTAGCTGTTTTGCAAGGAGGAATGGGAAAAAATTTCAGTCTCTCGATGTGCAAAACTGATAGAGACATACCCCAAGCGACTTACAGCTGTAATCGCAGCAAAAGGTGGCGCTACAAAGTATTAACTTAAGGGGGCTGAATAATTTTGCACGCCCAATTTTTCAGTTTTTGATTTGTTAAAAAAGTTTGAAATATCCAATAAATGTCGTTCCACTTCATGATTGTGTCCCACTTGTTGTTGATTCTTCACAAAAAAATGCAGTTTTATATCTTTATGTTTGAAGCCTGAAATGTGGCAAAAGGTCGCAAAGTTCAAGGGGGCCGAATACTTTCGCAAGGCACTGTACACAGAATGAATCATACATTGATTACAAATTATGTCATAAAGGAAAACGTCCCTGATGAATGGAACCGACATGGCTGGTTAGGAAAGGGGGGTTGGGTTTGAGTGAAAGAGCGGGAAGACTGGGGAACGAAGGGAGAAGCTCTGCTATCGTAAACACAGTATCTTATGCATTCTAATTTACCGCCCATTTGGAAAAGGAAAATGCAATAAATATTTACTCTGAGCAGCGCTGGGTAGATTGATGGAAGGCCGTGTTGCCCAACAGAGTCCTTTGTCCTTTGAAGAGTGTCTCTGGTGGTGAACGTGAAACATTGTAGTGTCGTCGTTGTGTGGTAGATGGGATACTCTGTCCGTCGTTTCCGAGCCCACATTTACAGCTGCTGTTGCTAACTCAACGACTAGGATGTCTCACTTCTTTAGTGAGTAAGAGTTCAAAGTTTATACCATTCACAACCAAAGCTAACGCTGAGGTTGGCTTAGTTCTGTAGTTGACATGTTAGTCCTTTTCAAAGTATGGACTGTCGTCCTATCGTCCTCGGAACAGGAGGTTACATTTTCGTCAAGGGCTTATATAGTGGAGGGAGAAAAGGGTGTGTTTCATAGTTTACAACACATGTCTCTTCACAGGGCGGGCCACTGATTGAGCAGAGCCCTAACCTTATGAAAACCCAATTCTCTCATTTGGAAGCTAAAATTACATTTAATCTTTTCACAAATAATGTTATATTTAAACATTTGAATTGGACAACAATTCCATATGAATCTGAACTATAATGTGTAGACTTTCCAGATACAGTTTAGGTCGTCCTGTCATCAGTCATAATGTCTCAGATGACAACCGAACTGACATCAAATTCATTAAGTACCAACGCATATTTTCAGACTCTCTATGTTTAACAAAGGCTATTCAAGAGTCCCTCTGTAGAGTCAAGTGAGAGGGCAGGGAGAAATGTATTCATGGGGGGGGCGTCATAATCCTTACCCACAGGCCAACGTCATGACAGTGGCATTATGGTTGACCTGATTACTACTACAGGGACAATGTAAATGCCCAGGAAATGTCCAGGAACCAGGTGTTTCATTACATCAGGCTTGCTACCCAAATGTGCATTTAGAGCAAGAGAGGAGAGTGGTGTGTGTGTAATGATGAGGTTTTACTCTCTAACTGGAGGCTCATGGTGATCAGCTCCTCATTATCTCTCTATCTGAGTTACAGGCCATCCTCTACTCACCAGGCCACAGTGTCAGGGCCCAGCAATAAGAAAATCCAACACACAAGTACAAGCACACAGTAATAAGTAATATACCCAAACCATGCACATGTATTTTAGCACAGTTATTCTAAAATCAAATTCTCAGCTAAATAAAGCAAGCTTAGGACCAGCGAAACAAACATTTTCACCCTCTTTAACCACTACAGGTCAAATCATTGATGATTGCATATTTTACTACACTGGCTATTATTCTATTAAACTCTGTCACCAAACTGATTTGTGACTAATAGGATTTCCCATCGTAGCCAATTCAATTGCAATATTTCTGTTCGAGAATTTTAAATTAAATGTTTTATTCAGTTAGTAATTTACAATAAAAATATATATATACAGTTGAAGTTGGAAGTTTACATACACCCTAGCCAAGTACATTTAAACTCAGTTTTTCACAATTCCTAACATGTAATCCTAGTAAAAATTCCATGTATTAGGTCAGTTAGGACCACTACTTTATTTTAAGAATGTGAAATGTCAAAGTAATAGTAGAGAGATTTATTTCAGCTTTTATTTCTTTCATCACATTCCCAGTGGGTCAGAAGTTTACATACACTCAATTAGTATGTGGTAGCATTGCCTTTAAATTGTTTAACTTGGGTCAAACATTTTGGGTAGCCTTCCACAAGCTTCCTGCAATAAGTTGGGTGAAATTTGGCCCATTCCGCCTGACAGAGCTGGTGTAACCGAGTCAGGTTTGTAGGCCTCCTTGCTCGCACATGCTTTTTCAGTTCTGCCAACACATTTTCTATAGGATTGAGGCCGGGGCTTTGTGATGGCCACTCCAATACCTTTGCGTTGTTGTCCTTAAGCCATTCTGCCACAACTTTGGAAGTATGCTTGGGGTCATTGTCCATTTGGAAGACCCATTTGCGACCAAGCTTTAACTTCCTGACTGATATCTTGAGATATTGCTTCAATATATCCACATAATTTTCCACTCCTCATGATGCCATCTATTTAGTGAAATCCCTCCTGCAGCATGCTGCCAACCCCCGTGCTTCACGGTTGGGATGGTGTTTTTCGGCTTGCAAGCCTCCTCCTTTTTCCTCCAAACATAACGATGGTCATTATTGCCAAACAGTCCTATTTTTGTTTTATCAGACCAGAGGACATTTCTCCAAAAAGTACGATCTTTGTCCCAATATGCAGTTGCAAACCGTAATCTGGCCTTTTTTATGGCGGTTTTTGAGCAGCGGCTTCTTTCTTGCTGAGCGGCCTTTCAGGTTATATACTGTCGATATAGATATTTTTGTACCTGTTTCCTCCAGCATCTTCACAAGGTCCTTTGCTGTTGCTCTGGGATTGATTTGCAATTTTCGCCCCAAAGTGAGATCCTCTCTAGGAGACAGAATGTGTCTCCTTCCTGAACGGTATGACGGCTGCATGGTCCCATAAGTGTTTATACTTGCGTACTCTTGTTTGTACAGATGAACGTGGTACCTTTTTCTCTGAGGTCTCTGCTGATTTATTTAGATTTTCCCATGATGTCAAGCAAAGAGGCACTGAGTTTGAAGGTAGACCTTGAAATACATCCACAGGTACACCTCCAATTGACTCAAATGATGTCAACTATCAGAAGCTTCTAAAGCCATGACATCATTTTCAGGGGTTTTCCAAGCTGTTTAAAGGCACAGTCAACTTAGTGTATGTAAACCTCTGACCCACTGGAATTGTGATGCAGTGAATAATACGTGAAATAATCTGTCTGTAAACAATTGTTGAAGAAATTAGTTATGTCATGCACAAAGTAGATGTCCTAACCGACTTGCCAAAGCTATAGTTTGTTATCAAGAAATTTGTGGAGTGGTTGAAAAACAAGTTTAAATGACTCCAACATAAGTGTTTGTAAACTTCTAACTTCAACTTTATAATTAAATAATATATACACTGTGCAGTATATAGAGTACCTGTCAAGTTTGGACACACCTTCTCATTACAGGATTTGTATTTATTTTTACTATTTTCTACATTGTAGAATAATAGTGAAGACATCAAAACTATGAAGTAATACATAATGTAGTAACCAAAAAAGTGTTAAACAAATCTAAATAAATTGTAGATTTGAGATTCTTCAAATTAGCCACCCTTTGGCTGGATGACAGCTTTGCACACTATTGGCATTATCTCAACCAGCTTCATGAGGTAGTCACCTGGAATGCATTTCAATTAACAGATGTGCCGTGTTAAAAGTACATTTGTGAAATGTATTTATTTCTTAATGCGTTTGAGCCAATCAGTTGTGTTGGTAAAAGACCAAGTCCATCTTATGGCAAGAACAGATCAAATAAGCAAAGAGAAACAACAGTCCATCGTTACTTTAAGACATGAAGGTCAGGCAAAACGGAACATTTCAAGAACTTCAAAAGTTTCTTCAAGTGCAGTCGCAAAAACTATCAAGCACTATGATGAGACTGGCTCTCATGAGGACCGCCACAGGAAAGGAAGACCCAGAGTTACCTCTGCTGCAGAGGATAAGTTCATTAGAAAGGAGTGTGCTGGAGTACTGCATCAGATGACCTGGCCTACACAATCACCCGACCTCAAACCAATTGAGATGGTTTGGGATGAGTTGGATCGCAGAGTGAAGGAAAAGCAGCCAACAAGTGCTCATTATATGAAGGAACTCTCGGTTGAGAGAATGCCAAGAGTGCACAAAGCTGTCATTAAGGCAAAGTGTGGCTACTTGATGAATCTAAAATATGAAATATATTTTTTGGTTACTACATGATTCCATATGTGTTATTTCATAGTTTTGATGTCTTCACTATTATTCTACAATGTAGAAAATACCAAAAAATATACATAAAACAATTGAATGAGTAGGTGTGTCCAAACTTTTGACTGGTACTGCATATCTCGTAACTACATGGTAAAGTATACAAAAGCCATGGCTTGTGCATCACTATGGTAACAGACCAGCCATAAGGGTGGCAGGTAGGTTAGTAGTTAGAGCATTGGGCCAGTAACCGAAAGGTTGCTAGATCGAATCCCTGAGCTGACAAGGTAAAAATCTGTCATTCTGCCCCTGAATAAGGCAGTTAACCCACTGTTCCTAGGCTGTCATCGTAAATAAGATAAGATTTTGTTCCTAACTGACTTGCTGAGTTAAATAAAAAATAGTTATTGTACAATAAACCCAATCACACCAAGACCCATAATTAGTGGAAGAAAAGGTGTGTGACAAGGTATGTTTTGCAAAACTGCATAACACATACTGGCACAGAGAGATACAGCAGGTGGAACAAGAGACTCTGAGCAACATGACACAGTGGGGACACCCTGTACATGGCTCCTCACACCACTGTTGGCCACCTGTTGTATTCCTCCCCTCCATCTTTACAATCCCTCATAATGTTCTGCCATCAAAGACCAACAGCTAAAAATAACTTAGGGCTTGTTCAATTGTAATAAGGTTCTCCAGGCATACACCCCCCCCCCCCCCCCATAATTGCTTTGTTTATTTCCCTAGCGCTCTTGTTTGTTATAGGCGTTTGTTATAGGCGTAGAGCCACGGAAGTCACAGACTAACTGTGCTGGCTCGCTCCCCACACGCCCCAGCAGCCTCTCTTCTCCCACAAGCAGTACAAAAAACAACACAATCACAATGGAATATTACGCTGCATGGCCTAATTATTATAGATTTTTTCTCCCTTTTCCTTTTATATGTTGAACAAATGCATGTAAAGTCTTGAAACTGCACTTCGTTTGACCTCATTGTGTGTGTTACAGGAAATTAGCTTGGCCTGTCAGACTGAATTGATTCGTGCATTGTGTTATTAGGAATCAGGTTGTCACATTGATTCAGTTGGTTAACGTATTTAAAGTCATATCAAGCATGGGCATAGAGTATGAATATAGTTTCTCTATAAAATTCATATGAACAGTATAAACTGTCATGTTTGTTGAGAAAAATACGATCCCTATTAACACTGAGGGGTGGAGTAGGCAGTGGTGCACTCTAAGGAGATGGGTAGGCATTTCAGCTGGGACACATCAGAAAACCATTCCAGGGGAGAAAGACCTTTGTCCATAATAACACTCAGTCCCTGCTTAGCAACCAACATAATAAATACCCAGTTATTTATTTGTTGGGAGGCAAATACCTTGAATAACTAGTAGAGCACTAGAGTTAGTTATTAAGACAATCTGCATTGGTGGTGCCTAAATTCTTGTCAACCCTAACAACTCTCTACACCTTCACTTCACATGGCTTTTGGAAGCATTGTTAGACACCTTCCAGAAGAACACCTGATACTAGAGGAACTCATGTAAACTTAATCGCTTGTGATAATGATTTCCACAGGATTGGGGAGTAACGGATTACATGTAAGGGATTACAAAAAAAGGTAACTGTAATCCATTACATTTCAAGCAAAATATTGTCATCAGATTACAGATACTTTTGAAAAACTAGATGATTGCTTCGAGGATTACTTTAAAATTCAGAAAGGATGTTTGTGCAACAAATATTTTACACTTCTCTGTTTTCTCAATGACATTCAAATCAGCAGGTTTAATTTTGTTCCACCTGAGCGAGTCTGACCACAAGTCAGAGACCACTTTGATGACATTGCAGTCCAATGGTACGACTGCTGTCGGCATCCAAATATTATCCAACTTGAATAAACCCTTGGAGGTAAGGAGGACAACAGTGGTGTAGTCTACAGCCAGTGAAAAATGTGCTCTTGCAACAGCTGCATAGTGTGGATCCCAGCATATGGAATAAAAAAAGTTGGGCTTTTATTGCTCAATCTAATTCATGGTGATAAAACAAAAATGCATCCATAGGCCTAATGGACACATGCTCAAACTCACACAATTTTGATAGACTTAAAGGGGCAATCTGTAGTTGCTACATCCATTTTTGGACTTATAAATCATATATTTTAATGTAAATATATCATTTAATCGTATTATTATATGTATTAGAATGTGATGGGTTAGAAGAAGCCTACATAACCAACCTATAAAGTAAAATTTAATATCCATATATGGCCAGCTATGCAAAGTTTGACATTGATTTATCCTGCAATAGGTTCAATTGGTAACATACATTTTTGTCTTCTTCTAATGGGAAAGTAATCTAAAAGTAACTGAATGCAATCAAATTCCGTTACTAAGTTTGGGTAATCCAAAAGTTACATTGCTGATTACAATTTTGGACAGGTAACTAGTAACTGTCACAAATTGCATTTAGAAAGTAACCTACCCAACTCTAAATTTCTATCACTGGATCAGCAGGAAACACATAAGAGCAACTGAGGTGTTAGCAACTTCTTATGGGCAGGTGGGACGGTCGCTCAAAATTCAAAATACAGAAATACTCATAATAAACATTCATAAAACATGTTATAAAAGTGTAAAAGTGTTATACATAGGCTTAAAGATTAACTTCTTGTTAATCCAGCTGCTGTGTCAGATTTAAAAAAAGGCTTTACGGCAAAAGCATTCCATGCGATTATCTGAGGACAGAGCCCCTCTTACAAAAGCATACAACCATTTTCCAGCCAAGTAGATTAGTCACGAAAGTCAGAAATAGCGATAAAATTAATCACGTACCTTTGATGATCTTCATATGGTTGCACTCACAAGACTCCATGTTACACAATAAATGTTTGTTTTGTTTGATGAAGACCCTCTTTATATGTTGGCGCGTTTTGTTCAGTAATCCACTGGCTCAAAGGCGGTCACAACAGGCAGACGAATAGATCCAAATAGTACCGGTAAAGTTCGTCGAAACATGTCAAACGATATTTTTTAATAATCCTCAGGTTGTCTTTTGTCTTTATAATCGATCATTTTTAAACCGGACAATAGCGTATTCAATACAAAGGAAAAATAATGAAGGGCGCGCTCCCGGTCGTGCAGGCAAAAAGCTCTGGTTCATTCGACCGACCACTCAGATAATGTTGTCATTCTTACTAATTATTTCAGAATAAAAGCCTGAAACAATGTCTAAAGACTATTGAAATCTAGTGGAAGCCGTAGGAACTGCAATCTAGGTCCCTTCCATTTATATGGTGGATAGGCTTTCAATAGAAAAACACTAAATTCAAAAGAATGCCACTTCCTGGATGGATTTTCCTGAGGTTTTCGCCTGCCATATCAGTTCTGTTATACTCACAGACATTATTTTAACAGTTTTGGAAACTTTGAGTGTTTTCTATCCAATACTACCATGCATATATCCTAGCTTCTGGGCCTGAGTAACTGGGCACCTCATTCATCCAAGAGAGGTTATCAACATTAAAAAACATTTTCACCCATTTGTGCCCAATGAATGCTGTCGATGTAAACACCTGAAAACAAACCCACAGAGAATGTTCTCACTGGAACCTGAAGGTGCAAAACTCCGCATGAAACCCTACACAGACAGACAAAACCACTATGAAACTCAATTTAAAATGTATTTTCTCACTTATCTGACAGGAAGATGAGACTTGCTATTTTCCTCTCCCTGAGAAATTACATGCCCGTTTCCAACAGTGGAGTAAATTGGCTGTACCTATGACGCAGAGAGAGCAAGTCATTTTCCAATGCGGGGCCTGCATGGCTGACAGGAACAGTTGTCTCCTAAGAGGAGGTGATCGGGATGGATGTGCTCACAAGATACTGGCTCTGTGGTAGAAAAATCACTCACTGCTAGGGCCAGGATAACAGACAATCTCCCACTCGAGCTGAAAGGAGTCATCCCTCTCCCACAACATTACCAGCCCTCTCCCCTCTCTTCACCCGGAGGCAACCCACTGGGCACAGACCTCAGTTCAACTTTTAGTTTTGATTTACATTTGGTTGAGTTATCAACTAGTGTGAATTCAACGTGAACCCTGCCATCGCATTTAGTTTAAATGTTGGATGAAAAAAAGACTAAACTCCCTTATGTTGATGACTTTTTGCAAATCCAATCAGTTTTCCACATTGATTCAAAGTCATCACATAGATTTATTTTGTTGAAATAACATGGACACAACGTTGGTCAACCAGTTTTTGCCCAGTGTGGGGGGGGGGGACTCTCTGACACCCCAAGACTGTGGAGCTCTGGACAGCTGTTGACAATGTCAGGACAAACTGCCCCATCTCACTGTCGAATGAAGAAGCACTGATGAAGAAGGGCAGACCTACAGATAACAATGGCACAGGAAAGAGAGCAACAGACAATTTAAAGGTACTCAGTTATTGAAAAAAGACTCAGAGAAGCTGAAACAATTCTCTGTCTCAGGAGAGGGATTAGGAAATATTTTCTCTTCACCTCTCTTTTCAAACAAATTCAGTGATAGCTGAATAAGTTATGCTGCGTGGAAGGTGAGAGATGATATGCACACGTGCACCCGAGTGCTTATGAAAGCTATCACAAAGTATTAAAAAATAGATCAAATTCAGGTCTAAACTGTAACATTTTGACAGAATGCCAGCATCTGTAAGACGACATCACCTACTGTGCAGCTCTGAGAAAGAATCTGACACCATCTCCTGCTCGATCTCATCACAGGTATGACTGCTCACTCAGACTTAACTATATGCTATTCCACACATATCGCTTAAACAGAACTATAGAAGTAAATAAACACACAAACCAGCATCAGTTTTTTAAGCCTAAAGCATTGGGTCGTACCACCAATTTTAGGTGTCTTCTGAGGACTGTAACTTGCAGGGGTGTATGGATATGGCAGAGTATGACAGTCCCAATATCCCAGCTTAACACTAACTATTTAAAATAGGCTACTAGAAGGCAAATGCAGTGTAGTGGTACTAAGGCTGACTTTAGAACAATGCGGATGGCTCAGAGAAGTGCAGGGCGGGAAGGCTGTTTGCGCGACTGGCTAATATCAACGCAGCTATCCAGTAAACAGTACAACTTTTCCCTCAAAATAGTGCAGAGGTGGAAGATGGCTGTACATGGCTATAGGTAACTGCTGTTTGACTTGATATGAAACTAAAGAAGTTGCAGCAGCTAAGGTGATAATGACTGGGGTGTCAATTTTGGTTATTTTTTGCTGTTCGTTAAATTGCATTTTAGAGTTTTTGAAGGTGGACTCAGCAAAATGACATTGCCACGAGCAGCACCGCACATATTGAGAAAAGCGAGATGCAAGACCTCAATCTCACACAATCACACACAGTATCTGCGCATGAGCACAGGTTCGCTTCACACTGTTAGTGTTGAAGCCACGGGACCAAAACAGAGGAGAAGTTGACCCTCGTGATTCAACGTTCTTAGTTGTTGAAATTGACCCACTATGCTGTTAACTTTCTGAACCTATGTCATTTCGGTGACTCTACTTTTATATTGTGTAGAAATGCAGTAAATGAGCTTCAACATTATAAAAAATCGTTACCATACCATAGGTTTAGCTGAAATGACACCCGTGGTAAGTTGGTGAAAAGGAAAAAAGTTGTATTTCATCTAATTTTTACATTCTGTCATGAAGACCACCTGTTCAACTTAATAAGAGGCTAAATGAAAAGATGACTACAGTAAGTGCCAAAATAAAGTTACAGGGTTGATGATTTCATCTTAAATCGGCCATGAATCCCCACGTGATAGGGGGAACGGAAGCTTGTTGTGTGTAACAAGGAGGGGCAATTGAAAACAATTCTAGCCTGTCTATCTATGTAACAGGGTTGACGTTTTATGCTCGACCAGCTCAGTTTCCCACCACAAAACACCTGAAAATTGCCAATAAGAGTAGAACCAGCTCACCTGCTTTTACACTATGATTTGACTATTAGATGTTCAGTGTTTCTATTGAAACTAGAGTTCAGTTCACGTAACAGGTTGTTGTTTTTTTACCTTAAAATGAATCACTAATCACATTAACCTCTTTGATCTCTAGGGGCGCTATTTCATTTTTGGATAAAAAACGTTCCCGTTTTAAGCGCGATATTTTGTCACGAAAAGATGCTCGACTATGCATATTCTTGACAGTTTTTGAAAGAAAACACTCTGAAGTTTCAGAATCTGCAAAGATATTGTCTGTAAGTGCCCCAGAACTCATTCTACAGGCGAAACCAAGATGATGCGTCAACCAGGAAATGAGCAGATTTCTGAAGCTCTGTTTTCCATTGTCTCCTTATATGGCTGTGATTGCGCAAGGAATGAGCCTACACTTTCTGTCGTTCTCCCAAGGCGTTAGCAGCATTGTGACGTATTTGTAGGCATATCATTGGAAGATTGACCATAAGAGACTACATTTTCCAAGTGTCCGCCTGGTGTCCCTGCGTCGAAATTGGAGCGTAAAGCCAGGTGCAATTATTTTTCCATTTGAGAGCAAGGAGAAACCAGGCTTCCACGAAGGATATATCATTGAAGAGATATGTGGAAAAACACCTTGAAGATTGATTCTAAACCACGTTTGCCATGTTTCAGTCAATATTATGGAGTTAATTTGGAAAAAAGTTCGCGTTTTGAGGGCTGAATTTTCGTTTTTTTTTTTTTTTTTTTTTTTTTTTTTTTTTTTGGTAGCCAAATGTGATGTACAAAACGGAGCTATTTCTAATACACAAAGAATCTTTTTGGAAAAACTGAGCATCTGCTATCTAACTGAGAGTCTCCTCATTGAAAACATCAGAAGTTCTTCAAAGGTAAGTTATTTTATTTGAAGGCTTTACTTGTTTTTGTGATAGTTGCCTGCTAAATGCTAACGCTAATGCTAACGCTAATGCTAACGCTAAATGCTACGCTAGCTAGCTACTGTTACACAAATGATTGTTTTCCTATGGTTGAAAAGCATATTTTGAAAATCTGAGATGACAGTGTTGTTAACAAAAGGCTAAGCTTGAGAGCTAGCATATTTATTTCATTTCATTTGCGATTTTCATGAATAGTTAACGTTGCGTTATGGTAATGAGCTTAGGTCTATAAATAGAATCCCGGATCCGGGTTTGGTCGTCGCAACAGGTTAAATAAATAATAAACTTCAGAAATTACTGTGTCAAAGCAACAAAATAACTAGGGCTTTACAATACAAACTTGGAGTGTGTTAAAATCTTCCTAGAAGTCACAGAGGATGCACAGATGGACATGTCTTTATTCATATAAAAATACTGCATGGAAAAATCAATGGGTCAATTTGACCCATTTCCACTTTGGAGTTGTCTAAAACACTAGTTAACCTCTCTTTTTTGCCATGAAATTAAATTACATTTCCTCATTTAGGGTCATGAACCGAACTTCAAAATGTGGATACACTGATGTGTTATGGAATGTCTGTGTAGATTTTGTATACAAACATGATGTTTTTGACCCGGAGGCTTTCATGTGTATACATATTTGCACAGGTCCAAACTAAACAAGTGTATTTGATGTATTTTATTTTGTCTGGTTCTGGTTGCATTTTAATAATTATGTTTTGGTGAAAAGGAGTTTCCCCAATCTTCTCTTTCTCAGTGTGAGAGCAGCAGATATCTGACACAGACAGTCAAAAATGAGCTCCAAAAGATTTTCAGTTAATGAAGACTTATCACAAATTCTGGATTGTGACAGTGAAATAGAAGAGGTTTCGGAGACAGAGGACATTTCAGAGATAGAGGACAATGCTGTTGATGATCCAGATTGTGAATTTTTCTTTGGTGAAGAGAATCTCCTCCATCAGATGAGAGAGAGAGCATACAACAACCATCATCCAGAGAAGAGAGGACATAAAAGTCTAAAGATGGTAATATAGAATGGTCACTGTCACCACAACAAAGTCAAGGTAGACTGTCAGCTTCCAATGCAATCAAAATTGTTCCAGGGCCTACATCATTTGCTCTGTCCTCCTTGACAAGACAGTAAAACTAGCACCACTTGTATAGAATGCAATAAATACATCTGCAGAAAGCACATATGTACATTGTGTTCAACATGTGGAGAGAAAGACTGAAGTGTTACTGCTACCGGGAAATACAACAAAAATGCCTACTTGGGGAAACAGAAAATGCTTGTTTGTGAGAAGGAAATATGTTTAACAAATAAATATTGAGTTTTTGAAATAAAATGTTCTTGTATTTCTTCATTCTGAAAGGTTTGACAAGACAAAATAAAGTGTTGGCTGTTTACTTGATTCTTTGACAGTCTAGAGTTTGTTTAAACTGTACTGGTCAATCTGACCCAAACCACTATGGACATCATTTTTTCTCCAAAAAAGCCCAAGGGTTAATATAACAGGCTTTTAAAATGCAATATTTGTGCACAATTCCTAAATAAAATATCAAAGGGACGCAAAAGGCACTCATTTACATTTGAGTCATTTTCACTTAGAAGACGCTCTTATCCAGAGCGACTTATAGGAGCAATTAGGGTTAAGTGCCTTGCTCAAGGGCACATCGACCAATTTTTACCTTGTGGAATGACCCCCTTGTTCTTTGTAGTTTGCAGTTAAGTTTGTGCTTTTTTCTTAGCAGCCATTGCATTTTGAACCTTTTTTATATAGAAATACATATATATATATATATATATATATATCTATATACACGTATATACGTACATACGTGTATATATCCATGACTCTGTCAAATCCCTATAGCCCAGTGTTAGTATTGAGACCAACGATATTGCACTTTTCTTGTAGCCTACTTTCTATCAGCTTATAGCTTAACCACCGATCAAGCAAGATGATGGACTAAACATTCAAATCCTGTTGCTGCGAGGAATTTGTTGTAAGAAAATACTTTAGGTCAAATTAAGACCCTACATGGTCTTGTGTGGCTCAGTTGGTAGAGCACAGCACTTGCATGGCACTTGCAACACCAGGGGTATGGGTTTGATTCCCACAGGGGACCAGTACAAACAAATATGAAAATGTATGCACTAAGTTGCTCTGGATAAGAGCATATGTAAAATGTACATCTGTATCAAAAAATACCATGTATTTTATTTTATGTTCATAGCTCTTAAGTTTTACTTTAATATCATTAGTTACTAATAACTTAATATCATTAGTGCGTCATCTCCACCACAGGAGGTTTGTGGCCACTTAATTAGGGAGAATGGGCTTTTAATAATGGCTGAAACTAATAAATGGAATTCAAACTGAAACACAGCTTCCATGTGTTTGATACCATTTCATTTACTCTGTTCCAGCCATTATGATGAGCCGTCCTCCCCTGAGCAGCCTCCTGTGATCTCCACCTAATCATTCAGTATGGCAACAGTACTTCAATAGACACTCATTTGAAGGGATACTTCGGCATTTTTGGAAGGTAGAGGTAGTTTTGCTAGCCAATGCAAACAATCATTAGCGCAATGACTGGAAGTCTATGGTATCTGCTATAGACTTCCAGTTATTGCGCTAACGCTAGTTAGCGATTGCATTCGAGCTTGTTAGCAACTCCCTTCAAACTGCACTCAGAGACACACAAATGGTATCTGACTCTGGGAAAGTAGATAGGGCATCATTGCTAAAATCCTGAAATATCCCTTTAACTCATTTTTGAATAAACCTAACATACATATGTATCAAGTAGTGCGTTGTCTGTACATATCCATAATTCCAAAATTGTAATCAGTAACATAACTTTTGAATTAGCCAAACTCAGTAACGTAATCTGATTACATTACTTTTAGATTACGTTCCCGTTAAAAGGCATTAGATGAAGACAAAAATGAATGTTACCAATTGCAGGATAAATCAATGTTAAAGTTTACATAGTTGGCCATATATGGATGATACATTTTACTTTATAGGTTGGTTATGTAGGTTTCTTCTAACCCATCGCTTTCTACTACATATAATAATACAACTAAATTATATCTTTACATTAAAAACCAAAGTCTGTCAGAATTCCAGTCATTCCAATAAATGTTATACCCCTTGATCTTCAAGAATAGGACTAGGAAATGGAAGTATAGATTAGCCAAATTGTTTTACCTGAGCATAACCCCAAGAACTAAGGACCTATTAGCCAGCCCTATTCTGTTGTTTATGATTTTGTTGTCATGGAGGACTGATTGGGCTCATTGATTCGAGTTGAGAAATAAATGCTCTGCTCATGGAATGGCATGCTTTGAGCACTACTGAAAAGTGCTATTTACATGTGAAAAATGAATGCCATATGCTGCATTTGCTATAGGTCTATTGTTTACCTTTTTGTTGGTGACACTTCGATATCTTAACAATATGCAGTTGTTTAAAGGGCAAATCCACAGATGAAACAATAACAAAACCTGGAACCCGCCTCTGTTTTGGTAAAAAGCTGAGGGATGGACCTGGAGAAATGTAACCACTCTCAGATTAATAGACAGAGCTATGGATGCAAGGACTGACCATCCATGCTATCAAAATACTTTTTTAAAACATGGTATGAGGCTAAACTGTGTGTTATTTTTACAATGTTGCATTTACAATGTTTTCAAACATTGGAGAAAAACAAGCTTATTTTTACATTTGTTTAACACTTTTTGGGTTACTACATGATTCCATATATGTTATTTCATAGTTTTGATGTCTTCACTACTATTCTACAATGTAGAAAAAAGTACAAATAAAGCTAAACCCTTGAATGTGTAGGTGTGTCCAAACTTTTGACTGATACTGTATGAATGGGCTAATAGCAGTAAGGCCAAAATAAAATGTGTCACGTTCTGACCGTTATTTCCTTTGTTTTGTATTTATTTAGTATGGTCAGGGCGTGAGTTGGGTGGGCAGTCTATGTTTGTTTTTCTATGTTTTGGGGCATTTCTTTGTTTCGGCCTAGTATGGTTCTCAATCAGAGGCAGGTGTCATTAGTTGTCTCTGATTGAGAATCATACTTAGGTAGCCTGGGTTGCACTGTTTGTTGGTGGGTGATTGTCTATGTTAGTGGCTTGTGTCAGCACAGGTCTAATTTGTAGCTTCACGGTCGTCATTTGTTTATTGTTTTGTATGCAGTGTCAGTACTTTCTGTATTAAAGATTTACCATGGACACATACCACGCCGCATTTTGGTCTTTCGATCCATCTCGCCTCTCCTCTTCAGATGAAGAGGAGGACGACCGTGACAAAAATGTATGTTCTGAGATGTTAAATCTAAAAGCTAAATTATCCTTGGTATGACCATCTTAGCTTAGTAGAACTCTCCTCCCCGGCTTAGACTCTGGTGTGATTATGAATGTTCTCTGAAAGCATTGTGTTCAATAGGTCTGACTAGTAGGGGAGGTTTGCAGTCATTTAACAGTGGAAAAACGTTCTGCTTGCAGCAGTAACAGCCTGATCTGTCACTCACACCTTCCGGTCCGGGCCGCTGCAGCTCTCTACAGCACAAGACACAGGCAGATAGATGGGCTCTCAGGAAGCCAGTTCAGCCATGCTGGCTTCTCTAGCCAAGTTACTCAGCACTTTCTGTGGCCACTCAGGAGAGAAGGACCTGGGAGCACATCCAACAGCTCTGATTGCCACCAGGAGTGAAAAACACGGGTGAGGCAGAAAACATTCAACAAAAGATTATAACTGCAACTCTACGATCACACCCGTCATTATCCAAGGTTGTTGTGGGGTACAATTTGTAACATTCAATGTCTTGAGAAACTTACCTTAATTTGTGCAACTGTAGAAAAGGTAAACAAACCCCTTCTGAAGTGAATTTAGAACATAATATCCTATCTATAAAATCAGGTCATACTGTGTTGCTCACTGACTAGGGAGATAGTGTATTGTATGAACACTGTGAACCGCTGTCACATCTCTCATGTTTGAACATGTAAAGACTATGATGGAGTGCTGTGATCTTTTATGAAGAGGCTAATGAAGAAGTGATCTGTGATGGGTAGAGCACAGTATCGTGCATGATAACAGAGTCCCAGTCCCCATTCCCCCACTCAGGCGAAAAACACTCTGTGGTTCCATGGGTTCATCGTGTGTGTGTGTGTGTGTGTGTGTGTAATTGCACCAAGTGAATGCATACTTTGGACAACAACAGACTACATAAGGTAAGGCTTTGAAAATGTATCTTTTGTGGGAGACTGTATAGACATCAAAACCCTTTTCATGTTTCTACATTATATCTATAATTATAATATACTGAGTATAACAAGTACTGTATGGATTTCACCCAAACCAAATGCATCAAGAATACCAAACGAGTACCATGTTTGTACTTGAGTAGAAAATTTGGGTAGAGAACGTTCTATAGCGCCAACAGAACAGCAGGAGAACGCTGGACACGAGGTTATTAATCGTGACAGTTTGTAGATGCTCAGAAAATGCAACTCTTTAAATTCTTCTTCAAAGCTGCAATTGAAAAGCTCATGTTACTAATTGATGAACACCCTCCTTGGTGAACAGGCTGTCTTGAATTAAACATGTTTGGTTATTTCTTCCCTGGGTGTTGTTGTGAACAAAGTTAGTTAATTCCAGCAGTTGTATCGTAAGTAGGTTAGTGAGGCGATCACTGCCGATTTTTCTGAGGGAAGCCGATCAAATGGAGTCAAACTGTGTGGTGCTTGCAGATGGGATCCTGGCATGGTTGGCCCTGTGCTCCGGATGCTCTCTTTGGCCAGGCACTCAGGCTGTGTCTCTCACCAACCAATGGTGCCGGCTCTCAGCTAACTGCAGGTGTGGCAGCATGGCAGGAAGGTGGATACTAACTAACAACACTTCCCTGCTTCCTCTGCACCATAGTACAGTAATGTATACATCTCTTCCTGCTCCCTCTCTCTTCTCTTCCTCCCAACCTTCTCTATCCCTCAGCAGAGTCCCTCACTTCCTGCCCCACATAACAGTCCCGCCCCGGGTTACTGTGCCTCGGTAGGGAGAGGGACAGGCTGTGGTAACTAAGTGCCACGGTGGAACCTAGCCTGGTTGTACCCATTCAAACACAACAGCATCACTCCCCGCCGACACCTTTTTTTCTGAGGGAAACACTCTCTCTCACCATAATTGCCTCTGTAATTACTGTAATTTGTCAAAAGCACACCTGATTTATAGTCAATTAAAAAATATACCGGAAAAGAGACAGTGGGTCCTGCTGGAACAGAGGAAAGTGATTAATGTAGCAGAATTACTACAGCCATGAGAGTGGCATGATCTGGATATGAATGCTGCCATGCGGAAAACACTGGGAACCCCAGTCCTCAAGTCAACCATGTCTTTCAGAAATCACCCGGAGTTAGAAAGTAGAGCAACAGTAGGAGATTTCAGATATTCAGGTTACACTAACAGCTATGGACTTTACTATGACACCAGCGGTCTAGTAAAAGGTGGATCGATGGATCAACAAAGTATACATGCACTGTATGGGAATGCAGCGGAAGTTAAGTGCAGGGAAAAACAGACAGAATATAAATCCCAAATTCTCTCTTTAATATTCAACATGATAGAAGATTTTGTTGTGGGTGAATAGGTCTCAAGGTTGGGTGCGCTTATCAAATGAACAAATCTTGAAAACTGCAATTTGTGTGCGTGGGGGGGGTCCACAAACATGCTACTGAGAATGTGTGAGTGTGTGCCTGGAGCACAAGGACAGAGTACTTTATCATGTAAACTCCAATCTTGAAGCGGAACCTCAAGAAGTAAAAAATAAAACAGATGAGAGAGCATGTTACATTTAACCAATTTATCTTAAACCAGTGGGCTATATCAGAATCAAAGTCCTTTTAAATTGGCCCGATGATCAAGTCAGAGTGAACACAGGCTAGAGACAGGGATCCTGCTCGAGAAGGAGGTCTTAGGAGCTCAATACAGTTAATAAGCCATGGGCTCAGAGCCAGTAAGGAGAAGGCTCTATCCTCAACTGTCCATTATGCATAGGAAGAGTCCCTCATAAAGCTAATGGAAGTGTGGCTCTGCCTGATATAATGCTGGAAAGGAAGTATCAAAAACCTCAATAACTGCATTGCAATTACGTATTGTATATGAACTCTTGAAGCAATGAGCACAACTTTATGAGATGGCATTGTAAGTGAAACACTTGGGCTCCCGAATGGCGCAGTGGTCTAAGGCACTGCATCTCAGTGCAAGAGTCTGTCACTACAGTCCCTGGTTCAAATCCAGGCTATATCACATCTGGCTGTGATTGGGAGTCTCATAGAGTGGTGCACAATTATTTGGCTTGGTTAGGCTTACATTGTAATTAAGAATTTGTTCTGAACTGACTTGCCTAGTTAAATAAAGGTTATAATTAAATGTCTTCCTCATAGTTTTTTTTCTCTATGAGACATCAACTGGTGAGAACTTGAGCTCCTACTTGAGCTCCAACTTTAGTTATGGCACAGTAAATGTGATTTATATTGCAGTGCTGCCTAAAGCATCGCAATGCTGAGAAGTCAAAATTAGTATAAATGTGAGTGGTTGCCTTTGGTTTGTGATTTTCCTGGGATGTGTTTGAAAGTGACACTAAATCCCACTGGTAGTGGGGTTCTGTATCAGAATACAGTCCGTTACATTTTACTTCAGCGAGATATAATGCCTTACTGACACTGGAGCTCATGTTGAACTGGTGAGAGTGTGCTGAGAGAGATTACAGGATCAATTTCATTGCGTTTTCATAAATTGAGCTACATTACATTTTTTATTCATTACCAAACAGAGGAGATATACATTTCCAATCTGCCCAACTCTAAAACTCCAGCACTGAAACTAACATACCTGATTGAACTTCTCTCCACATCGCTAATATGAAAGCACTCCAAGTCTATTCTATTAAAGTGTCTCTATTACTTTTTCCATTTAAAAGCAAATTATTTCATTTTGAGATTTGCTTTTCAGACCAAGCTTACCGCCAGAAAAGGTTAACTATGCCTTCAAAGAATATGCTGAAGAATTCAAAGAATAAGCTCACCTCACATAACATCTAGGTTCAAGACTTGAACTTTTCTATGTCCAACTAATTTAGAGTCAGACAGAAAGCTGAAAGCTGCCTACTATACCAGAAGCACAATAAGTCTGGAACAATGTGTTTTATAGAGTGTGCTATTCCGAGGACGCCTGATCGTATGTATGCTTAACATCACTTCATCAGTTAGGCAGGACAGGGGCGGAATGGGACAGGGACGGTGGCGGGGATAACTTCATCTTTATTCACTCCACCCGCTCTCTGCACATTTGCTTATGGATTTCCATTTGCATTTCTGACATCAATTATTCATGTAATTAGGTGCTGTCCATCTGGAAGTAATGGTAATTGAGTGTGAATGTGACTGTGTGTCTGTTGGTCGCTGCCTAGTTTCTAACAGAACCCATTAGAAAGATGAATGTCCTTGACCTAGGCCTTCCCAACCATGTAGCGGCCCCCTACATACCGCCCCTATCCTGGTAATTACAGGACTTCCCTGCCTGAATGCGGGCGAGGAATAGGAGTGCAGCTGGGACGATTTAAATAAATCTGCATGTGTCACCTACAGAGCCAGCACCCAGCCTGAGTCACAGTGTCTCTCTGACTGGCTCACTGCACAGCCTCACTACAGAGTATACCTGCAGCTCACAGGGGCTCAGTCTGCTTTGTGCTGCAGTGTCTAATGAATCTGACTGCATCCCTCTATCCCTGATTCTCTGCAGTCTGAGTGCTTATGCTATAGCCCAGCATACTAACTCTTTTTATCTTCTTGTTAAACTATTTCAGCAACCGTGCATCTCCTCCAATTGGGCTAGAAGATATTATAGACAAAAAGCTGGGTGTCAAAGCTTTTTTTCATTGAGAATGTGTGCACAAGGATGTGTGTCTCGGGGGAAGATGTGTTGTGAAGTAGACTATCTACTCGTCTGTGTGAGGAAATGTTTGTGCGCTAACCCCCCATGGTGTGTTGTGTTTCTGCTGACAGGAGCATACTCAAGGTAATGGAAGTGTACTGCTGTCCCAGAGTGGTGCACTAAAACAGAACTATGCTCTTTCTCAGAGGACCTCAAGATTACAAAAGGCCTCACTGCTTCTCCCAATCAAGCACAATGGAATAAAAATATTGAAAGACAAAACTTGGGCAGAGTCGTCATGTTACGGTAGAGAATATAAAATATGTTTTGTTGTACTGAAAAAGCAGCACTCCCTCTGCAGTGCCACTTCAGAAGTGTGTTCTATAGTCAAATGCCACTATAAACCATGACTTTTCAGTCATTAATGAAATGTCAGGCTGTGACTGCATGTACATACACACGCCACACTAATTTATCACTTGATTTATCACTAACGAGACTAATTAAATCTTTAAGTGTAACTGACAGCATTTTAGTAACATCAAGTCCTATTAAAATCTGTTCATATACATACAGAGGAATATGACACCTTTTTTTTTGTTGATAAGCGAGTACTGAGATATGGTAATTTTCAAGTTTTCATACTTTCATATATGTTTGGGAATGACGTAGAGTAATACCCTGTTGAGGATATGGCAGATTTATGCCCCCTTTGGAGGAATTGGGTACCCCTAGTAAACTGAAAAATGTTTTGTCAAAAATTGCTAATATATGCATATAATAATTATTATTGGATAGAAAACACTCTAAAGCTTCTAAAACCGTTGGAATTATGTCTGTAAGTATAGCAGAACTCACAGGGCAGGCATTCTTCCAAACTAGTTTTGTGGTCATGAAAGTTGGAGCAACTTTGACGTCATCGCCCCCACCCTTCCCAACCACTTATGGATCTGGGGACACTTTCTATCTCTTCCACTAGATGTCCTCATTCTGTAGAGCGTTTAATCGTTCAAATCGCGCGAGAATTGGCCCTATGGGAGTGATTTGAGTAAGTGCCGCGAGAAAAAACCTGTGCGTTAGGGCGCGAATTGGTCACAGCCATTCCTTTGTTCCAGTACTCAGAAAAAGGACCAGACGATGACCGGTTGAATTGAAATTTGTTTTGTGTGTTAAAAACATCATAAAGCTTGCTTCTGCACTTGGTTTGACCTGTTTAGTCGACATATAATATGTAATTTTGAAGTTTTGATGCGCAACTTTTCCGGACCAGAGGACATTTTGGGTGCATTTTAGCTGATGTTATTAGCAGTAGCTAATACAAAGACGCAAGACTTGAAACCAAACGATGTATTGGGTAAGTATGAAGCCTTCCAGAACATTCTGAACGAAGACCATCGAAGGTAAGGAAATATTTATGCTGAAATCTGTGTTTCTGTTGACTCCAACATTACGGAGAAATGTAGCTTGTATCTGAGCGCCGTCTCAGAATATTGAATAGTGTGCGATTTCTGTAACGTTAACCTCTTGGATCTCTAGGGGCGCTAATTCATTTTTGGATAAAAAACGTTCCCGTTTTAAGCGCGATATTTTGTCACGAAAAGATGCTCGACTATGCATATTCTTGACAGTTTTTGAAAGAAAACACTCTGAAGTTTCAGAATCTGCAAAGATATTGTCTGTAAGTGCCCCAGAACTCATTCTACAGGCGAAACCAAGATGATGCGTCAACCAGGAAATGAGCAGATTTCTGAAGCTCTGTTTTCCATTGTCTCCTTATATGGCTGTGATTGCGCAAGGAATGAGCCTACACTTTCTGTCGTTCTCCCAAGGCGTTAGCAGCATTGTGACGTATTTGTAGGCATATCATTGGAAGATTGACCATAAGAGACTACATTTTCCAAGTGCCCGCCTGGTGTCCCTGCGTCGAAATTGGAGCGTAAAGCCAGGTGCAATTATTTTTCCATTTGAGAGCAAGGAGAAACCAGGCTTCCAGGAAGGATATATCATTGAAGAGATATGTGGAAAAACACCTTGAGGATTGATTCTAAACCACGTTTGCCATGTTTCAGTCGATATTATGGAGTTAATTTGGAAAAAAGTTCGTGTTTTGAGGGCTGAATTTTCGTTTTTTTTTTTTTTTTTTTGGTAGCCAAATGTGATGTACAAAACGGAGCTATTTCTAATACACAAAGAATCTTTTTGGAAAAACTGAGCATCTGCTATCTAACTGAGAGTCTCCTCATTGAAAACATCAGAAGTTCTTCAAAGGTAAGTTATTTTATTTGAAGGCTTTACTTGTTTTTGTGATAGTTGCCTGCTAAATGCTAATGCTAATGCTAACGCTAAATGCTACGCTAGCTAGCTACTGTTACACAAATGATTGTTTTCCTATGGTTGAAAAGCATATTTTGAAAATCTGAGATGACAGTGTTGTTAACAAAAGGCTAAGCTTGAGAGATAGCATATTTATTTCATTTCATTTGCGATTTTCATGAATAGTTAACGTTGCGTTATGGTAATGTGCTTAGGTCTATAAATAGAATCCCGGATCCGGGTTTGGTCGTCGCAACAGGTTAACAAGTTCAATACAGCAAATGAAAGATAAACATCTTGTTAATCTACCCATCGTGTCCGATTTTAAAAAAATATGTTTTACAGCGAAAACACAACATATATTTATGTTAGATCACCACCAAATCCAAAAAACACAGCCATTTTTCCCAGCCAAAAATAGTCACAAAAGCAGAAGTAGAGAAAATGAATCACTAACCTTTGATAATCTTAATCAGATGACACTCATAGGACATCATGTTACACAATACATTTATGTTTTGTTCGATAATGTGCATATTTATATTCACAAATCGCGGTTTATATTGGCACCATGTTCAGAAATGCCTCCAAAATATCCAGAGTAAATACAGAGAGTCACGTCAAATAACAGAAATACTCATCATACATTTTGATGAAAGATGCATGTTTTACATATAGTTAAAGATACACACACTGGTTAATGCAACCGCTGTGTCAGATTTTTTTTAAACTTTAGTAAAAAAGTTTGAAACATGTTGGTATTACAGACTCAGACAGGGAGAGGTTGAACATTTCAGTGAAGACACTTACCATTGTATTGACCTTCCCAGCCTTTGTTACATTTGTCTGTTTTTGTCCAAAATATTGAGTCATTTAACTGAAACAGTGGATCCTGAATGGCTGGAGGCAGCAAACAAATGTATTTATGAATTATATATTTTAATCATGCATTGAACTGCATCCAACTATTCTGCCAACAAACAACTTACTCTACGTCATGGAATTTGTCAAGTATAACCTATTTTAAAACCTCTTATAAAGTTGGTTTTGTAGCATAAACTGGGAATGTGATACTTTGAATGACATTAGGTTTGTTTCATATTTGCTAAGTTTTTAAAACGCTGTCATTTCCACTTTAATGACTCATTCTCACCATTGCAATATTTCATTGTTGCTGAGAAGAAACACCACTCCCATGCTGCTGTGTACCCTGTTGACATCCCTGTCAATCTCAGAGGACCTAGAACACAAGCAACCAACCATAACTCATCTCTCTGAGCAGTAGGAAGCTAGCTAGCAGACATGGTTAGAAATCCCACTGGAGATGGAGACCAGCAGGCAGACATTACTGCCGATCCCACAGGAGCCGAGGACCAGTGAATTGTGACAGTAATGAGGTGGGGGCTGTTGGAGGAAGAGCGAGAGGGATCTCCTAGTACAGGGCTCTGTAGAGGCCATATAGAAACACTGTCAAGATGACCAGGCCTTCTCACCACAGACTCAATAGAACTGCTGTATCTGTGGTGATGACCTTGATCATGAACTCGCTGACTCTCCTCTGAGATCAAATAGACTTCTGTAAAACATCTCTATGGATACTATGGAGGATTGATACCTCTCGAAACATTGAGCAAATTCCTACGCAACAGTTAACATGTCAATCGGGCTAACTGTGTCCGTGTGATGTGTTTTTTTCCCACAACAGCAGTGTTTCTCAGTTAAAGACACTACAACTCACGGCAGCCTGCGGGAGAGGATCAGCAAGGTTTTGTAAAAATCACACAATCAAGGAAAATAATTTATAAGCACAGTAACATTTTGTTGTTGTGTTTGGAAACCATTGCTTCTATTTCCTGTTTTTAATAAGATTTTGCATGAATTATACTGAATGTTGGGAACATAACAGCCAGCCCACACAGAATCACCACTTCTACAACCCCAGGGGAAACTGCCTGACGCTAGGAGCTAGACAATGAGCAACTGTAGAGCTACAGTCTGCATGAAAATGTGTGTGCGCGTATGTCCGTGCATGCATATGTGTATGTGTCCATGAGTGAGACAGAGAAGGAAAGATAGATAACAGTAATTAAATACATTTGTATCTGAAGTGTTGTGCGCCTGCTTGACTTTCTCTAATCCTCCATATGTCAGGATGGTATCAGGTCTCTCACTCACTTTGTGTGAGAGGATGGTCCTTCTGGAAACCTCTGTTGAACTCCACCTGGTACTCCTTCACCTGAAAGCCAGGCACGCATCCCTTCTCCCCCTCCTCCTGGGTTCCAATATGGACAACCTGACAGACAACAGAGAAGAGAAGGATAAAGCTCAAGTTCAACTTCAGTAAAACGTCTGTCTTCTCTGACGCACTTCTTTAATGATAATTAACATCATTAGCAGAAGACAGCGTCATTCTACTGCCAGTGTTTGTCTATGGAGAATGCATGGCTGTGTGCTCAATTTTATACACTTGGGTGTGGCTGAAATAACCAAATCCACTCATTTGAAAGGGTGTCCACATACTTTTGTATCTATAGTTTACATCCTTTAATAGGTGTCACTTCATCTCATCACTGTTCAGACAAGAGGTCATGCATGGGTCATGTGATATTATCACCACACGAACCCATTGGAGTGACATGGTGTCCTCCAACTTATTCCATTCACATTGTTTCATGCTGCAGCCATGACAACGGTCACAGTGCAGAATTATTTGCAGTTCCTGATGGTAGCTCCTCTGCAAAACAGTACAATAATGCTCTCATTGCACAGTCTGAAAAATATCAACAGTGCACATATCATAACACCCCTGATAACACATCATATTGTGACTCACATGGATATTTTATTGGCATTTCAATCATTACACAACCTATAGTGCAACATCCTCTTTTAAATGTAATTTATTACAAGAGGGGAAAATGTCTGTCAGAATAAATACAGCCTCTTCAGGGACATTTTTTTATCACTACTCCAGTCACTGGGTCCTCTCTGTTGTTGTTAAACCAAAAGTTCAATGTAATTAAGTCATCGCTCAGAAATGTCAGAATGCTCCTTTCCGTCACTGTAATGGTTGACTGACTGGAGGAGAGAATAAGAGAGATCACAGAGAGAGATAACGGCAACTGCGCAGGTAGCCAGCCAGGTGGGGAAATTGACTGATGCTCTTTCTCACTCACCATCAGATCAGGGATATGGAAATTGATGTGATAATTATGGGATATGACGCTGTTGTTTGGTGACGTAAAGGTGATTTATGTAAATAAATTGGTCTGATTATCATGTAAGACGCCGGAGATGTGCTAATAAATTAGTTTAGGATTCCAGAGGTCATCATTATGCTGTACAGGTACATGAGTTCTCATACCACAGGGTGGCTATGGGGATGTGCAGTAATTGCACGGCAGGGGAATATACAGCAGAGGACTTCTTGCAGAATGCTGATGTCTGATTGTACATCTGGTATTGATGGTTGGTAACCATGAGTTTAGCAATCCTTAATAGAGGTTGGGGTCAATCAAACATTTGATTGTCATTTTGGATTGGCTAGATACCTGGACTGTGGGATCATGGCTAACCATTTAGCTATGCAGTAATATGGAAATGAGGTGTACAGTCTGCTAAGGATAATATGGGTTTGGCAGGGCCTCAGGTATAGAGCCCATTATATGTAATGTATCTGCTAATATTCACTATTTCCTGCCGGTCTCAAAATGTTAATTCAATTATATCCGGGGGACCTCTGTCAGAATAGATACAATTCTTGTTAGTCACATTTATGGGCCAGCCGGCTTGACGAGGGCCTGACGACATGTAGTGACAAGGCTGTCACTGTTTCTTCACCTCGGCAGAGGATCAACAATATCAGACCAATTTAATAAGAAGTAAGACAACACAGTAAGAGCATATCAAACAGCAGTACGGCAACTACATTAGGGGATAAGACGAAAGTGGTCGTATCGCCATGAGCTCGCCCGAGCATTTGCCAGGCGCAGAAGGAAGACAGCGCCATTTTGACGGATGTTCCAGTAAAAGACAGACAGAATGGTCATAATAGTCACTATACATCTGCCTGCTGCGGTGAATAACCTTTCTACCTGGCCTCCTGCTCGGTCTGTGTTAAATTAACATTAAATCTGGAAGATAAAGAGAAAACGTGAAGTTTTTTATGACAGAGTGCCCATGCTGAGAGGAATATGCTGGAATGTGTGTGTGTATGAGCCTCTAGTGTGTGCGTGTGTGTATGAATGAATGTGTTAGTTGAGTGTGCATTGCATCGGAGTGTGTCTGGGCATGGGGGCATGGGTGGATTTGGAAGTACCCTGGGTTTAGGGAACGGGATAAAAAAGTAATGAATGTAAAATATTTGTTTTGTTTGCAGGTGCACAGTGCCTATGAACATAAGAGTGGGCAGGCAGGTGTGAAATAAAAGTTTGAGAGAGTGTATGTGCAGCCGTGTGTGTGTGTGTGTGTGTGTGTGTGTGTGTGTGTGTTTGAAGTGAGATGGAAGAAAGCAGGACACATGGGTGTTCTGCAGGCCTTCCTTCATCTGGAGGTGTCATGCTGCATTTGGGGAGCTTCACATTCTGTCTATGGAAACCACCTGCTGTCTGCTTCAGCCCAGCACAGAGGATTAACATACACACGTATGAGCATACACACACATACACACACACTGAATCTGTCACCACACATACATCCCCTGGGCCTACAGCAGTGGAAATACTAATTGATTTGTTCACATTTCATCCTCTGTATCATGCTTTTTGATGTCTGTGTGAAGACAGCGTTGTTTTGGTGTGATTGGCTCAGCAAGACTCTACACAGCCGAACACAACATGGGAGGATTACTGCTCTAGTCACATCTGCTCAACAAAGGAGCTTGGTGAACAAACACAACATGGTGTCAACATGCAAAATATTTTTTCAAAGCTACATCACTGAAACGGTCTTTCTTTTACATATATGACAGATTGAAAGAAGGAGAGACAGAAGGGGGATAAAATAGAAAGAAAAACAAATGGAGAGAGAGCATGTAGTATTATAATGTAACGATATGATATCCTTGGTTGTGTGCTTTAAGAAACCTCAGTGGAAATGGTCATAGAATGGGCTTAAACAGCAAGTGATGAGAGATGTGTTTGTTATTTGTTGGAGGGGGAGCAGTGGGTGAGTTGGAGAGCTTCAATCCTCGTCCATGTCTGCCCTGATAAACTCCTGCTGGTAATAAGCCTAATGTGACGTGATGCTCTCTATCAATAAAAGGCCCGCTGACACTGAGACAGGATTAGCAGAGCCACTGAGGACGACACTTACAGCCACAATTCTCTGAGTTGACATTTTTATCATGGGCCAAGCACAGATTTCATGCAAATTCACTCATCACTAATGCTACAAAATGAAAACGCAGCGGAATTCCTAAATGGATACCGTAGAGAGAGGAAACTCGCTCACTCAAGGCAGTTTCCATGGCTCAGTCTGATCCTTGGAATAGTCAAGCAGCCCAATGTTTGGGTCTTGTACACTCTTAGAAAAAAAAAAGTTATTCGGCTGGGTTCTTCATGGAACCAAAAAGGGTTCTTCAAAGGGGACAGCCAAAGAACCCTTTCAGGCTGTAGATGTCACAATTTTTTCTAAGAGTATATGCATCTATTTCCCTAAATATATGGCACTAATATAAGGTCTGCAGTATATTAACAAAGTATTCTACAGCATTGTTAACTCCTGGGCATAGTTTCTGCTAGGGGGTGTACATTCAAAATGTTGGGGCAAGCCCATAAAATAGGGGGAGAACACTTAAATCCCATTTACCATATACAAGGCCTTCATTGAGTACGTTACATCCCCCTACTGTTGTACCACTATCTAAGTGTGCAGCTGGCACTTAAAGACAATGTCCACACTCTGGTCCAAACTGGTTCAGCTCATTGTAAGTGATATAGTAAATCTTTATGAAAGGACACACTACTCTCCACAGCATCCCACCCTGGTCCCAGAGAACACTAGGGAAACAGATCTCTAGAATAGAGAGGAGACTGCTGTCTCTGTTAGCTTGATACAGTGCCATATCCTATACAATCAATTACAGGGACCACACTGGCAGAATAGCAGGGAGAGGTCCTTTGTATCCTATGGATTATTTTGCAGCGGAAAAGTAAACACTGCAACCTATTGATAAACACTTATTTGCAGAGTGTTTATGTGTGTTTTATTCCTTTAAGTGCACCAAGGAAATGCTTTCCTGGAATAAAAAAATCTATACCCCCTGCTTTTCCAACCCTTTAACATTGATCACATGACGATGGGAATGCTACTTCAGACATGAAGACCGAACGAGGATCAACAGAACAAATAGCTACAGTATTATGCTTATTGTATGTCCTGTTCGTATGGTCTACAGTAGTCTTGTTAAACAGGAGATGTCTTTTTGCCTGACTGTTTTGGATAAATCAACTCACTAGTGGCCAGGTCTATTTGATCATTATGTGTGGTCTGCATTTGATGTGATAGATCTAACTATCCAGTATGACAGTAACACCACTAATGACAGCTAGGATGGTCTGTCCCATTATATGAGTGGTCTCCAAAGTGACAGTCCCACTGCTGGTAATAACTATCTGCATTGACCATTTTTTTACTCATCACATACGCTGCTGCTACTGTTTTATTATCTTTCCTGTTGCCTAGTCACTTTAGTCCCCGTTATATGTATAGTTATCTACTGTACCTCCATTACCTCGCACCCCTGCACCACAGAAGGCTGCTGAGGGGATGCGGCTCATAGTAATGGCTGGAACAGGGCAAATGGAATCTCAAACACATGGAAACCCTGTGCTTGATGTATTTGATACCATTTGATACCATTCCAATAGGTATCTCTGCATCGTTGGAACGAGCCAGTGAGTAAGCATTTCACTGTTAGTCTACCCCTGTTGTTTACGAAGCATGTGTCGAATACAATTTGATTTGATTTTGCCCAGTAGGGTTGGCTTGTTCTATGCTGCTGTATGATAGGCTAGGCTGTTCCATTGTGGCAGTGATCCAGCAGGTGTGACAGGGCAGCAGTGTGATTAAGGGAGTGGCTCCATTGATGAGCACCGGAAGCAGAGCAGAGCAGAACCACTTGGCAGAGCCAGCTGTAAATGTCAGCTTTGGAGGAAATCAATAAGGCAATATGAATCCTCAGGAAAGCTGATAGGAGACAGCAGCTGGTCTCTGGCGTGACTCTTGACTGTATGTGGGTTTCTATGCCATGTGTGAGAGATCATAGAGATGGTGTATGTGCGGGCGTGCTGGCAGGTGCGTGGGTACCTATATGTGCATGCCTGTGTGTATGTGTGGTCTCTTAAGTCCAAGAGACAACTTATTTCTGTGTCCAGCATGTGTTTGGCTTTCTTCCTCATGCATTTTGACATCTCTGTTTGAACCGTGGCCAGCTCTCCACTATTCTTCTCTCCCTGCCATGCTCCCTCCCTGCTGGACTGACCAGCCCAGATATCGCCCTCTGTGTTTGGCTACCCTTACAAAAAAAACATGAAAAAAACGTGAAAATTACAAGTGGGGCGGCAGGTAGCCTAGCGGTTAAGAGCGTAGGGCCAGTAACCCAAAGGTCGCTTGTTTGAATCCCCGGGCTGACTTGAAATATATGTTGATGTGCAGAGTCTGCGAAATGACAAACATGTAACATGTAAAAACACATGGTTTTCAGACGTGTGTGAACAAACTACATGTGAAAATTTGTACAATCATAATAACAACAGTCAGAAACATGGTTTTCGGACACGCTAAAAACGTTCACATGTGAAAATTGGATATGCAGTTTCACATATAAGAAAACTGGAATTGCAGATTCACATGTGGGCTTGAAATAATGTTATTCTCCTCACATGGGAATAGCTGGTGTTAACATGTTGCAGTACCAATGTTTCCACCAGGGGAATTACGGTGACCACATTTAAAAGCCCAAATGCGGGACAAGGGAACGTGGACCTTCAAGTTACAGTGTACATGTGAAATCAAAAACATTTTATTCTCCTCATGTGAAAAGTGGGTGTTAAAATGTAAACTCTAAATGTAATACATGTGAAAATATGATTTCACGTGTGAATTTAAGCTCAACATGTGAAAACAGCTATTTAAAAATGTACCAAAAAATATTGATTTCACATATGAAACTGCACATTAGACATGTTCTTTTTTTTAAAGGCAGCCATCCAGCCAGCAAGCCAGCCAGCCATCCAGTCATCCACCCACTCAGCCAGCAAGCCAGCATTCAGCCATCCACCCAGCCTTGCACAGGCAAAGAGATGAATACGCCTCCTCCCTCTCCTTACACTGCTGCCCCTCAGGCCTGGTCCTCTTGACTGTGGTAAATGTCAGTGCACACCCCAGACTGTGCTTGGCCGACCCATGCCTGGACCCATGCCTGGCCAATATACTACACCCCAGACTGAGGAGAATCAATCAAGCTGGGCCTAAAAAACCTGCAGCTGGCCAGCCAGCAGGAGCACCTGTGTCTTTGAACCATCTGGAGCCTGGACACAGCACCATACCTGCTGGGCCTGTGAATGAGGATTGCAAGCAATAAACACACACCTAGGAGGGGAGGCGAGAGTGGAGAGCGCTAAAACCACATGTAGCCTACAATACTCTAGCACTAGCCTTTATCAAAGGCACATTTTCATTTCCAGTGTATGAAACATTCAGAACACCTTGTAGAATGCTATCCAGGTTATTCTATGTCATCTTCTAAGCATAGAAAATGACCTGTTGACTCATCAACGAGAGGCATGGAGGTTGGGTGCTCCTCATTCACAATGTGGAAATTCCATAGAATTCAGGGCCTGTCTTTGCAGACTTTCTGCGCTGAGACCAACAGATCAATTTCGGTCTTCCCAGTGATGTGAAATCCATAGATTAGGGCCTAATTAATTTATTTTAATTGACTGATTTGATTATATGAACTGTAACTCAGTAAAATCTTAGAAATGGTTACATGTTGCATTTATATTTTTGTTCAGCATACAGTGCATTTGGAAAGTATTCAGACCCCTTGACTTTTTCCACATTTTGTTGTTACAGCCTTATTAAAAAAAGAAAAAAAATCTACACACTCATAATGACAATGCAAAAACAGGTATTTAGATTTTAATATTTTTTTTATAAAAAGCATAAGTATTCACACCCTTTGCATTGAGACTCAAAATTGAGCTCCGGTGCATCCTGTTTCCATTGATCATCCTTAAGATGTTTCTACAACTTGATTGGAGTCCACCTGTGGTAAATTCAATTGATTGTACATGATTTGAAAAGGCACATACCTGTCTATACAAGGTCCCAAGTTGACAGTGTATGTCAGAGAGAGAAAAAAAGCCATGTTGTCAAAGGCAATTGTCTGTGGAGCTCCGAGACAGGTTTGTGTTGAGGCACAGATCTTCTGAACCAAGACTCGTGGCCGCCCATCCAAACTGAGAAATTGGGGGAGAAGGACCTTGGTCAGGGAGGTGACCAAGAACCCGATGGTCACTCTGACAGAGCTCCAGAGTTCCTCTGTGGAGATGGGAGAAGCTTCCAGAAGGACAATCATCTCTACAGCACTCTACCAATCAGGCCTTTATGGTAGAGTGGCCAGACGGAAGTCACTCCTCAGTAAAAGGCACATGACAGCCCACTTGGAGTTTGCCAAAAGGCATCTAAAGGACTCTCAGACCATGAGAAATATGTTTCTCTGGTCTGATGAAACAAAGATTGAACTCTTTGGCCTGAATGCTAAGCCTCATGTCTTTAGGAAATCTGGCACCATCTCTATGGTGAAGCATGGTGGTGGCATTGTCATGCTGTGGGGATGTTTTTCAGCGGCAGGGACTGGGAGACAAGTCAGGATTGAGGGAAAGATGAACGGAGCAAAGTACAGAGAGATCCTTGATGAAAACCTGCTCCAGAGTGCTCAGGACCTCAGACTGGAGTGAAGGTTCACCTTCCAACAGGACAACAACCCTAAGCACACAACCAAGACAACGCAAGTCTCTGAATGTCCTTGAGTGGCCCAGCCTTAGCCCGGAATTGAACCTGATTCAACATCTCTGGAGAGACCTGAAAATAGCTTGTAGTCAAGCTTGTAGCGTCATATCCAAAAAAGACTCGAGGCTGTAATAGCTGCCAAAGGTGCTTCAACAAAGTAAAGGGTTTGAATACTTATGTAAATATTATAATATTTTTGGCAAATATTTGAAAAACAACATGTTTTTTCCTTTATTATTAACAGCAGGGGTTCAAACTGTAGAACCCAGTTCCTACATTTGAATATAAAAATAGATTTTATCAAACAAAACTATGCTACATTTCTTCTATGGGCACCTCGGGATGACACAACAGAGCAAGATTGTTGAATGTAAGTACATTACTTACCTTCAGAGGTGAATATATCAAACCAGTTGACGTGAGAAACGTTTGTTGTTGTTGGGCACTCTCCTTAAACAATAGCATGGTATTTTTTCACTGTAATAGCTACTGTAAATTGGACAGTGCAGTTAGATTAATAATAATTTAAACTTTATGCCCATATAAGACATGTCTATGTCCTGGGAAATGTTCTTGTTACTTACAATGTCATGCTAATCACATTAGCGCACGTTTGCTCAACGGGGTCAATGACGACGATCCCGTAGAGGTTACTAAGGAATGTGGTGAAGTAAAAGTAGTCAAAAATATAAATATTAAAGTACAGATACCCCAAAAAAGTTGTACTTAAGTAGTACTTAAGTATTTTTACTTAAAAGTACCTCACACCAGTGTATATGCTACATGACAAAAAGTAGGTGGACACCTGCTCGTCAAACATCTCATTCTAATGGCCATTAATATGGAGTTGGTCCCCACTTTGCTGCTATAACAGCCTCCACTCTTCTGGGAAGGCTTCCACTAGATTTTGGAACATTGCTGCGGGAACATGCATCCATTCAGCCACAAGCGCATTAGTGAGGTCGAGCACTGATGTTGGACAATTAGGCCTGGCTCGCAGTCGGCATTCCAATTCATCTCAAAGGTATTCGATGGGGTTGAAGTCATGGCTCTGTGCAGGCCAGTCAAGTTCTCCACACCGATCACGACAAACCGTTGCTGTATGGACCTTGCTTTGTGCACGGGGGCATTGTCATACTGAAACAGGAGAGGGCCTCCCCCAAACTGTTGCCACAAAGTTGGAAGCAAAGAATAGTATAGATGTAGTCTTAAGATTTCCCTTCACTGGAACTAAGGGGCTTAGCCGAACCATGAAAAACAGCCCCAGACCATTATTCCCCTTCCACCAAATTTGACAGTTGGCACTATGCATTGGGGTAGGTAGCGTTCTCCTGGCATCTGCCAAAGCCAGATTTGTCCGTCAGACTGCCAGATGGTGAAGTGTGATTCATCACTTCAGAGAATGTGTTTCTACTGTTCCAATGGCAGCAAGCTTTGCACCAATCCGGACGATGCTTGGCATTGCGCATGGTGATCTTAGGCTCGTGTGCGGCTGCTCTGCCATGGTAACCCATTTCATGAAGCTCCCAACAAACAGTTATTGTGCTGATGTTGCTTCCAGAGGCAGTTTGGAACTCGGTAGTGAGTGTTGCAAACGAGGACAGACAATTTTTACGTGCTACACATTTCAGCACTCAGCAGTCCCTGTTCTGTGAGCTTGTGTGGCCTACCACTTCGCATTTGAGCCGTTGCTGCTCCTAGACATTTCCACTTCACAATAATAGCACTTACATTTGACCGGGGCAGCTGTAGCAGGGTATAAATGTTATAAATTGACTTGTTGGAAAGGTGGAATCATATGTATTGTTATTATTATTTATTTTATTTTTGTACATACAATTCTGTTAAACAGCAGCAAATAAACTCCAATCTAAATCTAGTTGATGATTCCTGGTCTAGAAGACATTGCCATGTCAGTGCCACCATTCCAGCAGCTTACCATTCTCCATCTCACTGTTGGCTTTGTTCTGAAGCTAAGCTGGGTTGGGCCTGGTCAGTTCCTGGATGGGAGACCAGATGCTGCTAGAAGTGGTGCTGGAGGGCCAGTAGGTGGCACTCTTTCCTCTAGTCTAAAAAAACAATCTCAACACCCCAGGGCAATGTTTGGGGACATTGCTCTTTGTAGGGTGCTGTCTTTTGGATGGGATGTTAACCCTGGTGTCCTGGCTAAATTCCCAATCTGGCTCTCATACCATCATGGTCACCTGATCTTCACCAGCTTACAATTGCCTCATTCCTCTCCCCTTTAAATAACTATTCCACAGGTTGATGCTGTAAATGAGAATGTGTTCTTAGTCAAATGTTAAAAAATCAATACACTTGTAACAATCTCTACACAGGTGTCAGTCTGTCAATGCATATTCTCTAAGCACCTTTTCAGTTCACCGAGCAGAAGCTGAACATGGATTAGAAAAATAACTTTCAACAGAATCTAGCCTCTAATTTACACTCCCATTACTTTTACTCTTGAGGTTGTTGAGGAAGTAAATGTAAACTTTTTAGGTCAATAAACAAAGTTTAGGTGATAGGACTGTCACTGACCATGATGGATGAAAGTTCAATGACCAAAAAGTTGATTTGTAAACCCAGCAAAAAAAAGTGCAAGAGAGTAGGAGTGTTCCTTTCCAATTACTGTCAATCAGATCACATTAGACCGGAGATGGAATCATGGTTCCGTCTCATGATGCACAAATACAATCCAGGGTTGAATGACTACAATGAGGCTGTTCCCAGACACAAGCCTATCAGTGGACATCAGGGGAGAAGTGCTGAGTTGTGTGATAGGGGAGGTAAGGTGGCCAGCCTCTATAGCTCAGGAGGCAAGAGACCCTGTCTGCTCGTATTGTGCTGCTGGGGGTGTTATTGGTTGGGGTGGTCATATGGAACTGTGATTAGGAATAAAGGGTTGGCCTCTGTTTCTGTTTCCTCATTCCAGGTTTAGCGGTTTGTCTCATCTGATCTCGCCTCTGCCTGACACCTATTCATCAGTGGAAAGGCCGATGGTGCTAATAGTCTCTCTGGCTGTCCCGCCCCTCTCTCTCTTTTTCTTTCCTCTTAACCTCTATTCTATAAGCACTTCTCTCTGCCTGGTTTGCTGGTGATACTGAGGATTATTTTAAACGGTTGTAGACTTTAGTAGACTTTTCTTTGGTAGACTATATTTCCATCAACTGTGCTAGTTCCACTCCTCCATCCAGTCCTGTATGGCTCTGTGTATCCCTCTTCCTTTGGGTTCTTAAACAAGGTGCTTACTGAAGTGTACCAGGGGACAATCCTGAGGATCAACAATACTGTATTGATTAATCAATCGGTACAGGAAATAAACTGACACTACAAGAGATATTATGCAGTATGTAAAAGATTTGTGTTCGATCTCTCTTTTTCCAACTGTGCAGCAGTAATTGTGAGAGCCACATTCATATTCCTCTCATAGATTCTAACTGTTGATTATATTACGTTAAGTTTCTAATCCATGGAGGTAAGTGCCAGTGGGAACAGATAGCAAAGTTCTTTGGGTTTTTCTTTCCTACAATCCAAAAAGGAAAATAATAAATGTATATCTGAATCAATATTTACCCAAGATGTCTCTTCCCAAAAATAATCGTGAATAATCCTTTCAAACCAATAAACCAAGTCAAAGGTTACCACAGAAACGTTTATTTGAAACCCCGCAGAGATAATGAATTTTAATCTACAAAACAGAACAAGTTTTTTTTCCTTCTGTACCCCAATAAGATAATTCCTTCTCAACAGAAAAACCTGTTACAAGTAATAAGCCCAGTGCTTGACTTGGGCAGGAGCTCAGCGGAGCTGAGTACTGGCACCATATATGTTCTTCAGCTCTCAAACGTATTGTGAAGCTCCTGCACCTAAATGTAAACAGTACTGGCACCTATTTTAATTCAAGTCGAAATCCCGATGGATAGATGATAAATTGAAAAACTATATGTCTGAGATGGATGAGGCAAAGGGAATCGCAAATTAGTTTGATAACACAGCAGACTGGCAAACATACATTTGTGGCCAAAAGTTTTGAGAATGACACAAATATTATTTTCACAAAGTCTGCTGCCTCAGTTTGTATGATGGCAATTTGCATATACTCCAGAATGTTATGAAGAGTGATCAGATGAATTGCAATTAATTGCAAAGTCCCTCTTTGCCATGCAAATGAACTGAATCCCCAAAAAACATTTCCACTGCATTTCAGCACTGCCACAAAAGGACCAGCTGATATCATGTCAGTGATTTTCTCATTAACACAGGTGTGAGTGTTGACGAGGACAAGGTTGGAGATCACGCTGTCATGCTGATTGAGTTTGAATAACAGACTGGAAGCTTCAAAAGGAGGGTGGTGCTTGGAATCATTGTTCGTCCTCTGTCAACCATGGTTACCTGCAAGGAAACACATGCCGTCATCATTGCTTTGCACAAAAATGGCTTCACAGATAAGGATATTGCTGCCAGTAAGATTGCACCTAAATCAACCATTTATCGGATCATCAAGAACTTCAAGGAGAGCAGTTCAATTGTTGTGAAGAAGGCTTCAGGGTGGCCAAGAAAGTCCAGCAAGCGCCAGGACCGTCCCGTAAAGTGGATTGATCTGTGCGGGATCAGGGCACCACCAGTACAGAGCTTGCTCAGGAATGGCAGCAGGCAGGTGTGAGTTCATCTGCACGCACAGTGAGGAAAAGACTTTGAGGATGGCCTGGTGTCAAGAAGGGCAGCAAAGAAGCCACTTCTCTCCAGGAAAAACATCAGGGACAGACTTATATTCTGCAAAAGGTACAGGGATTGCACTGCTGAGGACTGGGGTAAAGTCATTTTCTCTGATGAATCCCCTTTCCGATTGTTTGGGGCATCCGGAAAAAAGCTTGCCGGAGATGACAAGGTGAGCGCTACCATCAGTCCTGTGTCATGCCAACAGTAAAGCATCTTGAGACCATTCATGTGTGAGGTTGCTTCTCAGCCAAGGGAGTGGGCTCACTCACAATTTTGCCTAAGAACACAACCATGAATAAAGAATGGTACCAACACATCCTCCGAGAGCAACTTCTCCCAAACATCCAGGAACAGTTTGGTGACGAACAATGCCTTTTCCAGCATGATGGAGCACCGTGCCATAAGGCAAAAGTGATAACTAAGTGGCTCGGGGATCAAAACATCAATATTTTGGGTCCATGGCCAGGAAACTCCCCAGACCTTAATCCCATTGAGAACGTGTGGTCAATCCTCAAGAGGCGGGTGGACAAACAAAAACCCACAAATTCTGACAAACTCCAAGCATTGATTATGCAAGAATGGGCTGCCATCAGTCAGGATGTGGCCCAGAAGTTAATTGACAGCGTGCCAGGGCAGATTGCAGATGTCTTGAAAAAGAATGGTCAACATGAACAAATTGTTGCTATCTATAATTAAGGACAAACCACCTGGTACCGAGAACCTGAATGGTAAATTGCTGAGGTTGTAGCGGAATACATTGTGACTCCTGTTTACCACATCTTAAATTTAAGCCTAGCAGACGATGTGTGCCCTCAGACATGGAGAGAGAATAGCAGAACACCCTTTAATGGATCAAAGTTGAGGAGAGATTGACTGCATCACTATTGGCCTTTGTGCTAGGTATTGATGTGTTGAAGGTGCCAAATTGTCTGTTCAAGCAGTTGGCACACAGTTCAGGCACTCATCAGGACAAAACAAGACATACAACCAGATGTCTCTTCACGGTCTCCAGGTCCAGAACAAAGGCTGGAAACGCACAGTATTAAATAGAGCCATGACTAAATGTAACTCCGCCACCTTAGGTAACTCAAGCTAGCAATGAAACCTGTTTAAACAACATCTTCGGGATCGGTGTCCCTTCCATGTGACGGTTGAGCTAACATAGGCTAATGTGATTAGCATGAAGCTGTAAGTAAACAAGAACATTTCCCAGGACATAGACATATCTGATATTGGCAGAAAGCTTAAATTCTTGTTAATCTAACTGCACTGTCCAATGTACAGTAGCTATTACAATGAAATAATACCATGCTATTGTTTAAGGAGAGTGCACAATTTTGAACAAGAAAAGTTATTAAGGCCTTAATGCTAGCTTGCTAGCCCCGGGCTGCTAACTGATGGCTTGCTAGCACCGGCCGGCTAACTGTCTGAATCGCCGTGTCCCCAGGCAGCCCAACCACTCACTGGACCCATACGATCACTTGGCTATGCATGCCTCTCCCTAATATCAATATGCCTTGTCCATTACTGTCCTGGTTAGTGATTACTGTCTTATTTCACTGTAGAGCCTATAGCCCTGCTCAATATGCCTTAGCCAACAATGTTGCCTCACCTCCCACAAATGCAATGACATCACCTGGTTTAAACGTTTCTCTCTCTTCATCACTCAATGCCTAGGTTTACCTCCAATGTACTCTCTTCCTACCATACCTTTGTCTGTACATTATGCCTTGAATCTATGCTCTTGTGCCCAGAAACCTGCTTCCTTTACTCTCTGCTCCGTATGTGCTAGACAGCCTGTTCTTATAGCCTTTAGCCGTACCCTTATCCTATTTCTCCTCTGTTCCTCTGGTGATGTAGAGGTAAATCCAGGACCTGCAGTGCCTAGCTCCACTCGTACTCCCCAGGTGCTCTCATTTGTTGACTTCTGTAACCGTAAAAGCCTTTGGTCTCATGCATGTTGACATTAGAAGCCTACTCCATAAGTTTGCTTTATTCACTGCTTTAGCACATTCTGCCAACCCGGATGTCTTAGCCGTGTCTTAATCCTGGCTTAGGAAAACCACCGAAACCCCCTCCAACACTCTACTCAACAAATTGGATGCAGTCTATCACAGTGCCATCCGTTTTGTCACCAAAGCCCCATATACTACCCACCACTGTGACCTGTATGATCTCGTTGGCTGGCCGTCGCTTCATACTCGTCGCCAAACCCACTGGCTCCAAGTCTCTGCTAGGTAAAGCCCCTCCTCATCTCAGCTCACTGGTCACCATAGCAGCACCCACCCGTAGCACGCGCTCCAGCAGGTATATTTCACTGGTCACCCTCAAAGCCAATTCTTCCTTTGGCCGCCTCTCCTTCCAGTTCTCTGCTGCCTATGACTGGAACGAACTGCAAAAATCTCTGAAGTTGGAGACTCTTACCTCCTCACTAGCTTTAAGCACCAGCTGTCAGAGCAGCTCACAGATCACTGCACCTGTACATAGCTCATCTGTAAATAGTCCATCCAATCTACTGCATCCCCATACTTTATTTTGTTTATTTATTTATCTTGCTCATTTGCACCCCAGTATCTCAACTTGCACATTAATCTTCTGCACATCCTACCATTCCAGTGTTTAATTGCTATATTGTAATTACTTGCCAGCATGGCCTACATATTGCCTTACCTCACTTATCCTACCTCATTTGCACACCCTGTATATATACTTTTTCTACTGTATTATTGATTATTGAAAGTTTGTTTATTCAATGTGTAACTCGTTGTTGTTTTATGTGTCGAACTGCTTGGCTTTCTCTTGGCCAGGTCGCAGTTGCAAATTAGACCTTGTTCTCAACTTGCCTACCTGGTTAAATAAAGGTGAAATAAAAATAAAACAAATTGTAATTATTTCACCTCTATGGCCTATTTATTGCCTACTCTTCTACATTTGCACATACATAGATTTTTCTATTGTGTTACTGACTATACGTTTGTTTATGTGTAACTCTGTGATTTTGTTTTTGTCGAACTGCTATGCTTTATCTTGGCCAGGTCGCAGTTGTAAATGAGAACTTGTTCTCAACTAGCCTACCTGGTTAAATAAAGGTGAAATTAAATAAAATAAAATAATATAGTCGCCAAAATGTAAATTGCACCTGGGCTGGAATACATTATGGCCTCTCTTGCATTTCAAAGATTGTACAAAAAAAAAATACAAAAGAGCAGTAGGTTTTTCTTTGTATTATCTTTTAAGGTTAGATGAAAACAGATAAAAGAACACCTTATTGCACAGAGGGGACTGTGAAGAGACACAGCCATTTTATATATCTGTCAGGTTGTATAAGGATCGGAGATAGGCGCAGGAATACAAGAAAAAAGTTTACATTACTCCACCCAAAATACAACATGGCATGGGGAAAGCCCAAAACAAACACGTGTAAAAAAAAATACACAGGGATGTAACCAAAACAAAAGAGCGAGGTATTAACCTCTAAATATTACACAGGACGAGACCCGTAATAATACTACACGAGATGAGATCCGAAATAACAAGTGCACAAAACACGTAGCACGAAAGCTGAATCAACAAAGCACAGGTTATCACAAGACCAACAGACATGGGAACAATAACCAACAAGGACAATGGAGAACCAAGAACACATACATAACATACAGGGGGAATGGGAACCAGGTGTGCGTAATGAGACAAGACAGTCCGGGGTTGGTGGTAATGAATCCAGTTCAGTGAGGCCTAGAAAGCCGGTGACGTAGACCTCCGGAGCTGGTGCATGGAATGAGCCGCAGTACTGGGGGAATCAGTGACAATATCGTGTATTGTAATTTGAGCTGTACTGTGTAATAGACCTAGATATTGTGTGCATGTACTGATACATGTATGTAGGCTATGTGTGACATTTTAAATGTATGTATTTCAGTCCTTGACAAATGTTGTATTATGTCCTGTTTCATGTGGACCCCAAGAAGAGTAGCTGATGCTTTTGCAGCAGCTAATAGGGATCCTAACAAATACCAAAATACCAAGTCAAGCACTGAAAAATCTTCAATTGGTTATGCATATTCATGACAAAATATTGTATTTTTTAGAATACATTTTCTTACTGTAAAACATTGTATTTATCATCTGTATGAACAAACAGCAACTTCCACAGGAAACAGTCTTATAGGATGTGAAATGGACAATCCAACACAATAAAAATAAGCTTATAAATGGCCAAATGGGAACTAATCCACCTTCCACATATAGTGTCTATAGAAATTATACACCCCCTTGAACTTTTTCCCAATTCTGTTGCATGACAATGTGGGATTGAAATAGATTTCATTGTATTTTTTGTCTTTATCTGAACAAAATACTCCATAATGTCAAAGTGGAAAAGAAAAATCTACACATTTTTTCAAATTAATAAAAATGTAAGAACTAAAATATAGTAAGTAGTTGCTTAAGTATTCACCCCCTTTGTTTAAGAAATCCTAGTTCAGAAGTAAAATGTGGCTTAACAAATCACATAACAAGTTATATGGACTCACTCTGTGTGAAATATCCTAGAGGAAAACCTGCTTCAGTCTGATTACACCAGACACTAGGAGAGGAATTCACCTTTCAACAGGACAATAAGCTACAACACAAAGCCAAATATACACTGGAGATGTTTACCAAAAAGACAATGAATGTTCCTGAGTAAACAAGTTACAGTTTTGACTTAAATCCGCTTGAACATATATGGCAAGACTTGAAAATTGCTGTCTAGCCATGATCCCCAACACCTTGACAGAGCTTGCAGAAAACAATAAACGGGAAAATATTGCACAATACAGGTATGCAAAGCTCTTACGAGACTTGCCCAAGAAGACTCACAGCTGTAATTACTGCCAAAGGTGTTTATAAAATGTATTGGCTAATGGTGGTGAGTTGAAGTCGGAATTTTACATACACCTTAGCCAAATACATTTAAACTCAGTTTTTAACAATTCCTGACATTTCATCCTAGTAAAAATTCCCTGTCTTAGGTCAGTTAGGATCACCACTTTATTTTAAGAATGTGACATTTCAGAATAATACTAGAGAGAATTATTTATTTCAGCTTTTGTTCCTTTCATCACATTCCCAGTGGGTCAGAAGTTTACATACACTCAGTTACTATTTGGTAGCATTGCATTTAAATGATTTAGCTGGGGTCAAATGTTTCGGGTAGCCTTCCACAAGCTTGCTACAATAAGTTGAGTACATTTTGTCCAATTCCTCATGACAGAGCTGGTGTAAATTAGTCAGGTTTGTAGGCCTCCTTGCTCACACACACTTTTTCAGTTCTGCCCACACATTTTCTATAGGATTGAGGTCAGGGCATTGTGATGGCCACTCCAATACCTTGACTTTGTTGTCCTTAATTAAGCCATTTTGCCACAACTTTGGAAGTATGCTTGGGGTCATTGTCCATTTGGAAGAACCATTTGAGACCAAGCTTTAACTTCCTGACTGATGTCTTGAGATGTTGCTTCAAAATATCAACATTATTTTCCTTCCTCATGATGTCATCTATTTAGTGAAGTGCACCAGACCCTCCTGCAGAAAAGCAACCCCACAACATGATGCTGCCACCCCCGTGCTTCACGGTTGGGATAGTGTTCTTCGGCTTGCAAGCCTCCCCCTTTTTCCTCCAAACATAAAGATGGTCATTATGGCCAAACAGTTCTATTTTTGTTTCATCAGACCAGAGGACATTTCTCCAAAAACTACGATCTTTGTCCCCATGTGCAGTTGCAAACCGTAGTCTGTTTTCTTTATGGCAGTTTTGGAGCAGTGGCTTCTTCCTTGCTGAGTGGCCTTTCAGGGTATGTCGATATAGGACTCGTTTTACAGTGGATATAGATATTTTTGTACCTGTTTCCTCCAGCATCTTCACACGGTCCTTTGCTGTTGTTCTGGGATTGATTTGCACTTTTTCCACCAAAGTATGTTCATCTCTAGGAGACAGAATGCACCTCCTCCCTGAGCGTTATGATGGCTGCGTGGTCCCATGGTGTTTATACTTGCGTACTGTTGTTGGTACAGATGAACGTGGTATCTTCAGATGTTTGGAAATTGCTCCCAAAGATGATCCAGACTCGTGGAGGTCTACAATTTCTTTTCTGATGTCTTTGCTAATTTCTTTTGATTTTCCCATTTTCCCAAGCAAAGAGGCACTGAGTTTGAAGGTAGGCCTTGAAATACATCCATAGGTACACCTCCAATTGACTCAAATGATGTCACTTAGCCTATCAGAAGCTTCTAAAGCCATGACATAATTTTCTTAAATTTTGTTTAAAGGCATAATCAACTCAGTGTATGTTAACTTCTAACCCACTGGAATTGTGATTACGTGAATTATAAGTGAAATAATCTGTTTGTAAACAATTGTTGGAAAAATTACTTGTGTCATTCACAAAGTGGTTGAAAACAAATTTTAATGACTCCAACCTAAGTGCATGTGAACTTCCAACTTCAACTGTATTAGTGTTTTATTTATCTTTCACTTTGACATTACAGAGTATTTTGTGTAGACATTTACATCTATTTTAATTTCACTAAGTTACACAATAAAATGTGAAGAAATCCAAGGGGGTGTGACCTTCCATAGGCACTGTACTTTCAATATTTGCTCTGGAAGGTATCCGTCCGTATAAGTAGAAAAATGTTCAAAGACATCAAGCCTTACAAGTTGACCTAAACAGAAAAATGCATTTATAAATCCAATAGAAAAATATCTAAGGTAGAGTCGTGCAATGTTATTCCTTGATGGAACTTCAGTGCAAGCTAGTAACCCGATTTCACCAGGCAGGAAAGTAAGTTTCCAAAACCTGCAGTACATCCAATCCCATTTGATCCTGTCAAAAGTACATTGTAAAGTGGGAATCGTATTCCATGCTGTTTTGCTGCTGTGTGCACACTGCCAAATGGATAGATTATTCTCTAAAAGAAACAGCCGTCTTGGTCTATCGCCGTGTGAATACATAATAGTTTATGTATAAATATACTGAGAAATACCTCCTGCTGTTATATTTTTGTGCCATTGTCGAGTTGCTCCGGTATCAATCAATAGGAAAGTGCAGCACTATGATTTGTGTGACTATTTCTCATATAGCCATACTGTGACATATAGCAGACATGTGTTATGTGATAATGATGCCCCACTCATTACATTTTGATTGTATTACATCTTAAATAAATGATAATCTCTTGCAAGAGTTAGACATTGACCACAATAGTTAACCATGAACAAATATGTGGATGCTACATATTTGAGAAATTATTCAAGCTCAGTAGAGCATAACCTATGAGTTCCTGACTGCTGTGTTTTAACAAATCTAAGTCTGATGTGGAGGGTAAAGAGTAAGACGCTTACTCATTGGATGCTCTCAAGCTGTCCATACTGTAGCAGTGGATCTATCAGTAGTGGATGAAGAGGAGAATTCTCTCACAAGCTGTCCCCAAGCTGTATTCATTCAAAAACTGTTCTCTAAAAGCAGAACTCATTACTAGGGTCCGCAGTGGCTCGTGGGAAAGTATCATGTAGTAGCCTAAACCTATCGAGCTGGGTGAATGGAATATAAATTACAGTAATCCAATATGCTGTTAAACGGCACCGACCGCCACTGCTGGTCAGTTTATGTAATGGAAAGAGCAGGTTTTCATAACGTTTTGTTCACACAGTGTATGTAGTGCCTGGCCAGCCTGAGAGTGTGTGAATGTGTCCTCCACACAGCTGCTGTATGTGTCCCTGTGATGAAGTGACTGTGGGCTGGAGGTCATCTGTATCTGCCTGGGAGTGCAGTTCTACATCATCATAGACTTAAAGCACAATGCTCCATCATGGTCCTGTCGCTCAATATTGCACTCTGCAACGACTAGAGGAGACACAAGCAGTCACACACACACACACTGAGGCTGCTCACAAAGCAGTGACAGGTAAAGTTGTGATCGATTCTGCCCTAAGTGACATTCAATGATGTTTACTCACTCCTTCACATAAACACACAGGCACCTACACACATAAGAATAGTTAATGGAGTCAAGAGGAGGTCAGTTTGTGTCCTTGGTTCTAAGCCACAGACACTGTGTTACAGCACAGGGCTGCCTGTCAGAGAGGATGAGATTTCAGAGAAAATTAAAAGCATAGGATATTATTCCCATCTAAAACATGGGAAGCACAGTAAAGCTAGGGTCACTTATCAGGGGATTGAGAAGTTTCGCAGACAGAACATTGTCGCTTATGCCTTGTTCACTTCTCACACTGTTTGAAGCAGATTTAGCTGTAAGACTCTCCCTCAAAACGAACAGCTGTTGCTGCTCTGGTTATAATCTTAAATCAAGACACAAGCAGGAGGAGATTGCTGCTCCTTTTTTTCAGAGTCTGCTTCCTATTGCCTATTTAGGCTTCCTATTGCCTATTTAGTGCACTAATTTTGAACAGGGCCAATGGGGCTCTAGTCAAAAGTAGTGTATTATATTGGGAATAGTGTGCCATTTGCGACACCCTGTGAGACATTATATTCGATTTAGGCTGTTGAGCCATGTAATATTTAAGTGAGTCTGGGACGTTGACCAAAGTTGTTTACTCATTACTGTAGGGGTTAATGGCTGTTTCCTGGTGGCTATATTTTGGAACATTAGTCCATCATCAGCCATAATTGCTTGTTATTCCACTCTCTCAGGCATTGGTGCCATCCAAATACTTGGATGCTTTATTGAACATACATATCCCTGCCATCCAGCAATAGCCTTCTGCAACGGTGAAGACTAGAATTAGATGATGCTTCCTTTAGATTTCTCAAGCACTCAAGACCAATTAAGAAACACTAATGTTGGAAACAGAGTAAACTCACAGATATACAGTGCCAGTCAAATGTTTGGACACACCTACTCATTCAAGGGTTGTTCTTTATTTGTAATATTCTCTACATTGTAGAATAATAGTGAAGACATCAAAACTATGAATTAACACATATGGAATCATGTATTATCCAAACAAGTATTAAACAAATCAAAATATACTTGAGTTTTGAGATTCTTCAAAGTAGCCACCCTTTGCCTTGATGACAACTTTGCACACTCTTGGCATTCTCTGAACCAAATGTACATTTACCGATTTTAAGGTTGTGTAGTTAGATTTGGAGTGTGGCGTCACCAGAAAGTCTGGAGAATAAAATGGGGTCCCCGCTGAAAACATTTGAATACCACTGGTTAAGCAATTTTTCTGGAGAAATGATGTACAATTAAAAAGAAAATATTGTATTTTTAGAATATTAACTTAAGATGCTCTCATTGATTGGTCCCTCAGATGTGTACCTATTTCTGTATTTCCTAGCTGTGTGGATGTTACCCAGGGGTCAGAGAGATGAAAATTAATTCTGTTCAATACTCAGGCAATAATCTGTACTGCTGCTGTTCGAGCAGCCTGAAGTGTCCCCACTTGCGCCCCCAAATAACTAGTTTTGCTGTGGCACAACTGGTAAGGTGCTTCAGGAGTGCAGTCCCATGTGTTTGCAAGGCAGAGGTCCTGGGTTCAAACCTTGGTGTGTGCCAAATTAGGAGGAAACGGTTCTTACTAAGCAAGAGGCATGCCATCTGTTACACTGTGCTCACTGCGAGCAGGGTGATAACAGAGGTCTTTCACTGGTGACATGACAGGGAAGAAAATTTACATTCCAATAGAAAACCTTTTCAGCTAGATATTTCCGCAGCATGGAATCACTATCCTGCTTTAGTATCAGAAATACTTCCAGACAAACATACGTGACTTCAGAAACAGAAATACAGAGTGGGTCTGGATCTAGAATTCTAAATAATGTTGCAGGTCTGGGTCGGATCAAATGTGATTTTAATGGGTCTCGGGTATGTGTAATTTTAACTGACTTGTCCGGAAGGACCTGTACAGATCCGACATGACTGCTGCAGTAGAGAGAGAGAAATGTTTTGTTGTTGTTGACTTTTCTACTGCTTACCTCACTCAGATTGGATCAGGTCTGGATTCAACCCGGTTTATACGGAATAGGTCTAGTTGTCCTCGGGTCAGTTCGGAACAATTAATTTATGCCTATCTGGTCCGAATGGAAAAACTCTAGGTCTATTGCAGAACAGGACCAACTTTTTGGACCCATGTAGTCGACCAGTGAATTCCAAACACAGATTCATCCACAAAGACCAGGGAGGTTGAATATTTGTATTCTTATAGCCTTCCTTCTTTTCACTTTGTCAATTAGATTAGTATTGTGGAGTAACAATGTTGTTTTCTCCTATCACAGCCATTAAAAGTGTTTTAAAGTCACCATTGGTGTCATGGTGAAATCCCTGCAAAGTTTCCTTCCTCTCTGGCAACTGAGTTAGGAAGGACACCTGTATCTTTGTAGTGACTGGGTGTATTGATAAACCATCCAAAGTGTAATTAAAAACTTCACTAAGGTCAAAGGGAAATTCAATGTCTGCTTTTTCGGTGCCCTTCTTTGGGCAGGCTATACCATGTTAGTGGTAAATTGAATACAACACGTGACTGAGTACCACTCTCCATATTTTCAAGCATAGTTGTGGCTGCTTCATGTTATGGGTATGCTTGTAATCGTTAAGGACTTGTGAGTTTTTCAGGATAAAAAATAAACCCAATAGATCTAAACACAGGCAGAATCCTAGAGAAAAGCCTGGTTCATTCTGCTTTAAACCAGACACTGTGAGATTAATTCACCTTTCAGCAGGGCAATAACCTAAAGCACATGGCCAAATCTACACTGGAGTTGCTTACCAAGAAGAAAGCGACAGATGTGATTTAAATCTCCTTGAAAACCTATGGCAAGATCTGAAAATGGTTGTCTAGCAATGATCGATAACCAATTTGACAGAGCTTGAAGAATTTAGAAAATAATAATGGGAAAAAGTTGCACAGTCCAGGTATTAAAGCTGTTAGAGACTGACCCAGAAAGACTTACAGCTGTAATTGCTGCCAAAGGTGCTTCTACAAAGAATTGACTTAGAGGTGTAAATACTTACATAAATGAGAAATGTCTGTTTCATTTTCAATCAATTTTAAAACAATTCTACAAAGATGTTTTCACTTGTCATTATAGGGTATTGTGTGTAGATGGGTGAAAACAATTGATTGAATTTTGGCTGTAAAGAATACATCAAGGGGTGTGACTACTTACCGAAGGCACTGTAGTTTTACAGCAATATACTACTATTTTACAGCTTGGATCAAAGTCTGTATTTTTTTTAAACCTTAGTGTGCACAGTTTTAATGAAGATAATATAAAAGTTTGATTTAATGGTAACTCATGAGTTTAACAAATGTTAATAAAAAGTATTAATAAAGTATTAATACATATAATTTGATCTGTTTCCCTATACATCCTATTGATCAGTTCCAGGGCTATAGTAGCAGGTCAGCAGTAGTGGATGTTCCTGCACCCCTCTCTCCCCGTCAGTGACCTTCCCCACGTCTCCACCCCAGAGATGGGATGTTAATGTTGGTGTCTGGAGCCCTGCCACACTGCAGGCTCCACTTTAATTGATTGATAAAAAAGCTCAGAGCAGGGAATCAATCATGATATAAACCTGGCCTGAGCTTGTTAAATTCCCTGAAAGTTCCTTTTCTTAATACCTCTAATATTCTGCCATGTGCCATCCAAAGAGAAAATCACAGGACTACTCTCCCATGCATTACTAAGCTGCAGATGATGGACCAGAGAACTGCAAAATAGGAAAAAGAGGACATTTTGAATAATTTCTGTCAAAAGTATTGGCAATAATATAAAGAGAAAGAAATGGTTGAGGAAACTGTACTTTGATAACTTGGCCCCTGATAGTGAAAACATAAATGATATATAGGTAGCAATTTTAAAAAGAGAGAATGTAAGTGACCAATTCCTGTATATGCACAGGGATATTAACTGTACATAGGTATATTTGCACAGGATGTGCAATTTTAAAGTATCAGTATGAATATATCTAAATGCAGAGAGATGGACAGAGTGCAAATACAGTGCAATTATTTTGTACAGTTCTGAGATGGCTTGATGCGGTGTGCAGCATAGAGTGCTTAGTCCTTTAGTCTCCATGGGCCAGATGGCGGGTTGGTGAGGGCCAGAAACTGTTCAAGTGGCGAGTGGCTTTGGTCAGTATTGACCTGAACCACCTGCTAGAGGAAAATTTGTGACCTGTTTCAGGAAACTAGGTGTATGCCGCGGGTCACTACTTCACAGGAAAGCCGTTTGAATGTAAATTATTTTTTTTTAAACAAAATGCGACATCCAACCATGATTGATAGTCTAGCTAGATACATTTTCAAATATTACATGTTTCTAATTTTGACAAAAATAGCTATTTGCTTGGCTAGCTATAGCCTACTGTTAGCTAGCTAACATTAAACCTGGTTGGTTAGCTACCTGCAGATTCATGCAGGGTGGTAACGTCATGATTTGTAATTATGGTTAGCTAGCAAGTAATTAGCTCACCAGCTAACGTTACGTGTATGACGTTATTGTTCGTATCTCAGAACCATTTGCTTAACTAGCTATAGCCTAATGTTAGCTAGCTAACATTGTACCTGGTTGGTTAGCTACCTGCAGATTCATTCAGAGTAGTAATGTCATGAGTTGGGATTTTTTATTTGTTATATTTTTTATATAACCTTTATTTAACTAGGCAAATCAGTTACAAACAAATTCTTATTTACAATGACGGCCTACCCCGGCCAAACCCGGAAGACGCTGGGCCAATTGTGCGCTGCCCTATGGGACTCCCAATCACGGCCAGATGTGATGCAGCCTGGATTTGAACCAGGGACTGCAGTGACGCCTCTTGCACTGAGATGGCGTAGGCAAAAAAGCATAATTCAATTGTTGCCAGCAGCACAGTTACAGTCACCAATGCTCTGGATAACATGAACACAGCCTAACCAGCTCTGCTAGGGTGAATAAAATAAAATCAAATCAAATCAAATTTATTTATATAGCCCTTCGTACATCAGCTGATATCTCAAAGTGCTGTACAGAAACCCAGCCTAAAACCCCAAACAGCAAGCAATGCAGGTGTAGAAGCACGGTGGCTAGGAAAAACTCCCTAGAAAGGCCAAAACCTAGGAAGAAACCTAGAGAGGAACCAGGCTATGTGGGGTGGCCAGTCCTCTTCTGGCTGTGCCGGGTGGAGATTATAACAAAACATGGTCAAGATGTTCAAATGTTCATAAATGACCAGCATGGTCGAATAATAATAAGGCAGAACAGTTGAAACTGGAGCAGCAGCACAGTCAGGTGGACTGGGGACAGCAAGGAGTCATCATGTCAGGTATTCCTGGGGCATGGTCCTAGATGGTCCATAAAATGGTCAGAGTGGAGTGTTCTCTCCTTATGTGTCTGGAAGTAGCTAGCAAGCTAGCCAATGTTAGCCAGGTAGCTTGGGTGCTTGACTGCCGTTGCGAGGTCAGAACGTTCGGATCAACCCTACTCATCGGCCATAGTGTCCAGTGTGCGCTCTGAACGTGAAATGCTCTGAATTTACGAACAGACAATGTGACAGCACAGATGCAGTCACCAATGCTCTGGATAACATAAAAGAGCGAACCACCGCATTTAATCATGGCAAGGCGACTGGAAACATGACCAAATACAGTGTTGTTATTCCTTCCGCAAGGCAATCAAACAAGTAAAGCGTCAGTATAGAGACAAAGTAGAGACAAAGTAGAGTCACAATTCAACGGCTCAAACATGAGATGTAGGCTGCAGGGTCAACAGACAATCATTGATTCAAAAACTAATACCAGCCCAATCGCGGACATCGACAAATTAAACAACTTCTTTGCGCGCTTTGAGGACTATAGGGTGCCACCGACATGGCCCGCTATCATAGACGGTGGGCTCTCCTGAGTGTAGACGGTGGCCGACATGAGTAAAACATTTAAACGTGTTAACTCTCGCAAAGGCTGCCGGTCCAGACGGCACACGTTCTCAGAGCATGCGCAGACCAGCTGGCTCGTGTGTTTACGGACATATTCAATCAATCCCTATCCCAGTCTGTTGCCTGTTCCCAAGAAAGCTAAGGTAACTGAACTAAAGGAATATTGCCGTGTAGCACTCACTTATGCCGTCATTAAGTGCTTTGAGAGACTAGTCAAGGATCATATCACCTCCACCCTACCTGATACCCTAGATCCACTCCAATTTGCATACCGCCCCAATAGGTCTACAGACGATGCAATCGCCATCACACTGCACACTGCCCTATGGATTTAATAAAGGTATCACTAGTCACTTTAAATAATGCCACTTTAATAATGTTTACATATCCTAAATTACTCATCTCATGTAAATACTGTATTTTATACCATCTATTGCATCTTGCCTATGCCGCACGGCCATCGCGCATCCAAATATTTATATATACATATTTCTTATTCCATCCCCTTACATTGTGTGTTTAACGACGTCGTTGTGAATTTGTTAGATTACTTGTTAGATATTACTCGACTCTCGGAACTAGAAGCACAAGCATTTTGCTACACCCGCATTAACATCTGCTAACCATGTGTATGTGACCAATAACATTTGATTTGAACAGCCTAACCAGCTCTACTAGGGCGAGTAATGTTCAGTGAGCTGTTTTCTCTCACTTAGTTGTCTGGAAGTAGCTATCAAGTTACCCTGGGTGCTTGACCACTGTTGTTAGTACATTCTGATCAACCCAAGAGATGGGTGGGGCTAAAGCTTAAGAGGGTGTGAATGATGCTGAATGGGTGTAGACAAAGAAAGGCTCTCCAATAGTAGTACCAATACATTCAAAGGCCATTTTCTCTAAAGTGAGTTTACAAGTTTATCAACTTTCAAAGCAAAAATACTTTCCCATTGTTCCTCAACTATAATGTATGATATGCCATGTTGTAGCTCTGAGTCTCTACTTTTATCCAACGTAAAAAACAAAATTTCAAATGTAGCTACATTTGAGCAGGTCGGTCACATTTTTGGAAGATGGGGTGACCGGGGTGGGAGGGGTTAGCGATGATCTTTCCTGCACGATTCCTTTCCCTGGAGTTGTGCAGGACCTCAATGGAGGGCAGTTTGCAGATGACACTCTCTGCAGACTAGACAGTGTGTTGCACCCTGCTCTTGGAGCGAACAAACCCAAACCAGATGGTGATGGAGGAGGTGAGGATGGACTCAACAATTAATGTGTAAAATTAAATGTGTAAAAATGGATCAGGATTGATTGGGAGATTTTTCAGCTACCGCAAATAGTACGTCCGCTGCTGTGCCTTCTTGGTGACTGCTGTGATGTTGTCTTCCCACCTGAGGTTGTGATTCAGCTGTGCTAACAGCTGAGCCATCAATCTCAAGGGGAAGAGATGGTGGGGAAAGTTTTCTGAAGTCAACCACCATCTCCACGGTTTTGTCGGTGTTGAGTTCCAGGTTATTGCGACTACACCAGGCCACCAGCCAGTTGACCTCCCCACAGTAAATGGAAAGAAGAGTTATGGCTTCTCTTCAGATCAATACCAATCAGAGATACAATATCCACTGAGAGAGACCATGAATCTCTATAAGATTGTCCATATTACACCTATCACCTACAGAGGTTAAAGATCAACTAAAGACCTGGGGATTACAAGTTTTCCATCATAGGAGTCGGTTATCTCTATGAACTGAAAGCAGTGAGTTATTAATCAGAGTGTACAAATATCTACAAATCCCCTATTACAAAACAGGAAATAGAACGCCGATGCAGGCTACACCTCTGATTGAGAGGGTTTATGGCAGAGGAGAGAATCATGCCTCTGCAATGTTACAATGAGGATGGGAACCCCTGCTCTATATTTCACCCAGCCAGCCCTAGCCAGACCCAGCCCTGGACAGCCGGATTTGCAGAGCAGAGGAAGCTCTGTGCGAGCTGAGGATGATGACCCAGACAGACAAACTGGATGACAGGACAATACAGGGATGCCCATCTCCCCTCTCTGTGGACCCCCTCCAGAGCTCTGACCATGACTGAGCTCCTGCAGGCTGCTAGCTACATCACATCAGACACATTCATAATCAACTGCTGACTACTGACTGCCATTATGATAACACCAGCTACAATGGAAAAAAGAGAGAAAAATAGAGAAAGAAAGAGAGAGGAAAATGTGGTGGTGGGGGGCGGGGGTGTTGTGAGCTCCAACCACAGTCTTGTTATAGTAGCTGGAGATGTGCTTTCAGCAGGTTGTTCCTTTATCTGCCATGAACAAACACAGAAACAAAAACACTTAATATTTGCACTGAGAATCATCCAGGATAACAATCTTGGTGCTTATTTCAATAAATAACTAGGTAAATACATGTATGCGTTGTCAATATTGGTGTGCAGTGACTGTTCTTAAATGCCAAAGTAAATGTGTCTATTTTGCTAATTGATAAGAATGAAACGAGAAAAGTAATCAAGAACCTAATCTTGAGCACAACTGACTGTGCCTTTTCCCTCAGAACTACTCATGCTACTTCATTAGATAACACACATTCTAGCTAAAATGGTATATTTTAAATCAATATCAATTAGCTCTAAATATAACATACACAGCTATTTTTTATTACCGTTCATGTGCCATCTTGCGAGGCTTCATTACCATTTTAGTTCCAATTACTACTTAGCACATCCTTACCTTGTTAGTTCATGAACAAGGCACAGTAAAATGAAATTTAACCACAGTGTCTGCTAAGAACATCCAGATGGGCCTGTGTTGTGTTGGTGCTGGGTAAGTGCATAATATCTCGTCCAAGTGCTTCCCCAACCAGCCGTTTAATGATGTGGAGCACAGGGCCAGAGGAAGCTCTGATGATCAACAATGCCAATATGGTGATAAGACCATCATTAGACAACCAAATTTAGGCAGCAGCACAGAACATACCGCACCTCAAGATGACTTTCTGAATGTTCCCTTTCTTTCTTCCTGATCCATCTCTTGTCTATGTCTATCTTAACTTTTCATCCTGCTTTTGTACACAGGGAATACGTGGTGTATACCTTTGAGCATTCACTGAATACATGGCTTCAAGGTTGTCTTCTTTAATGTAGCATGTGAACATAGACTGGCTGTATCAGATGTAGTCACAATGCAATTCAATCTATTGTTCGCTCTCTCAATCTTTGTCCTACGACCTCTCTCCATCAACATCCTCTTAACCCTATCAGTCCCGAGACCTCAGCAAAAATCGTCTTTTCATTTATCTGACTTTCATTTAACTGCATTTCCAGCTCATATATTTAGCCTCACAATGATCTGTTTTACCATTGTCTTTTCATGACAACCAGGGCTACAAGTAGAAGAAAAAACATTTGACATAAACAGTTGCATTCATGAGTTTTATTGACAAAGAAAAATATAGTCAGTCAAAGCAAAAACCTAATAAAAATGAATTTATATGAATGTGGTAAGTCAAGAAATTGATTTCTCACTGGGAAATGAATATCCAACTAGTCAGTGACAACTGTGTGGAGTTTGGAGATTATGTGAGCTTAACTATGTAAGGTCTACTTTCTTGGCGACCTGAATACTGACTGGTTTTCATCAAGCTGTCCTCTCAAGAGGAAGCTTCTCAATGTAACCAGTGCCTGTAATCTGGTTCATGTTATTAATCAACCTATCAGGGTGTTTACAAACACTACAGGAACAAGATCATCCACATGTATTGATCACATTTTTACTAATACTGTAGAACTTTGTTGCACTTGGTGAATTTATGAAATTGCTTCTTCCAATTATTGATAAACATACACTTGTTAAGAAACTGACTGTTTACAACTGTTAAGGCTCCATGGATTGATGAGGAATTGAATTACTGTATGTTTGAAAAAGATGGGGGAAAAGGAGTGACTAATAAATCTGGCTACACATCTGACTGGCTGACAATGAACATTTAGAAATTACATGACAAAACTCAACATGAAGACAAGATTAATGATATAAAAAATGAATCAGATTACTTTTTTTATCGAAAAACCAGTTGATGTTGCCAATTATTACTTAAATTGGCAAAGTGGGAAAACTTAGCCAGGAAATGCCAACAATGAACAGTGAGCATTGCAAGTTTGAATTTTGTTAGTCTGGGAAAGGTGGAAAAATAATTGTTAGCGATTAATAATGACAAACCTCTTGGCATTGACAACTTAGATGTTAAGCTACTGAGGATGGTAGCTGACTCTATAGACACTACTATCTGTCATATATTTTATCTGAGCCTAGAGGAAAGTATTTGTCCTTAGGCCTGGAGGGAAGCCAAAGTATTCCACTACCCAAGAGTAGTAAAGCAGCCTTTACTGGTTCTAACAGCAGACCAATGAGCTTGCTGCCAGCTCTTAGCAAACTTGGACAAAATTGTGTTTCACCAACTACAATGCTATTTCTCTGCAAAACAAATGAGCAGACTATCAGCATTTTTGACGAAAATCTCACCTTAAACGTTGTTTCAACGAGTGAAATCATGTCCGTATCTATTCGTCAGAGATCCTAGAAGGTAACAAGACTTCACTATTTCATTAGAGGTGTAATATATCCTATAGGACACCATATTTGGTCAGAGAGCAACGTTTCATGGCACGCAGATGACGCAGGTGGCCATCACTTGAACGACTGTATCTTAGTTAAATAAGCACCAATCAGGGTCGAACAAAGCTATATAGATAGTCAATGAGCTGGGCTTCACGGGAGTATCTGGAAACCATGTATATGTCGTAAAATGTAGCTTCTAACCTTGTACGACAGCATGTCTTTTCTTTTTGGAAAGAATTATAAGAATATTCATAGTTACGTATGAAGTTATGAAAACTGGTTGTTTTTCAAATGTTGAACTTATAATATGGCTACTAATACTTGAAAAGCTAAGTCAAAGTCCAAGTATACAGATTTGACGATATTCTTGCTGACAAATGGAATATGAATGCGAATGTCTCCTTCACGATTTGCCCAAATGTACATGGGGACGTCACACTAAAAGTCTTGAGGATCAGTCATACTCTAAGTTATCTATCTGAAACTTTACACATACACTGCTGCCATCTTGTGGACACTATTGGAATTACAACCAGAGTGATAGCTAAAACAGTGACCTTTCCCTTGCATTTCAAAGATGGTAGTAAAAAAACACTGGTTGTTTTTATCTTTGTATTTTCTTCTACCAGATCTATTGTGTTATATTCTCCTACATTCAATTCACCTTTCCACAAACTTCAAAGTGTATCCTTTCAAATGGTACCAATAATAAGCATATCCTCTCTGAGCTACAGGCAGTTAGATTTCAAATGGCTACTCAGACTATTTGCATAGTCCCCCCCCCCCTCCCCCAAGCTGCTGCTACTCTCTGTTATTTTGTATGCATAGTCACTGTAATAACTCTACCTACATGTACAGTGGGGCAAACAAGTATTTAGTCAGCCACCAATTGTGCAAGTTCTCCCAATTAAAAAGATGAGAGGCCCGTAATTTTTCAACTATGACAGACAAAATTAGAAGAGAAAATCCAGAAAATCACATTGTAGGATTTTTTATGAATTTATTTGCAAATTATGGTGGAAAATAAGTATTTGGTCACCTACAAACAAGCAAGATTTCTGGCTCTCACAGATCTGTAACTTCTTCTTTAAGAGGCTCCTCTGTCCTCCACTCATTACCTGTATTAATGGCACCTGTTTGAACTTATCAGTATTAAAGACACCTGTCCACAACCTCAAACAGTCACACTCCGAACTCCACTATGGCCAAGACCAAAGAGCTGTCAAAGGACACCAGAAACAAAATTGTAGACCTGCACCAGGCTGGGAAGACTGAATCTGCAATAGGTAAGCAGCTTGGTTTGAAGAAATCAACTGTGGGAGCAATTATTAGGAAATGGAAGACATACAAGACCACTGATAATCTCCCTCGATCTGGGGCTCCACGCAAGATCTCACCCCGTGGGGTTAAAATGATCACAAAAATGATGAGCAAAAATCCCAGAACCACACGGGGGGACCTAGTGAATGACCTGCAGAGAGCTGGGACCAAAGTAACAAAGCCTACCATCAGTAACACTCAAATCCTGCAGTGCCAGACGTGTCCCCCTGCTTAAGCCAGTGCATGTCCAGGCCCGTCTGAAGTTTGCTAGAGAGCAATTGGGAGAATGTCATATGGTCAGATGAAACCAAAATATAACTTTTTGGTAAAAACTCAACTCGTCGTGTTTGGAGGACAAAGAATGCTGAGTTGCATCCAAAGAACACCATACCTACTGTGAAGCATGGGGGTGGAAACATCATGCTTTGGGGCTGTTTTTCTGCAAAGGGACCAGGACGACTGATCCGTGCAAAGGAAAGAATGAATGGGGCCATGTATCGTGAGATTTTGAGTAAAAACCTCCTTCCATCAGCAAGGGCATTGAAGATAAAACGTGGCTTTGTCTTTCAGCATGACAATGATCCCAAACACACCGCCCGGTCAACGAAGGAGTGGCTTCGTAAGAAGCATTTCAAGGTCCTGGAGTGGCCTAGCCAGTCTCAACCCCATAGAAAATCTTTGGAGGGAGTTGAAAGTCCGTGTTGCCCAGCAACAGCCCCAAAACATCACTGCTCTAGAGGAGATCTGCATGGAGGAATGGGCCAAAATACCAGCAACAGTGTGTGAAAACCTTGTGAAGACTTTTGACCTCTGTCATTGCCAACAAAGTATTGAGATAAACTTTTGTTATTGACCAAATACTTATTTTCCACCATAATTTGCAAATAAATTCCTAAAAAATCCTACAATGTGATTTTCTGGATTTTTTTTCTCATTTTGTCTGTCATAGTTGTGTACCTATGATGAAAATTACAGGCCTCTCTCATCTTTTTAAGTGGGAGAACCTGCACAATTGGTGGCTGACTAAATACTTTTTTCCCCACTGTACATATTACCTCAATTACCTCGACACCGGTGCCCCTGCACATTGACTCTGTACCGGTACCCCCTGTATATAGCCCTGCTATCGTTATTTACTGCTACTCTTTAATTGTTTGTTATTCTTATCTTACTTTTTGGGGGGATATTCTTTTTAAACTGAATTGTTGGTTAAGGACTTGGAAGTAAGCATTTCACTGTAAGGTTGTATGTGCAAATTGCAAAGTTGCATGTGACAAATAAAATTTGATAAGGGACGTTTCTCTAATGTCAAACATGTAAAGTGTGGTGTACTGCAGGGCAGCTTTCCAGGCCCTCTACTATTTTCTATTTGTACCAATGACCTGCAACTGGAATTAAAACAAGCATGTGTGTCCATAAATGATGTTGATTCAACCATATACACATCAGCAACCACAGCTAATGAAGTCACTGAAACCTTTAACAAAGAGTTGCAGTCTGTTTTGGAATGGGTGGCCAGTAATAATCTGGTCTCAAACTCTCTAAAACTAAAAAAACATTGTTCCCTCAGTTCTAAACCTCAACTGAATCTGGCTGTTGAACAAAATTAAACTAAATTACTTGGTGTTACCTGTAATTGTAAACTGTCATGGTTGTAAACAAGGGGAGAGGTCTGTCCATAACAAAGAAATCTTCTGTTTTTTTTTTACTTCACACTCCAAAAAGTAAGTCATGCAGGCTCTAATTTTGTCTTATCTTGATTATTGTCCAGTTGTGTGGTCGAGTGCTGCAAGGAAAGACCTACTGTAGTTAAGCTGCAGCTGGCCCAGAACAGAGTGGCATGTCTTGCTCTTCATTGTAATCAGAGAGCTAATATAAATACTATACATGCCAGTCTCTCTTGGCTAAGAGTAAAGGAGAGACTGACTGCATCACTTCTTCTAAGAAACAATGTGTTGAAAACTCCAAATAGTTTGCATAGTCAACTTACGCACAGCTCTGACACACACACTTACCCCACCAGACATGCCACCAGGGGTCTTTTCACAGTCCCGAAAATCAAGAACAAATTGAAGAAAGTGTACAGCATTATATAGAGCCATTATTGCATGGAACTCACTTCTATCTGATATTGCTCAAATGAACAGCAAGCCTGGTTTCAAAAAACTGATAAACACCTCACGGCACACCACCTTTGACCTAGATAGTTTGTGTGTATGTCACAACTTGTAGACTTGTTTACGTGCTGCTGTGCGTTTTGTTGCCAACCTTACTTTGCTACCTGACAACTTTACGTTTTTTCTTTTTAATTACCGTTTATATTTTTGGTTTTTACCTCACTCAACTTTTTTTCATTCAACTTTTTCACTCCGGATGTTTTATCTGGACATGGTTCGTCAGGACCTCCAACAGCTGAAGCTAAGTAGTAACATTAACATGATGCCATCTAATTGCAGTCGCTGTACTCATAATATACAGGGGAACGATCGCCTTACGGCGAGGATAGCTGTGCTGCAAGCCCAGCTTCAGACGGAATCATTAGGCAAGGGTCATTTCAGTGTAGGAAAGGATGAAACAGCGTCTGTGCCATCAGTAAGTACAGCTAGTAACGTTAGTATAAATACCCTCGCACGATCCCCGCAGCCGGAAACTTTCTCATGGCTTCTGGAGGGAAGCTGTGCTGAAGCTGAGATATTGTTATTGACGTTGGCACTCAACCGGTGTCGCTCATTCAGCCGACATTCAGCGGATTGGAGTCAGAGGCTGAGCCTTCTCTGGTCTCTACTCCTCCCGTCACGGGGTCTGAGACGCCAAAGCTTCCCACCATTAGCTCTGACAAATTGAAAACCCACAGTATTAGACAGTATTAGACTTAAAACTAATCATCCAGCGATCATACACTGTTTACCAGGGGGCAGGGCTAATCTGAAGATGGTACTGGCTAAAGCTAAAACTGGCGAGTGTAGAGAGTATAGGGATATTGTTATCCACGTCGGCACCAATAATGTTAGGATGAAACAGTCAGAGGTCACCAAGCGCAACATTGCTTCAGCATGTAAATCAGCTAGAAAGATGTGTCGGCATCAAGTAATTGTCTCTGGCCCCCTCCCAATTAGGGGGAGTGATGAGCTCTACAGCAGAGTCTCACAACTCAATCGCTGGTTGAAAACTGTTTTCTGCCCATCCCAAAAGATAGAATTTGTAGATAATTGGCCCTCTTTCTGGAACACCCACAAACAGGATCAACCCTGGCCTGTTGAGGAGTGACGGACTCCATCCTAGCTGGGGTGCTCTCATCTTATCTACGAACATAGACAGGGCTCTAACTCCCCTAGCTCCACAATGAAATAGGGTGCAGACCAGGCAGCAGGCTGTTAGCCAGCCTGCCAGCATAGTGGAGTCTACCACTAGCACAGTCAGTGTAGTCAGCTCAGCTATCCCCATTGAGACTGTGTCTGTGCCTCGACCTAGGTTGGGCAAAACTAAACATGGCGGTGTTCGCCTTAGCAATCTCACTAGAATAAAGACCTCCTCCATTCCTGCCATGATTGAAAGAGATCGTGAAACCTCACATCCCAAAATAGGGCTACTTAATGTTAGATCCCTCACTTCAAAGGCAGTTATAGTCAATGAACTAATCACTGATCATAATCTTGATGTGATTGGCCTGACTGAAACATGGCTTAAGCCTGATGAATTTACTGTGTTAAATGAGGCCTCACCTCCTGGTTACACTAGTAACCATATCCCCGTGGATCCTGCAAAAGAGGAGGTGTTGCTAACATTAACAATTAGCAAATTTAAATTTACAAATAAACCCAGAAATGTTCGTCTTTTGAGCTTCTAGTCATGAAATCTATGCAGCCTAATCAATCACTTTTTATAGCTACTGTTTACAGGCCTCCTGGGCCATATACAGTGTTCCTCATTGAGTTCCCTGAATTCCTATCGGACCTTGTAGTCATAGCAGATAATATTCTAATTTTTGATTACTTTAATATTCACATGTAAAAGTCCACAGACCCACTCCAAAAGGCTTTCGGAGCCATCATCGACTCAGTGGGTTTTGTCCAACATGTCTCTGGACCTACTCACTGCCACAGTCATACTCTGGACCTAGTTTTGTCCCATGGAATAAATGTTGTGGATCTTAATGTTTTTCCTCATATTCCTGGACTATCGGCCCACCATTTTATTACGTTTGCAATCGCAACAAATAATCTGCTCAGAACCCAACCAAGGAGCATCAAAAGTTGTGCTATAAATTCTCAGACAACCCAAAGATTCCTTGATGCCCTTCCAGACTCCCTCTGCCAACCCAAGGACGTCAGAGGACAAAAATCAGTTAACCACCTAACTGAGGAACTCAATTTAACCTAACGCAAAATCCTAGATGCAGTCGCACCCCTAAAAACTAAAAACATTTGTCATAAGAAACTAGCTCCCTGGTTTACAGAAAATACCCGAGCTCTGAAGCAAGCTTCCAGAAAATTGGAACGAAATGGCGCCACACCAAACTGGAAGTCTTCCGACTAGCTTGGAAAGACAGTACTGTGCAGGACCGAAGAGCCCTCACTTCTGCTCGATCATCCTATTTTTCAAACTTAATTGAGGAAAATAAGAACAATCCGAAATCTATTTTTGATACTGTCGCAAAGCTAACTAAAAAGCAGCATTCCCCAAGAGAAGATGGCTTTCCTTCAGCAGTAATGAATTCATTAACTTCTTTGAGGAAAAGATCATGATCATTAGAAAGCAAATTACGGACTCCTCTTTAAATCTGCGTATTCCTCCAAAGCTCAGTTGTCCTGAGTCTGCACAACTCTGCCAGGACCTAGGATCAAGGGAGACACTCAATTGTTTTAATACTATATCTCATGACACAATGATGACAATAATCATGGCCTCTAAACCTTCAAGCTGCATACTGGACCCTATTCCAACTAAACTACTGAAAGAGCTGTTTCCTGTGTTTGGCCCTTCTATGTTGAACATAATAAACGTCTCTCTATCCAAGAGCCGTATACAAGTCTTTACTGAAGACTCATCTCTTCAGTAGGTCATATGATTGAGTATAGACTGGCCCAGGAGTGTGAAGGTGAACAGAAAGGCTCTGGAGCAACGAACCACCCTGCTGTCTCTGCCTGGCCGGTTCACCTCTTTCCACTGGGATTCTCTGCCTCTAACCCTATTACAGGGGCTGAGTCACTGGCTTACTGGTGCTCTTCCATGCCTTCCCTAGGAGGGGTGCGTCACTTGAGTGGGTTGAGTCACTGACGTGGTCTTCCTGTCTGGGTTGGCGCCCCCCCTTGGATTGTGCCGTGGTGGAGATCTTTGTGGGCTATATTCAACCTTGTCTCAGGATGGTAAGTTGGTGTTTGAAGATATCCCTCTAGTGGTTTGGGGTCTGTACTTTGACAAAGTGGGTGGGGTTATATCCTGCCTGTTTGGCCCTGTCCAGGGGTATCACCGGATGGGGCCACAGCGTCTCCTGACCACTCCTGTCTCAGCCTCCAGTATATATGCTGCAGTAGTTTATGTGTCGGGGGGCTAGGGTCAGTCTGTTATATCTGGAGTATTTCTCCTGTTTTATCCGGTGTCCTGTGTGAATTTAAGTATGCTCTCTCTAATTATTTATTTCTCTCTCTCGGAGGACCTGAGCCCTAAGACCATGCCTCAGGACTACCTGGCATGATGACTCTTTGCTGTCCCCAGTCCACCTGGCCGTGCTGCTGCTCCAGTTTCAACTGTTCTGCCTGCGGGTATGGAACCCTGACCTGTTCACCGGACGTGCTACCTATCCCAGACCTGCGGTTTTCAACTCTCTAGAGACAGCAGGAGCGGTAGAGATACTCTCAATGATCGGCTATGAAAAGCCAACAGACATTTACTCCTGAGGTGCTGACTTGCTGCACCCTCGACAACCACTCTGATTATTATTATTTGACCATGCTGGTTATTTATGAACATTTGAACATCTTGGCCATGTTCTGTTATAATCTCCACCCGGCACAGCCAGAAGACCACTGGCCACCCCTCATAGCCTGGTTCCTCTCTAGGTTTTGTCCTAGGTTTTGGCCTTTCTATGGAGTTTTCCCTTGCCACCGTGCTTCTACACCTGCATTGCTTGCTGTTTGGGGTTTTAGGCTGGGTTTCTGTACAGCACTTTGATATAGTAGCTGATGTAAGAAGGGCTATATAAAGACATTTGATTTGATTTATGTATTGACATGTAGGCTGCTTGTACCTTTTTCAAATTGATTTAATTCTGTCCTTGAGCTATTGTTGTCTTAATGTTCTGTATTAAGTCATGTTTCATGTTTTGTGTGGACCACAGGAAGAGTAGCTGCTGCTTTTGCAACAGCTAATGGGGATCATAATAAAATACCACAAATTATTGTATTGTAGACATTAAGTCTTTGGATTTCCTATGATCCTATATCTAGAAGAACCCCTTCCCTTCTAACGGCTCGTGTAGTTTGGGAGCGTCATAGAGCAAAATATTACATGTGTGTGTTTGTGAGACTCTCAGCTTTTCATAGATTGCTTTTAACAGTTTGTAATTCAAACCATTCAGACTCGACAGATGTTTTTGTGTAAAAGTCCTGGCCCCGGGGCCCTCTTCGGGATCCGCCCCCAGATCTCACAAACACCACTCTAGCTCAACCCCAGTTAATCACACAGACTAACGGTACCAACGGATGTAGAAGAAACAGACAAATCCAATGGTACAACCCAAAAGCCTGCAGATCAAACATACAATGCTTGTTAGGAGTTAGAAGTCCCCATCGCGCCGGCGTCGTGGTGGGACTCATTGGGTTAAACACCCTTTCAAACTTCAGATAAAACTGACAGGGTGAGATGTAGGAATGGTTTATCTAAAGCATTCCTGTGCTCATATAAGCATTCAGCCAGGCTCTCCGCAGTTATTCCAACAGAGCATATTTAGAACTGCTGTCCCTAATTCCATTTCGCCCCAGTGTCATTCCAAAATGGAATGTTACCAATTCCAGGGAGCAAATTGAAGGGCCATCAATTTTGCAGGGGTTGTATTGTCACCCTGGGCCGTTGGGTGATTAGCGGAGGGGAGGGGGCGGTTCCCCGTTCCCCAGCAGGCAGGCAAGCAGAGCTGTGGGTCAGACACCATTCTATTGCCTGATGATAAATCTGATTTAATATCCATTGTGCTTCCTTCCTTCCTGCCGGGCCACGCATCGAGACGGGCTGGGGAGGCTGGATGGCGAAGTGGCATAAATAAAAAGTGAAGGAAGCAGAATGGATATTGGAAAGCATTGTTATATTAAATCAGAATAATAAAGCTGTGCATGCACAAATAGGATTTAATAGAGATGTCTCGGAGCAGCACAGTGGAGAGAAAGAGACGCAAAGCCACAGCTTGGCGTGATAGCATGGCCATCAACAGCACAAGGACACAGCTGCAGCAGCCAGTCTTAATCAAAGCTAGCGAATTCCTTGGCTGGAGTAAAGTGTGTTGTAACAACAGACCCTGAGTCAGTCTAATGGCTAATGTCAGGAGACCTGTGTGTATGATGTCAGGTGCTACACTGTTTTATATAGCCTACTATGATAGATCCAGCGCCTTGTGTACTGTATGGCAACCCCATTTAAACGACAACCACTATCCTTTTCCTCCACTATGACTGTGACCTTCCTAGGGGTCATGGAACATCGCATGCACCATGTTTACAACTCATTAGGCTGTGAATAGCCCAGTGGGACACATAGTTGTGATGTAGGCTCATGTTTCAGATTCTGGGGGAAATAAAAGACTGGCATCTGACACAGCACACAGACTACAGCAGCAAAGTGTACTGTACACAGACAGCATGTCAGACATCCAGACCAGATTGCTTCTAGCCCGGGCAGAATGGTAGCAATAGCAACAAAGATTTTTCTAAATCAGTGTCAGTGTCTTCTATGGCCTACACAGCATTTAACGTCAGAGAAAACAAAACAATCTAGTGAGTCACCCAGAAATTAACATCCTTCGCCCTGTTGAGTCCCTAATTGCTGCATGCATTGAAGAACCAGATCTTAATGTGTTACACTGTTTATTGTTGGGGTAGAATAGAAAACTAACCTACTAAAAGTAATGAGGATACCAATTTACACACATTCAAACTGTCTCCCTGTCATTGAAACAGCAGAGGTATTTCAAAATATGATGAGTCATCTTGTTGAGTTTGGTTGTGGTCAACATCGTTGATTCCTCAGGGAGTCACAGGGAGGGTGACACAGCCAAAAAGCCACAACAGGTTCTTTATGTGAACTGAATCAGATATTTGAATGAAAGGATAGGGTCTAAGCTTTCTATGAAAAAGAGAAATGTTTCCAATCCCAACATTTTAATCAAGAAAAAACCTAAATAAATGAGCCAGGAAACGAGATCAAGATGATAGATAAAAGTAGACTTCTGCGCCTATATTTGTTCTCATAACGTTATTTATCTTACCAACAGTAAGATAGCTTATGTTATTGCTATACAAACCCCTCCGGAAACACCAGCCCTTCCAGACAAAGAGAAGAAACTCTTGTACATACGGTATATTTAATGTATACTGACTCCAGCGCTTCTATGTCAAAGGAGCCGGATGAAGAGCGAGTCAGTGCATCTTTATGGTGTTTGACAAAAGACCTGTTATGAGGAAGGATGCTATTGTTAGATTCTGCACTCACTTTCCTCACATGCTATTTGTCTTGTTTCTGGAGGATAGGTTAACACTGTACAGCAGCTGCTGCCGGCGAGAGAAGGATGAGAAAAGGCTCCTCACCCGGGCCTCTCCTGTTCATATAGAATAGTCGAAGAGTAGTGATGTGATAGTAGTAGAGCCGTGATAGAGACATAGTAGTAGTAGTAGTAGTAGTAGTAGTAGTAGTAGTAGTAGTAGTAGTAGTAGACAGTAGTAGTAGAGACTTGATTTGGCCCAGATGTCTTGGTGATTTATAGTTCACATTTAGAGAATAGCACTGGTCTGGGAATAGCAGTGGAGCTGGGAAAACCGTATAATCATCACACTTGTCTGAGAACACATAACACTAAGCAGGGCCACTGCTTCAGCCAACTACATGCCAGACTCCATCAGTGTAAGCAGTGCTCCACTGTTACAGGCAGTTAAGACATGTAATCACATTGAACTCTCCTTCCTCATTCAGTTAGATTTAGTGTTGATCTCAGGATCTCTCTGCTCGCTACACAGTGAGAGAATCACTGTTTGAGCAATTGTTCATTATTCTCACACAGACTGTTACTGAAGCCAGTGACCCCAGTCTGGCCCAGTCAATCTATACTACAGTCAGTCTGATAACAGAGCTCAACAACACAGTTAACACTGTGTTGACGCTACATACCTCCACAGGGTGTTATCACCTGGCTGGCTTCATGTACATCTCACATTACAATACAGTGGATCAAAACCTCTCTCCACTCCAGCCCTGAAAAAGCCACAGCGTGATACACAGCCCCAAAGAAATGGGTGTGAGAGCATCTCGTCTCTGAACTGCACTGACTTCCTCCATCTTCTGAATCATTATCTTATGAGCTGATGTGTGTTTTTCTCAGAGGGGATCGGGTTAGCTGTGCCAGGTTAGAGGTGGCACGGCGCGCAGCGTTGCATGGCGCAGGGTGGCACGCTGGTGAGGACAGTGCCCGCAGGGAGATTAATGAGAGGTGGTGAGGAGTGCCAGTGGATGTCAGTCAGTCCTGCCAGGGAGCAAGGAAGGGCAAAGCGCTGCCTGTCAGAGCCTGCAGACACAGCAGGGAGAGAGCGAGAGAGAAAGAGAGAGATATAGAGATAAAGATAGAGGGAGATAAATGATTACCGCCCCATAGCACTCACGCTGGTAGCCATGAAGTGCTTTGAACGGCTGGTCATGGCTCACATCAGCAGCATCCTCCCGGATACCCTAGACCCACTCCAATTCGCATACTGCCCCAACAGATCCACGGAAAACGCAATCTCAATCGCACGCCACACTGCCCTTCCCACCTAGACAAATGGAACACCTATGTGAGAATGCTGTTCATTGACTATAACTCAGCGTTCAACACCATAGTGCCTACAAAGCTCATCACTAAGCTAAGGACCCTGGGACGAAACACCTCCCTCTGCAACTGGATCCTGGACTTCCTGACCGGCCGCCCCCAGGAGTTAATAAGGGTAGGCAACAACACATCTGCCATGCTGATCCTCAACACTGGGGCCCCTCAGACGTTGGTACTTAGTTCCCTCCTGTACTCCCTGTTCACCCACAACTGTGTGGACAAACACGACTCCAACACCATAATTATTTTTGCTGATGACACAACAGTGGTAGTTGTTGTTTTCTCTGCTACAGCACGGCAAGCGGTACCGGGGGGGACAAAAAGTCTAGGACCAAAAGGCTCCTTAATTAACAGCTTCTACCCCCAAGCCATAAGACTGCTTAACAATTAATCAAATGGCAACCGGACTATTTACATTGACCCTCCCCTCCCGTCCATTTGTTTTCTACACTGCTGCTACCTGCTGTTTATTATCTATGCATAGTCACTTCACACTACCTACAGGTACAAATTACCTCAACTAACCTGTACCCCACACACTAACTCTGTACCGGTACCCCCTGTATATATCCATGTTATTGTTATTTTATTGTGTTACTATTTATAATGTTTTACTTAGAGTTGGACCAATTCCCCATCAGTCTTAATTGAGGGTGAAGAAGGGCCTGGTGTCTCAGGGTAACCTCTGGTGATTGTCCTTCCTTCCGCCTCCAGCATGAGGAACATCATTAACAAACTCACTCATTGTCGAAGGAGGACAATAATTAAAGAGCTCCCACATTAATGCAAGTGGCTTGATTGGAGGAGCAGGGGACACACTGATTTTACCCCATCACATTGTCACCACCGATGGATTGACCTTCACTCAACCACTCCACTAACCTATAGCTGCTGCTCGGTCAGCAGAACAGGCAGGAAACACAGGGAAGGACAATTAGAGAAAGACTAGACAACCTCTACCTTTGTTCTTCATTGAGTGAACGAAGCAGCAGTGATCAGTGGCAGGAAGTAAAAGGCCAGTACAAAAGACCAGTACCAGAGCAGAGACGAAAGTTGTCCTCCTGCTGTCTAGGACCTAAAACCAGAGCAGAAACATAATGTTGTTCTCTCTTAGTACCCCTGAGTTCACAGAGGGCTTTGTGTGTTTACTGTAAGCCAGGTGTTCTGAGGGTCTTCTGAAACAAAGGGTGTATAAGAGACAGGATGGGCCAGGGCCAGAGCTCACAGCCTGGCTGTCTGACCCTGTTACATCCCCTAGAGGACTGGAGGTCAGTAGTTTAATATGCAGTTCCTCTGCTTGTGGGTGGACAGCTCCAGCATATAAAACCAACACAAAACAAACTGCACATACACATCATAGAAGAGTGGCTGCCAACATGTTTTAGAGTGTAATCCAATGCGGAACTAAAGTTTTCTACACAGTATCCAGTAAGCTGAGGAACTCAGTTAACCCTTGTGTAGTCTTAACATTCTGTATACTCCACTAAGGGTAAAAAATTACCAGCCTTCACTAAACCCCTAAAATAAAGCAGCTTCATTGAATTTTAAACCCCAAATCTATTTTGCATGAAGAAACAACATGTCAATCATCACAAACTTTGTGAATATCTGAGTTTTCCCTCTTCACAATGCAGAAAGACTGCATTTAATCAGTGGACACCACTCATTTTCATTACAACACACCTGTCATAATTGTTTTCTTTACTAAAGTAGAGGTTCATTATTATTATTACTATTGCTAACGGTACTGCATAGGTGTAAACACGCTTTTTTTAAAGCAAGAGAAAGCACTTGTATAGCCTAAGAAAGTAGCAGAAATGTGCAGAAAGTAGTTATGAATGCATTTTATTGAGGGGAAACAATAACAATCTTGAACTTTTTTGGCAACATAGTGATATATTCTTATATACTGTACAATGAGGATTTCAACTACAAAATACTAGTCTTCTCCCATTTTTTTAACCATTTCCCCCACCCACAATATGTATAAACAACAACAGTAATGAATAATAAAATAAGATAATAGATACAAAACAAAAATGTGAAGAACATAAATCAATCAACTGTAATTATCACATGTAGGACAGTATGCATGTTTGTGTGCATGGACGTTGCAGATGTATTTCTCACACGTGCAGCACATAGTATTTGTTTTCCAGTCCTTCTTTGGGGGCAGAATTGGCATCTCTTGCCCCAGCCTCGGGTGGCTCAGGACAAGATTCAGCCCCCTGAACAGCTTTCACAAGTGCTGCAGAGGCTGCTGTGCGGGGGAGGCGCTCCCTTCTTTGAATGTGTGGGGTTATAAGTGCCTTTCCCAGCTGCTCCAGGAACACCCTCATCTTGTTCCTCTTATCAGGCATCCAGGTAGAGTTGATCTTGTTCCATATCACTAAGGGATTGTATGAGGACACATCAATGATGTTATGGAAGATGACCAGAGGCCAGCGGGTCATCCTCCTGCAGCTGTAAGTACCAATCGCCTTGTCCAGGTTGTCCACGCCTCCTTTGACGTAATTATAGTCCAGGATTCCTTTCCTCACGATCACTGGTCTCAGTCGTTTTGTGCAGTGTGCTCAGGAGGACCACATTCTTGTTCCTCTCTGGGAGGTAAGAAACTAGAGTGGTGGTGGGGTTGAATGCAAACTTTGATGAGAAGGCCTCTCTCCCCCTTGTTGCGAGGAGTGCAGGGGGGAGCTCAGGCTTGATCTTTCTAACTGTGCCAACCATGGTGATCTTCCTCTTCAGGAGCTGCTGGCTGAGTTTATAAGAGGTGAAGAAATTGTCACGTGACATTGTGCCCCCTCAGTCCATCTGTCACATCAAGCACAAACCGCATCCCCTGGTTCTTCTCCGGGCCTCCACTGTGGTCGGCTTCTCTGTGTAGACTTCCAAGCGTAGCTGGATTGTACGTCATGCATGCTGGGAATATACTGCCGGAAAGGACAGCGACCTTTTAACAAAAGAGATTACTATCAGTAATTAGTATCAGTGTCACAGAAAACAATCACATACATCAATTATATTACAGCAAAACATAATCAAATTAACAGTGAAAATCACTTACATTACAGATATAATAAAAATGTACCTCTGAATGGAACCAGTTGCTCATCCACTGTCACTTCAGGCCCAGGGTTGTAGAGGTATGGCAGACGCTCCACCCACGCCAGATTGTCTCTCACACGTCTTGCAGGTCTTGACTCACGGTTATCAAACCATAGCATTCTTGAGAAAGTGTGAAAGACTTTCAGTGGCATGGAAAATTGCCCTTCCAATCTCTGCATCCCAGCGACTACATGTAGCCTCACCTCGGGACCTATACACACCCGCTAAGATTATTAGCCCTATGTAGGCACGCAGGTCAATCTCATCCAAACTTTTCCAGTTGTCTCCATATTTACAGAAACTCTCAAAATGTGTCATCTCCAGGAAGATTTTTTCGATGGCTGGTGTGATGAACAAGTAGAATGTTGAGGCATGCCCTGGGCATGGGCAACTGCATGTCTTGTGGGCCCTGGGGTCATCCTTATGACATTTTGTGCTGCCATCCTGCCCTGTTTATCATATGGTGACAAGGACCATTATTTTGTTTGACAAAATTGTCTCTCTTTCAGCTTGGGGGATTTGAAGATGAGGCACCGTGCTTTGGGTTGTATTCTTCCCCATCTTCTTCTTCAGATACCTCCTCCTCATTGTTCTCTTGTTCCTCCAAGACATCTGAAAAAATCTGATCTACGACATGTTGGGCACTGAAACGTGCACTCATGGCTTCAGCAAAGAGAGAAATGGGGGGACTGTCATCTGCAGCACCTTTATATAGCCTCTGACTGCATTCCCCATTAGTAAACAACGCTTTCAAGAAATGTTTATTTTTGTCTGAAATTGTTTTTATTTTGTCTGTGAATTTGAGTAATGTGTGGGGTGATGCTGCACATGCACAAGAATGTTTTAGTTTTGCCTGTTCAATCAGTAGCACACAATCTCAATTTCTCATTGTGTGTGTGTGTGTGTGTGTGTGTGTGTGTGTGTGTGTGTGTGTGTGTGTGTGTAAATGATTCTATAACTGACCCTAAGACAATCTTTGGTGGTGTACAGTTTTCATGGAAATATGAACAAAGGCGATGTTTCACTTTTTCTAATGTTGGGGTCACTCTAGGAAAATTCATAAAATTTCAAGTGGAAAAAATATTATTTAGGGGGTTTTCTCTGCTGTTAAACATAGTGGCTGTCATTTTTTACCCTTAAGACAACACAAGGGTTAATGGCCAGTTGATAGCGCGTTTTGCACCACAACCATTACATCCTACTGCTCCATTACAGACCACTGGAATGAATTTCCTCTACTTTCCCTCCACCGCATTCCAGATAATCATATGATCCGCGCGGGGGTGGTGGCGGATTGCGCTCCCAGAATGTGGAGTCATGTGTAAAACTTATCAATTTGCTGGGCTGTGTAGATGGCCTTTCTTATTCTGTACAACCTTGACAAACTCCACACATGTGCAAAGGTAAGAGCTACAGTGAACGCCTCATTCTCTGACCACAGCGCTTCCTTCCTGGAAAACCTCTCTCTGACTGACTGAGGGACCTGGGCCCCAGCTTCTGCACAACAGACAGCCCAAAGCTCTCTCTCTCCGCACATTATCGCCGCCGACATCTCATCATCAGTAAACAAATACCTATATGTTCACGCTGGCTGCAGAAGTCTTCGTCGTGGTATCGACTGTGGCAGCCCTTCACTCAGCCCCCACCACCACTCACAATGTCAGATAATAATAACATAACACCCGGAGACACACAATCTCTTTAACGAATGCCGAGCCTATTACCGCTGCAATTAAAGAGATACAATAGATTTTTTTCAGCCAGTCAAAACCCTCCAGACACACCATCCCCCCCTCCACCCTCACCCCTAGCAGCCAGCCAGGCACCCACCCATCTGAAGTAGAATAAGACAGCCGAGGCAATAGCATTGAAATAGTGCTCGTCTCAATGCTCCATCACATTGTGTTTCGCAATTTATTTAATTCCTTAACACTGTCTGTTAAACGCATTAAGCACCATTAATGATGCTGCTGCATGCTTAACTCAAAAAACAGTGTTATGAGAGAATTCATCACATCACTGCAATACAGTACCTTATCCATTGTTGTACAATGGATGGGTCCAGTCCTGGATGCTGATTGACTAAAACTGCATTCCAGCCGGTGTCTATTCCACAAGTTAACACCGGCTAAATCTATGACGTTGAAATACCCATTTATTCTGTTCCATCTGACTCAACAATCTACTTTCTCATCAGCTCAGCCAGGCAATTTATGTACAAGATCTACACTGTAAAAAGCATCTAGACATTATCTCCCATTTCTTTTAGACTAACATTTGGTTTTCAACTGCGGTGTTTGGTAATTACCTTGCTGTCTGTCTCTCCGACATTTGCAACATTGTTTCAATATTGAAAATCAATCTCCAGCTGTCCCATAGTAATGAACGTGTTGGGAGTAGCGACGAGGCAGACTGGCTGGCAGCTTTTCTCAGCCAGTCGAAATCATGAATCAGCATTATTTTTATGTATATACATAAAGAAAAACACGAAATACAGCTAGTTTGCTGAAATTACAGCTTCATTTTGAAGTGATTGCGTTAGCTGTGTAGTTGGCTCTCTCTTCTAAACAGTGACCTGGAAAGAGACCAAATGTTATTTTCCAGGTGAAATGGCATATTATTAGCTACTTGTTATGGATGTATCCTCCAAAAATCACTAGAAAACAGCTTAGACAAATGCTAATGCAGCTATTTTGCAGTTATTCTGGCTGCACTGTTTGACGTGACTCTGTTACCCAAAGTTGGATAGCGAGAAAGCAAGGGATAAGTACGTTGCCAGTCATCATGAAAATGGAACATTTAGAATGAACGACTGGGTTGCATCCATAGATTTAGAAAAAAAAAGACTTAAAAGAGCGAGTTGCGTCACTGGCAACCGAACCGATAGAACAAACAGACTGCTCGGGTAGCAACCCTAGATTTGTGTCAGGACTTTATATAGTGGAAGGGTCAAATAGTATAAATAATTAATCAAATAACATGTTTAAATATGTTGGTAATCCGTTGTATATTTGTTTTACCTTTATTTAACTAGGCAAGTCAGTTAAGAACAAATTCTTATTTTCAATGACGGCCTAGGAACAGTGGGTTAACTGCCTGTTCAGGGGCAGAACGACAGCTCGGGGATTTGAACTTGCAACCTTTTGGTCCAACACTCTAAGCACTAGGCTACCCTGCCACCCCTGTATATACAGTACCAGTAAAAAGTTGGGACACATTTCAGGGTGTCCCACTCATTCCAGGATTTTTCTTTATGTGTACTACTAAGGTGCTCAAAACAGAGAGCTAGTAAAGGAACATTTGCCGATACTGAAAAGACAATAGCTAGCTAATAACCTCCTTTTCCATGTGGAAAAGACGGACAGAGACTTGTTAGCTATGTTAGCTAACTAGCTGGGATTTCTACAAGGAATCTGCCTCCCGAAAACAGCTTCTCCCAAGTGGGTGTGACACCTTCTCCCGTTGCCTGCTGCAATGCCGCTTAGATTCCACCAGGCAATCTGTTCACCGTCTGCCCTGACCTGTCTCCCCCTGTCTCACCCGAGCTTTCACTCACCTCCAGCACACATGCACTGGTGAGGCGAGTGACTCTGAACTTACAATGGCTAGTGCCAAGTTGTTATATATTTCAGTTGTGCTTTATGCTATTTGCCTCATGACTCCTGCATGCTTTTTTGACTATGAACATGCTTTATTACCCAACCGTGGGACAGCCTGTGTTTGATCCCACACTTGGGACTCTGACTCTTTATTGGTTACATCCTATTCTAACCGCCGGCTTTGTATTCATGTTACCTGATGAAATTACAGTCCAATATGATATTGTTGCCATCTATTGCACATTAAAATGTTATAAATCAACACTGAAGAGCTTTCCCTGTCCTCTGATTGTATTACTGCTGATTACATCTGGAAATGTGCATGTACACCCCGGCCCATCTACTGTTGCTAGCCCCAATTCTGATTTGTACTCTAATATCTGCTTCACTACTTTCTGCTCTCGTAAAAGCCTGGGTTTTCAGCACGTTCACACTTGAAGCGTATTACCTAAAAATGATCAATTGAAAGTGTGGGTTCACAGCTGCAATCCAGATGTGTTGGTAATTACTGAGACGTGGTTAATAAAGAGTGTTTTGAACTCTGATGTTAACCTTTCTGGTTATGACCTTTTTCGGCAAGACAAATCTTCTAAAGGTGGTGGAGTGGCAATCTTTCCCAAGGACTGTCCCCAAACAATTTGATTTTCTGGTTTTACACCTTAAACTTTAAAATAACTATTTTTTGACTGTTGCTCGGTGTTAATAGCAAGTCCAAAAGCAATGGGACTCAATTCAAATGATATTAGTCACATGCGCCGAATTCAAAATACAGTGAAATGCTACTTACGAGCCCCTACTCAATAATGCAGTTTTAAAAAATACAGATAAGAATAAGAAATGAAAAGAGCAGCAGTAAAATAACAATAGTGAAACTATGGGGGTACAGAGTCAATGTGCGGGGGCGTAGTTGTTAGTTAGTTGACGTAATATGCACATGTAGGTAGAGTTATTAAAGTGACTATGCATAGATGATAACAACAGAGAGTAGCAGAGGTGTAAAATAGGGGGAGGGGGCAATGCAAATAGTCTGGGAAGCTATTTGATTATGTGTTCAGGAGTCTTAAATCTTTCTCAGATTATTACCAATCCCACAAGGTATGACTCCAAACACCCAGAAAAGGCTACTCTCCTTGATGTTATCCTTACAAATAATCCTGATGGGTGTCAGTCTGGTATTTTCTGTAATGACCTTAGTGATCACTGTTTTATAGCCTGTGTTTGTAATGGCTGCTCACTGAAATGACCGTACCTGACTTGTCATAGACGATACATAAAAAACTTTAATGAGCAAGGCTTCCTTCATCATCTGGCCTCTGTAAATTGGTATAGAATCTGTCGAAGACGCTTGGACCTTCTTTTTTGATATTTTCAGAAAATTCTCTCTCTATGGGTCTAACACCAAGAAGTTCTGGAAAACGGTTGAAGACCGGGAGAATAAACCCTCCTCCTCACAGCTGCCCATGTCCGTTAATGTTGATGATGTGGTTGTTACTGAGAAGAAGCACATGGCTTAGCTCTTCAATCACCACTTTATTAAGTCAGGATTCCTATTTGACTCTGCCATGCCTCCTTGCCCATCCAACATTTCTTCATCTCCCATCCAGTCTAATGTCATTATCCCCAATGCTCCTCCCTATTTTTCCCTGCTACAGTGTTTCTCCCTACAGTTGGTCACTGAGTCCAAGGTGTTAAAATTAGCTCCTTAATCTTAACCCCCAAAAAACATCTGGTTCAGATGGTTTAGACCCTTTCTTCTTTAAGGTTGCTGCCCCTGTCATCGCCAAGCCTATCTCAGAACTTTTTAACCTGTCTCCTCTCTGGGGAGGTTCCCATTGCTTCAAAGGCAGCCACGATGGGTACTTTATTTAAAGCGGGAGCTCAAGCTGATCCTAACTGTTATAGACCAATTTCTATTTTGCCCTGTTTACCAAAAGTGTCCGCTCAGGTTATGTCTGTGTTAACTTAAAGGTCCTAAATTATGTCACAATTGCCCTTGATTCTAAGCAATGTTGTGCTGCTATTTTTATTGACATTTTCAAAGCTTTTGATACAGTAGACCATTCCATTCTTGTGGGCTGGCAAAAGAGTATTGGTGTCTCTGAGGGGTTTGCCAACTACCTCTCTCAAAGTGTGCTGTATAAAGTCAGAACATCTGCTGTCTCAACCACTGCCTGTCACCAAGGGAGTACCCCAAGGCTCGGTCCTAGGCCCCACGCTCTTCTCAATTTACATCAACAACATAGCTCAAGCAGTAGGAAGCTCTCTCATCTATGAGTATGCAGATGATACAGTCTTATACTCAGCTGGCCCCTCCCCGGATTTTGTGTTAAATGCTCTTCAACAAAGCTTTCTTAGTGTCCAACAAGCTTTCTCTGCCCTTAACCTTGTTCTGAATACCTCCAAAACAAAGGTCATGTAGTTTGGTAAGAAGAATGCCCCTCTCCCCACTGGTGTGATTACTACCTCTGAGGGTTTATTTAGAGTTGAGGAAGTCACCTCATACAAGTACTTGGGAGTATGGCTAGACGGTACACTGTCCTTCTCTCAGCACATATCAAAGCTGCAGGCCAATGTTAAATCTAGACTTGGTTTCCTCTATCGTAATCGCTCCTCTTTCCCCACAGCTGCTAAACTAAAACTGATTCAGATGACCATCCTACCCATGATAGATTATGGAGATGTAATTTATAGATCGGCAGGTAAGGGTGCTCTCGAGTGGCTAGATGTTCTTTACCAGTCGGCCATCAGATTTGCCACTAATGCTCCTTATAGGACATATCACTGCACTCTATAGTCCTCTGTAAACTGGTAATCTCTGTATACCCGTCGCAAGACCCACTAGTTGATGCTTATTTAGAAAACACTCTTAGGCCTCACTCCCACCGATCTAAAATGCATACCCCACATCTCATCCTCCACATACAACACCCGATCTGCCAGTCACATTCTTTTCAAGGTCCCCAAAGCACACACATCCCTGGATCACTCCTCTTTTCAGTTCACTGCAGCTAGCAACTGGAACGAGCTGCAACAAACACTCAAACTGGGCCGTTTTGTCTCAATCTCTTCATTCAAAGACTCAATCTTGGACACTTACTGACAGTTGTGGCTGCTTAGCATGATGTATTGTTGTCTCTGTCTTCTTGCCCTTTGTGCTGTTGTCTATGCCCAACAATGTTTGTACTAGGTATTGTGCTGCTACCATGTTGTGCTGCTGTCATGTTGTGTTGCTACTATGCTGTGCTTTCAAGTGTTCCTGCCATGCTAGGTTGTTGTCTTAGGTCTCTCTTTATATAGTGATGTGTGTCTCTTGTTGTGATGTGTGTTTTGTCCTATATTTTTATTTAATTTTAATTTTAATCCAAACCCAGTGCCTGCAGGAGGCCTTATGCCTGCTGGTAGGCCGTCATTGTAAATACGAATTTGTTCTTAACTGACTTGCCTAGTTAAATAAAGGTTCAATAAAAATAAATAAAACAATTCAGATGGTTTGGGATGAGTTGGACATCAGAGTGAAGGAAAATCAGCCAACAAGTGCTCAGTATATGTGAGAACTGTTGGAAAAGCATTCCATGTGAAGGTGGTTGAGAGAATGCCAAGAGTGTACAAAGCTGTCATCAAGGCAAAGGGTGGCTACTTTGAAGAATCTAAAATATATTTTGTTTTGTTTAACACTTTTCTTTGGTTACTATAAGATGACATATGTTATTTCATAGTTTTGATGTCTTCACTTTTATTCTACAGTGTAGAAAATAGTAAAAATAAAGAAAAACCCTTGAGTAGGAGTGTCCAAACTTTGACTGGAACTATAAGTGATAATGTCCTCGATGCCAGTGTTTGGAGGATATATTGGCACTGTTTGCCGGCCCGAGACAATATATCCTCCAAACACCGGCTTCTCAGGCATTATCCCTTAACAGGATGGAAGACCACTGATCCTGGGATGACAATCAATTAGCACTGGGGACATACTGTATAGTGTGTATAAGTCTTATTTAAACAAATTTTGCCATCCTTATGTCGGCCATTGCCATTTACAGTGTGTTCATTGAGTTCTCAACCTTAATGCTGATCCCTTGAAAAAACTACAACTGTACATCCTATTGATATATGCAACATGTAACCAGTTGCACTCCTAGTATAGCACCTACATACAGTACTATAGGGGGACCTAACACGGCAGAGATGGAGAGGAACACTGAGAATAAAACATGAAGCATGACACACTCTCCTGCGCTCTCTTTGAAAAACAATCTTTCTTTAGTGTTATCTTGTCATTGTCCATACAACAACCCTGGCCTAACATCCCCATGAGTGAGCCTTGATTGGAAGGCCTGGGCAGGGGTAGAGCAGCAAATCTACAGGCAACAACAAGCACCGTCAACATCGTACATGAATAGTACGTGTTCAGTACCGATATGCTGCATGTGCAGGCAATGATCTATGGCCTTGTTGCAATTGTCATACAGTGTTATATATATATATATATATATATATATAACACTGTATGATGTACAAGGCGAGATTTCTGTGATACTTCCTCAGATAATGTAGAATAAAGAACAGTTTCGTTGAACAGCTACAGTATAGAGTGAGAGAACATATTTTATAATAGCAGGAGCAAAGAGAGGAGGTCAGAGCATACAGCACACAGCCTTAGAGGCATTTTAGAGAGACCAGGCCATGTGTTGAAACCTGACTAAAGATAGACAGGAAGCTGACATGTTTCACTGTGTTAAACTCTCCTGCTCTGGGCTAAAAACAGAGAAAACACTACAGAACAGGCCTAAAAATCAGAGCAGTAGACAGTATTTATACACTATCATATCTAGACAGCTCCTGCTTGGGCTGGAGGCTATGGGGGGGGGGGGGGGGGGTCAGATGAGTTGATGTGTTCATGCAGAAAATGTGAAGGCTATGCCTCATGATTTATTTCAAAAAAAAATCTCATTGCTATCCCTCCTCCTCCCCTCTGTTTATTTGCATTCAATGAATTCACATCTCAGTCAAATGTCACCCGTTCCTCAAGCTGTTTGCAGAGATGACAATGAAATTACATTATCAGGGATTTACTACATACAAGTGTGCTATGGGTATACCTGTAACAATGTAATGACTTACATTTCAGCCATTTAGCAGACGTGAAGGCTTGCAGGTATGTCTTAAATACATATTCATAAGGTTGTGTGCGTCTGCAGAAAAAGTTATTTCCCATGAATGAGACCAGGAATATTATAAAGATCACCAACCCAACCTGGCTTTTCTTCCACCCTATGTCTTACACATTTCACACTTTTCACAATTCTTTACCTTTGTAGTGAGGATGCACTTAAAGAACTGCACTTGAATTAACCTAGTAAATATCACTTTGCAAATCAGCACGCACACCATTAAAGTGAACAGACACTTTCAGGGAAAATAGGATTTTAAATGGGATTGATTTGTGTGTCCCCGCAAGGTTAGTTATACAATACTGCGTGTGTGTGTGTGTGTGTGTGTAAGCATGTGTGTGTGTGTGTAAGCATGTGTGTGTGTTTGTGTGAGCACGTACATAAGCACCAAGTTGTGTGTGTGATGGTATATTGGTGACAGCAGAGAGATGCAGTGTCCAGGCTCTGTTGGCTGGGCCTTTGTTTTCCATTAGGCAGAGTTATGGTCCTTAAGACAGTGTGTGAGAGCACTCAACCAGGTGATAAATACACCATCCCACTAAAACAAGGCCGGTCCTGTCAGCTCAGGGACACCACACCACCATGCCTGGGCTAAAGCCGCTTTAATCACAGCTCTGGACTTCTCAGCAACTCCACACTCAGAGATAAACTTTTTACTGAGGAAATACACAAAACATCTCTCCTCACCAAGCCAACCCCACAGCCAACACCACTCAGAGACCGACACTCTGGTCCACATCATTAACAACCAGGGAATCAGAGGAATCTGGGAATCTGGGCATATTGAATTTAAGATGAAACAAAACAAACATTATTGTAGGATAAATCTGATGCAAAGTTGCTGAGCGCAACAGAGAACAACATAACAAGGCCTGTGTTTCATTAGTAAGAGGACAAGACTCAATCCCAGAGAAGACATGTAATAGCCTTCATACTGCCAGTAATCAATTGAACATGGAACAAACCCTGAAGATAACTAGTAGAAACTGGCAGCGTCACCCCAAACAAAATCACATCTCCATGTCAGCGAGAGGACGGCATGTCAATTATGTGTTTGTTTGATAGGGTCGAACATCAATTCATCTTTAATAAAACATGCTTCCCAGAAATGAGGAGCAAATTCTGCAATTCTCTCTTGAGCAGTTGCATACTTTAATCACAAACCAGAAATTAAAACTCACTCTCAATAATATCCCTCTTAGCAGCAGGATATTTTGAAAGATCAAACAGGGAAAGGCACTATACAACCAGTTTTACTGTACCTAAAATAGTCTGTTCTGTGTTAAGTCTATAAACAGTCTCTTGTTGAACTGAGCCTTGGGATCAGGCAGCCTTCAAAGCACTTCTGTTCTGTCTCTCATATAATGTGGTTGCTGCTCTCTTTCTGTGGTGAGAAACAACTTTGCCCTGTGATGCTCTGAAGACACATCAGAATAAACCTCACCACTGTGACAATGAGAGATGAAAGAGGATGCTAATGTGTTCTCTCCTTCACTGTGTGTGTGCGTGTGTGTATGCTTGTGTGAATGTGTTCTCCCGCACATGCGTTGTGGGAAATAATATTGAACGAGACAGACTCAGTTAAGCCTTCAGCTGCTTTTCCTAACCAGGAAATTATGAAAACCATCAGGTTTGACAGGATCCATGATATAATGCTGACAGACAAGAGTTGAACGGAGAAGTGAAAGAGTGAAAAGTGCAGGATGCCAGTTTCTCCCTCTCAGACCAGCCTATCCTTGAGTAAACATCACCCAGGGTAGACAACGTGGACAAACATACTGCATAATCCAAGAGGGGCAGAGAGAGAAACAATCAAATCAACACAAAGGCTGATCAATTTCTCTCCACTTTCTCTAACTGCATAACGTAGATTTGAGATACCAAAATAGAGTTACCAGATTGATTTTCAGAGAGCCGGAGTTGGTGTAGCGCTCAGTGCTTTCAATAAAGATATCTCACCTCCAGCACGGGGTGCTGATGTAGGTTGACAGGTGCCCAGCCTAAATACTACTAGTCTATTATGTTCAAAGTAACAAAAATATATATTTTCAGATCATCGATAAAATGCCGGCTTAGGTGCAGAACTTTCATATATTTTCTTCATATCTTGGGGGAAATCTTGGGGGAGAATGTTCTATTTTACCATTATCCCTGGAGATGATAGTTCAACTGCTGAATTATCAGTGATCCTGTCTCCATTACTCATTAGTCCACAGCTACCAGAGCACATCATATGACTGACTACACAACCAAGCACTCAGGCCTTGTTTCCTCCAACTAATACCAAAATAAGGTTACTTTATCAACGTAAGAGAGCTGTACCACACCTCCTATCATCCTCCAATCATGATTGTCAGTTACCCTACTTCTCTCCCCGGGGCTCTTAGCCTATGTCCAACACATTCCCAGCACTGCAGATCTAATGTGTGCACTGTGTGCATTAGCTGGGCATTAGCTGTGCCAACCAGGCACCAACATGGTGCGTTGTGTCCACAGTGTGACATTCTGGTCCAGGCAGCACCATGAGACACAGAGTCAGAGCAGATGGGCCACAGCACCAGGCAGCCAAGGCCTTAATGGAGTCACAGCTGGTGAAAGATAAAGTGAATCTTCCTACATATGCACTGCTTTGTTTGATGCCTGTTTGATACAGTATGTAGCTCTGACTGAATCCAGTGATGCCTTGTCTGGCTGTCTGTATGCCTGGCCTGCCTGCCTGGACCATCTTATTTGATCACCCTGTTGCAGGAGAACTTTCCTGCAATGCAGGAAATGCAAAACTTGCAGTGTATTTGAGGTTTAGAAAGGCGTCTTAAATATGTACATTTCCACTTTGAAATTTCAGGCTTGATTTTCCCTTACGAAAAATGTATCAACCCCTACAAAAATGTCCTTTAATTATAATCCACATAATTCACATTTCCTGTTGCTGCAGGATTATTTTCCTGCCTCAGCCAACTGGCTCAAATTAAGATCCTACATCTGTAAGACAGACACATGACCACAGCTATAAAGACCACAGCTATAGTTACAGTTAGCTAGCTAAAGCTTCTGGTGCCCACCCAGGGAGAGGAGCACTGCTGTTATCTAGAGTTGACCACTGTGTTACTTACCATGCCAAACTCTCAAAATGTAATCATTTGATACTTCAACTATCAGTTGTGCAGTAATAACCTACCGTCCTAAATATGGATATATATAGAGAGTATGGATAATTGACAATGTTGGCCACTAGACCATATCCTACACTGCTGCAATTCTGATTCAGTTGCATCCCTTGTCATTTTCAATCAGACACCAAACAAAACACAAAGGTAATAGCCCTATAAAATATATACATCTACCTCTATTTATGTGTTAATTGATAGGGGTCTCGCCGGACCCCGCTCTGCTGCTCTATAACACTCATCTACATTTTACATTGTCTGTATTCTATGGGGTTTGGATTAATAGTTGTTTGTCTCCCCAAGTGCTTATTATGCTTAATTAGCACAAGCCACTTACTTCCAACATTTAATGACAATCCAGACTCAACAGTTTTTACACTAGAGCTACAGTATGCTCTGCTTAGGGTGCTATCATCAGTCACATTGAGCAGGAGGAAACAGCTCACCCCTTCACTGTCTGCTGCAGCTGTTTACAATACTTGCCAACACAGACTACTGTACATTTTCAACAGCCACTCCAGGAATTGGGACTTCTGCAGTCATGCATACACTGTAGACACATCTCTTATCTATCTTGCTATGTAAATTTGTCCCACACATTTTACTTTCTCACGTCTTAAGAAAATCACTTTATTTTCCCGAAGTGTCTCAAAAGATGACACTGTGACGGCTTATAATCACTATTTTCTGAAACCATACATGCAAGAGCACAAAGCTGTGAGAGACAAGTGCTGATTCACGATGGGCAAAGAGTGTGACAGGAGGGGGGAATAGAGAAGATGTGTGTCTCTATCTATCTAATAAAGGTCCGTAATACCTGGGAAGACCAGGAAACAGACAGGCATGGCTACTGAGACAAGATCCCGAGGATTGAAGAGATTGAAGGAGGGAGAGGAAGGATGAGGAAGGATGACGTATGAGTTAAGCCTAGCCATTCTTCAATTAGACAGCGAGACAGTGAGAGTGAGTGAGTAAGAGAGCGTGAGAGAGAGAGGGGAAGAAGAGAAGAGAGAGGGAGAGAAATTAAGTGAGGAAAGGAAAAAAAGAGAGAGGGAGCTGAAGCCCCAGACGTTGTGAACTATTCAATTAACCTTAATTGAATCGCTCACTAACGCTGAATGCTTTGTTTACCGATCGGCAGCCACCACAGTCCCTCAATCTCACCTGCTGCAAGGGATAACACACACTCACTCAAGGTGTGTCGAGAGGCAGTCTGGGAAATCTACGAGGGAGAACTCATTAAAACTACTGGTGAGCATTTAGACAGGGAGGTGTGGAGGATTGCAGGAGACAGATATCACCAAACTTCAGTCTGCTTCAAAATACAAACAGAAAGCAAACCAGCAACAGCGTGTTAATCTGCTTACACAATGCCCAAGAGACGACAATTTGCACAAGTTTGTCTTTCAGTGTTTAAGTGTTATCTCATCTGCTGCAGCAGTCCCATCTCAGGTGTCTCTTAACAGTTTCTACCCAGCTTCTGCCCCCAAGCCATAAGACTGCTGAACAATTAATCAAATGGCCACCAGACTATTTACATTGTACACTGCTGCTACTCGCTGTTTATTATCAATGCAGTCACTTCAACCCTACTTACATATACTGTACAAATTACCTCGACTAACCTGCACCCCCGTACATTGACTCGGTACCGGAAGCCCCTGTATATAGGGGCTATTGTTATTTTACTGTGTTATTTTTATTGTGTTACTTTTTATTATTTTTTACTTTAGTTTATTTGGTCAATATTTTCTTAACCTCTTTCAGCTAGAGGGCACTATTTTTATGTTTAGAAAAATAACGTTCCCAAGGTAAATGGCCTTTTTCTCAGGCCCATATGCTAAAATATGCATATAATTGACAGATTGGGATAGAAAACACTCTAAAGTTTCCAAAACTGTCAAAATATTGTCTGTGAGTATAACAGAACTGATATTGCAGGCGAAAAACCCTGAGGAAAATCAAAGCAGGAAGTGGCTTCTATTTTGAAAACTCCATGTTCCATAGCCTCCCTTTGCTCCATTTAAAGGGATTTGAACCAGATTCCTTTTCCATTCGCTTCCTTAAGGTGTCAACAGTCTTCAGACATAGTGTCAGGCTTTTATTTTGAAAAATGAGCCAGAATGATAACATCGCGTCAAGTGGTCACATGAGTTTTGCTAGCGCAACTTAGTTTGGATAGGTATTGCTTTTCCCTCTCCTACTGTGAAAGACATTTGCGGGTTGATATATTATCGATTATATACTTTAAAAACAAACTGAGGATTGGTTATAAAAAACGTTTGACATGTTTCTGTGGACATTATGGAAACTATTTGGAATTTGTCTGCATTGTCGTGACCGCTCTTTCCTGTGGATTTCTGAACATAACGCAACAAACAAACGGAGGAAATTTGGGATCTAAAAATAATCTTTATGGAACAAAAGGAACATTTGTTGTGTAACTGGGAGTCTCGTGAGTGAAAACATCCGAAGATCATCAAAGGTAAACGATTAATTTGATTGCTTTTCTGATTTTCGTGACCAAGCTTTCTATATTTTTAAAGGGGTGGATCAGCTTAAAATTGAGGAAAGATTGTTGCTTTCATGTCCATGCTGTCACGTTCTGACCTTAGTTATTTTATTATGTCTTTGTTTTAGTATGATCAGGGCTTGAGTTGGGTGGGGTGTCTATGTTAGTTTTTCTATGATTTGCAATTTCTGTGTTTGGCCTGGTAAGGTTCTCAATCAGAGGCAGCTGTCAATCGTTGTCCCTGATTGAGAACCATATTTAGGTAGCCTGTTTTCTATTGTGTTTCGTGGGTGATCGTTTTCTGTTTTGTGTCTACACCAGACAGGACTGTTTCGTTTCGTTCATTCTCCTTTGTTAATTTGTTTAGTGTTCTCCTGATAATAAATTATCAATATGGACACTTACCACCTTGCGCATTGGTCCTCACCTTCTTCCACCAACAACGGCCGTTACAGAATCACCCACCACCAAAGGAACAGGCAGCAGCAGGTAACAGGCAGCAGCAGGAGCAGCGCTATAAGGCGGAATGGACATGGGAGGACATTCTGGCTGGAAGGGATCACCTCCCATGGGAACAGGTGGAGGCAGCCAGGAGAGCGGAGGAAGCTGGTAAAGCGAGCCAGCGCTTTGAGGGAACACGGCTGGCAAGGATGCCCGAGAGGCAGCCCCAAAAATGTATTGGGGGAGGCACACGGGGAGTGTGGCTAAGTCAGGTAGGAGACCTGAGCCAACTCCCCGTAGTTACCATGGAGAGAGGTGGACCGGGCAGGCACCGTGTTATGCCGTGAGTCGCACGGTGTCCCCGGTGCGCAGGCATAGCCCGGTGCAGTACATAGCAGCGCCTCGTATCGGCCGGGCTAGAGTGGGTATCGAGCCAGGTGCCATGAATCCGGCTCAGCGCATCTGGTCTCCAGTGCGTCTCCTCGGGCCGGGGTACATGGCACCAGCCTTACGCATGGTGTCCCCGGTTCGCCAGCACAGCCCAGTGCAGGCTATTCCACCTCGCCTCACTGGCCTGGCTACGGGGAGCATTCAACCAGGTAAGGTTGGGCAGGCTCGGTGCTCGAGACCTCCAGTGCGCTTTCATGGTCCGGTCTATCCAGTGCCACCTCCACGCACCAGCCCTCTGGTGGCAACCCCCCGCACCAGGCTGTCTCTGTCTCCTTCCTACAGGTGCTCCCGCCTGCTCAGCTCTGCCAGAGTCTATACATACTTTTTTTTAGAATATACCTTTATTCCCCGCAAACCCTACCAACCTTCTCCCAATTGGAGTAAACTAATAAACAATAACACTTAGGCTTCTACCTTCAGTTAATACACATTTTACAGGCACAATATATTATACAATAGTTACATTTTGTTTGTTTTTAGTCCGTCCTCTATTTCTGATGTCCATCCAGTTTGATTTATATTTGTAACTGTGCTATTTCACAGCAGTTCTGAACCTATATACATTTTACAGACCCCGTATGTTTTACATTGGTTCTTATTAGTCCCACCCTTCAGCTCCATTCAATCCCTCCCATCTGTCTCTCAACACCATCCATTTTGGATTTCTATTTGCCATCCATTTTGGATTTCTGTGCTGCTTCACAAAAGTACTCAACTTTTCAATTTTCATAACTTCTACAGATTATTTTTAATTTACAAACATTTTTGCTAAAATAATTGTTATATTATTGATTAATTAACTATGGCTTTTCAAATCCCCCAGTATTGCTATCTGCAGCGTTAGTTCAAGGCAAATGTTGCAATTCTTCAGCCATTCCTGGACCTGTGACCAAAAACGAGCTACATATGGACACCAAAATAAATGATCTAATGACTCTGCCTCCTCACAGCAAAATCTGCCGAGCTGGGAAGACTGTATCCCTCATATATATAACATTCTATTGGTTGCAAGAATTTTGTATTGTAATTTAAATTGAAAAATTTGAAGTTTTGAATCTGGCGTTGTTATGTATCAATTCAAGTGTCATGGAATGGTTACATCGAAAATGTCTTCCCAACTATTTTGCAATTTATATGGCACCGCTGTCAGTTTTTTGGTCCTTAAATGAAATTGGTATATGTTTTTATTTATCACACTTTTCTTTAACCATTTATGTTCTTTAATACAGGGCTGACATACAAGTTCCTTACTTTTTTCCCCTTCTACTTGCCTCTTCCATTTTTATGGTAATGCTGCAATTAGTTGGTTGTAATTTTGGGTAGAGCATTTCCATATGTCTGTGTTAGCTACATGTGACATAACTCCACCAGTACTATTTATATCATTCACTAAAAAGATACCTTGTTTAAAATTTATTAGAAAAATATTTATTTTTTATCAATTCATATATTTGAGTTTAACCACAATATTTGATGTATTATTTGTTCTGTCTTTTCAGGTCGATTAAACTGAAATTATGGAGATTATTTCCTTTTCAAACAACGGAAAGTGAATAGGTATAATATGAATAAAGGGGAAAAGGACATTCTTGAACATAGGATGTGTCACGTTCTGACCTTTAGTTTTGGGCAGTCTGTTTGTTTTTCTATGATTTGGGTATTTCTATGTTTCGGCCTAGTATGGTTCTCAATCAGAGGCAGGTGTCATTAGTTGTCTCTGATTGAGAATCATACTTAGGTAGCCTTGGTTTCACTGTGTGTTTGTGGGTGATTGTTCCTGTCTCTGTGTTTGCACCAGATAGGACTGTTTTGCGTTTTCACATTTCTTGTTTTTGTTAGTTTGTTCATGTGAAGTGATTTATTAAAACATGAATAACCACCACGCTGCGCTTTGGTCTGCCTCTCCGTCAATGGAAGAAATCCCTTACAGGATGAGACATTCTTACCAATTTACTAGAGAACCCGTTTGGATTTATGTATAACTTTTGTATGACTGATGCCTTTAGTGAGAGGTCTAATGCTTCAATTTGTATACTTTCTATTCGTTATATTAATAGGCCATTTTAATTTTGTCTGGCTTGCCATTCCAAATTAAATGTAATATTTTTTGTTCATATCATTTAAAAAGAAGCTCACTAGGTGTAGGCAAAACCATAAGCAAATAGGTTACCGGTGATATGACTAAAGAGTTAATCAGGGTGATTTTCCACAAATAGACCGGTCTTTTCCTTTCCATGGTAGCAAGATCTTATCTCTTTTTAGTAACTTTCTATAAAAATATGTTAGAGTGAGACCATTTCTTTCTTTTGGGATTTGTCTACCGAGTATGTCCACATCTCCGTCAGACCATTTAATCGGTAAACTACACGTTAATGTAAAATTAGCATTTTTTTTGTGATCCAATACATAATTTGGTTTTAATCCAGAGAGGATAGCAAAAGTATCTAGATCCTCTATGAGGCCGTGGAGAGATTCTAATTGTGGTTTTAAAAGAAAACATGAATCATCAGCATACAACGACACCTTCGTTTTAAAGCCATGGATTTCTAATCCCTTAATATTATTGTTTGATCTAATTTTAAGAGCTAACATTTCGATGGCAATAATAAATAGATATGCCGATAATGGACAACCTTGTTTTACTCCTCTAGATAGTTTAAAACTTTGAGATATAGCCATTATTTACCATTTTACACCTAAGGTTATTATACATAACTTTAACCCAATTTATAAGAGATTCCCCAAAATGTAAATATTCTAGGCATTTATATATAAACTCCTGTCGTAGTTTATCGAAAGCCTTTTCAAAATCAGCTATGAAAACCAGGCCTGGTGTCCTCGATATTTCATAGTATTCTATTATTTCCAGTACTTGTCTTATATTATCTCCAATGTATCGTCCATGTAAAAAACCTGTCCGATTAGGATGAATAATATCTGACAATACCTTTTTAATTCTATGCGCCAATCATTTTGCCAGGATTTTTGCATCACAACACTGAAGTGTAAGAGGTCTCCAATTTTTTAAATGGACTGGATCTTTTTGTACACCATTTGGGTGCTGTTTCTGTAATAATGATATCAGACCTTCTTGTTGTGTGTGTCTGATAATCTACCATTTATATAGGAGTGGTTAAAACGTGCTAATAATGGTCCTCTGAAAATATAAAAAAAAGTTTTGTATACTTCCACTGGTATGCCATCCAACCTTAGTGTTTTCCCAGCCTTAAAGGCTTAAATTGCATCAAGAAGTTCCTCCTCTGTATGGAAAGAAATCCATACAATTAGCTTCAGTTAGTGGAGATGGAGGAGACTGAAACTAAAACATAGTCCTAAAGTACTTTACTTCCTATTTCAAAATATAATTTGATGAATCATGCGTGACAAGAACAAGTTTCAATAATTTGTTTTGGTAGCATTTCTATTTTGAAGATTGAAGAAAAATAATTTGGTGCATTTTTTCCCCATATTCCATCCAGTTCGCTTTATTTTTATAATATATTACACTGGATCTTTCTTGAATAAGTTCTTCCATTTCTTTTTGTTTTTCCTCTAACTTATTCTGTGCCCCTATGGGACAGTTTTTATTGCTTTCGAACTGGACTGTTAGTCCATCAATTTCCTTTGTTATTAATATGGACTCTTTTGATCTAAATTGCTTTTGTTTTATAGGTGAGTATTGAATTGCATGGCCTCTAAAGGCACATTTAAGTGTCCCATACAATAAGGGGATCTGCTGTACCTATGTTATGTCTGAAAAAGTCAGTTATAAGTTATTCTGTCCTAGTTCTAAACAATTTATCATCTAGTACGCTTTGATTCAATTTCCAATATCCTCACCCATGTGAAAATTATGTAAGAGTAATATATATATGCCAATTATGTGATGATCCAACCGCCTTCTGTTCCCTATCAACCCTTTTTAACTTTTTGTGCCAGAGAGAATGGTATAAGAAAGCAGTCAAGATGACTAGCTTGATTAAGCCTATTTTTTCAAAGAGGCTTGGATCATCATTATTTGGACCATATAGGTTAATAAGCCATATCTTTTAATTGTCCAATAACATATTGATGATCTCTAAGCCATTACAATTGTAACTGGCTATACTTATTTCACCACTTACCATAATGAGACAACTTTCAATTCTATTTATCAAAAATATGTTTGTAAACGTACCATTAAAAAGTAACATGATGAATGAGTGTCTATATAGATGTACCATGATATTTGCATTGCTACTAAGTAAACCTCCAATTGTTCCCCACTATTCCCCACTATAAAAGCCCTCCTCATCCTGAGTTGGGTTGTCATCCCAATGATTGGCAGACCACCCCCGACCCCCATATCCCATAGCCCTGAAAAGACTGGGATCCATCCACTTTCAAGGAGTGGGACACTAATTCAAACGCTTAGAAGAAATCCTGCTATGCCCTCCAACGAACCATCAAACAGGCAAAGCATCAATACAGGACTAAGATCGAATCCTACTACACCGGCTCTGATGCTCGTCGGATGTTGCAGGGCTTGCAAACTATCATAGATTAGAAAGGGAAACCCAGCCGCGAGTTGACATGTGACGCAAGCCTACCAGATGAGCTAAATGCCTTCTATGCTCGCTTCAAGGCAAGCAAGACTGAACCAAGCATGAGAGCACCCGCTGTTCCAGACAACTGTGTAATAACACTCTCCGTAGCCAATATGAGTAAGACCTCTGATAGAAAAATTACACATTTACCTGATTTGTTTCATATTAATAGTTAGCAATTAATATTTAACAAATAGGAGGGTATTTCTGTCCTGTTAGTGTCTGTGTTTTTATGGTCTCAACTCTGCATACCACCCCAACAGATCTACAGATGACGCAATTTCTATTGCACTCCACACTGCCCTTTCCCACATGCACAAAAGGAACACCTATGTCATTCTGTTCATTGACTACAGCTCAGCATTCAACACCATAGTACCCTCCAAGCTCATCACATAGCAAAGGGTCTAGAACACCTCCCCCTGCAACTGGATCCTGGACTTCCCGACGGGCCATCCACAGGTGGTGAGGGTAGGCAACAACACATCTGCCATACCGACCCTCAACACAGGGGCCCCTCAGGGATGCATGCTTAGTCCCCTCCTGTACTTCCTGTTCACTCACAACTGCCTGGCCATGCCTGATTCCATGGCCGTAGGCCTGATCACCGATGACAATGAGACAGCCTATATGGAGGTCAGAGACCTGGTAGTGTGGTGATTTGACAACAACCTCTCTCTCCCTCATTGTCAGCACAAAAAAATAAGTTGATCATGGACTACAGGAAACTGAGTTATTTTGAATCCACATTACTAAGGACCTATCATGGTTCAAACACACCAACACAGTCGCGAAGAGGGCACGACAATGCCTCATCCCCCTCAAGAGGCTGAAAGAGGCTGAAAAGATTTGGCATGGGCCCCTCAGATCCTCACAAACTGCACCATTGAGAGCATGTTGACTGGTTGCATCACCACTTGGTATGGCACTGGGGCCGAGTTCCCTGTCATTCAGGAACTCTATACCAGGTCGTGTCAGAGGAAGGCCCTACAATTGTCAAAGACTCCAGCCACCCAAGTCATTGACTGTTCTCTCTGCTACTGCACAGCAAGCGGTACCGGAGCGCCAAGTGTGGGACCAAAAGGCTCCTGAACAGCTTCTACCCCCAAGCTATAAGACTGCTAAAAAATTTATCAAATTGCTACCTGGACTATTTGCATTGATCCCCTTTTTTTGCACTGTCTTGCATTGGCCCTTTGCACACTCACTTGACTCCCACACACTAACACATACTACACTGACACTCCAACACACACACACACACACACACACACACACACACACACACACACACACACACACACACACACACACACACACACACACACACACACACACACACACACACACACACACACACACACACACACACACACACACACACCGTCTAGCTCTGCCCACAGTCTCTCACCATGGCAACGGCTTGGCACCAGCTGCCAGTGGCACCAGGCTGGACTGGCCCATCCATCTGAGCCACAGTACCCAATATGTCCATTAATCTCCACAGCAGTGGTTAGCCAGCCTAGGCCGACCATCCCTGCTGGACACACACTGACCAGACCAGACGGAAGGCAGCAACAGGAGCCATTGCCAGAGCAAAGGCCTACCATATCACTCAACATCAATCCCCACACATCACTGTAAAAGCAGGGTGCAGATGTAGAATCTTAATTTGAGCCAGTTTTCTACAGAAGGTAAATAAACAATAATTATTATAATTAATGGACAATTTTGTAGGGTTTGATACATTTTTCGTTAGGGGCAATTACAAACTTTAGAAATCTTTAAAACTCAAATACACTACAAGTTTGCATATCCTGCTATGCAGGAAAATTCTCAGCAACAAAAGAGTGATCAAATTGAGATCCTACATCTGTACATCACAAATCAGTTAAACTTCTGTAGTTCTCATTACCGACTTTTGTAATGTCTGCTTCCAACTCACACCCTCAAACACATAGATCCCCTGAACACAGCTCACTCTCCAGATCCCAATCACCTGAATTCAAATCACTTGTTCACACACTATTTAGTTCAGTTCTTTGCACCCAATCCCTGTGAGGTATTGTTTGTTTTGTGACACAAGTCTTTCAGAGCTCTGTTTTTCCCGTGAGTTATGCCTCCTGTGTATGATCGTTTTTGCCTGCCTCACTAACGTTGCCTTTTGCATATTCATGCATATACTTTAGCCTATCGGATTTCCTGTCATTTACGTATTGCCTGATCTCCTGGACTACGTTACTAGCCTTTTCCCTGCCTGTACTGTTGAACTTTTGGACCCCCAGCTACCTGCTTCCTCCTGTGGTCCTTTGCAATAAACACCTGCTATGCCCTGCACTTGAAACCAGCTCTCTGTCTCCCCTTGTGTTCATTACAACTTTGTTCATACACAGGGAGATAGTTCATAGCTGTCTTTGATATAGTGATCAATCTACACTAAACTAAAATATAAACGCAATATGCACGTTCTATAAAACGATGTTGGAGGTGGCTTATGGTAGAGAAATTAATATTAAATTATCTGGCAACAGATCTGGTGGACATTCCTGCAGTCAGCATGCTGATTTCATACTCCTTCAAAACTTGAGACATATGTGGCATTGTATTGTGTGACCAAACTGCACATTTTGTGGCCTTTAATTGTCCCCAGCACAAGGTGCAGCTGTGTAATCATCATTCTGTTTAACAAGCTTCTTGATATGCCACATCTATTAGGTGGATGGATTATCTTGGTAAAGGAGAAATACTCACTAACAGGGATGTTAACAAATTTGTGCACAACATTTTTGAGAAATAAGCTTTTAGTGCGTATAGAACATTTCTGGGGAGTTTTTCAGCTGATGAAACATGGAACTAGTACTTTACATGTTGCGTTTATATTTTTGTTCAGTATAGTTCATCTACCCAGTTCAAACTTCCCTCTATTACCAAAACAATCAGCCATGGTGTATGGTTTTTGTGGGACCCGTAACCTAGTAGGGGTGGACAAGTTGGTCAGTAACTGGGCAGGTCTAGATCATTACTGTGAGGCCAGCAGAGGAGCTGGAGCTGGGACTGGCTGTCTCCTCTAACCCCCCAATGTCCCCTCCCCTAAGCTGCTGCCTACTGTGCCCTTGGCTCAAGGTCCTTCACCTGGATTGCTTCAGAGCAAACCCAGCTGTGTAAATGTGCTGTTAGATTTGGAGAAATGGATTATAAATTATGAATGTACCTCAATCCAAAAGGTGCTAACGCAATAACTATTGAGGCCTACACTAAAATTGTTTTTTTTTACCGAGACAACGATGACCCCCAAATGCACACACACACACTTGTAGACATGCACATACAAACACACACAAACATTCATTCACACCAATAGACACAATCGTTAATACACACAAACCTGCAGGGACGGAAAAGTCCTTGGCAGACAGATTCGCAAAAACGACTTCCTCTATCTGTTAAAGTAACTCAAAAGTAGTGACAGGCAGCACTAATCGTCCCAGTTTGACGATCCATTAACCTAGCCTTTATTCCCCGGGCTAATTACAGAGAAGAGCTAGCACACAGCAGTCACAACACAGACAGAAGGCACCAATCAACTTCTGATAGGGGGAGATAGAGATGAGTGAGAGAGAGAAAGAGGCGATACAGAGAAAACATAGACCTAGACATATGTTAAATTCATTATTAGCATCTCCTTAGTATTTTGGCAGAATGTACGCTGATTCCCATCCCTTGAAGAGCAGGGTATTGGCTCCAAGTCAAACCCAGAGAAAAAGCTATTTGTTTCCAATATCCCTCTTAAAGGAATTAATGCCATGTTAATGAGTTTTTCCCTATTAAGACTGATTCATCTCAACTTGAAAATGTCATTTCCCAGAGAGCCGACTGGGATATTCATGTCACGGTCTTTGTCAGGTAATTTACGAGGGAATATTAAGTGTTTAATACATATCCTTACAAAAATGGGGAGATTTAATGGTGTTCCATAAATGAGCGAACTTCACTTCAATAATGTTTTGTGATGAAGTTGGTTAGGCCCATCATTAGAAATGAGCGGTGGAAAGCATAACGTACTGGACAAAAACTGGTTGAATCAACGTTCCCATGTCATTTCAACCAAAACAATCAATATGATGACATTGAATAAACGTGGAAAACTGATTGGATTTGAAAAAAGTCACCAACCTAAGGGTCTTTTTTTTTACCTAAATCCAATGACAGGGTGACATTTTCTGTTGATTTCATGTTTAGTTCAGGTTAGTTGACAACTGAACCAAATGTAAAACAAATCTAGACGTTGAAATGACGTCTGTGCCCAGTGGGAAGCTGCAGCAGCTTCAAAGCCGAGTGTGAAAACACACCGACATGAGTCTAACCTAAAGCGTTTGGATTCGTTTGAAGCTAAAACAGCATATGAAAGTACCCTGACACGTGAGGTACAACTGGGAGATGGAAGTCATCGTTCCTGGAAAAGGAATGACATTCCTACCCAGGAAAGAGACACACAGCGTGAAAAAGTGAATCCATGTTAGAAATACTGTAATCGTCATGAAGGATGATCAGGAAGCTGAAAATGATGAAGATGAGGTTCAAATCCATGTTTCTGATGTCATGCTCCTGCCCTCCCCCGCTCCTCCATGGTAGAGCATGACACTTGCAACACCAGAATAGTAGGTTTGATTCCCGGGACCATCCATACATAAAATATATGCATGCATATAAGTCATGGAACCAGAGAGGATGGCTGCTGTTTTATTGGCTCTTTAACCAACAATGTTATTTTGTCTGTTTCTTCGCATTGATTGTAACTTATTTTGTACATAATGTTGCTGCTATTGTCTCTTAAGACTAAAAAGAGCTTCTGGACATCAGAACAGCAATTATTCACCTTGAATTGGACGAAGAATGTTTCTTTAATGAGTCAGACGAAAAGGATATACTCCAAACACCCGAACAGGTCCTCATCCCAGTCATTCGTTGAACAAAGAAACTGAGATTTCGTATTGAAGATCAGGCGACGAGGGGATAATCTGCATTTGCCATCTGTACTGTTAGCCAAAGTTAAATCGCTGGAAAATAAATGTGACGATCTAAGAGCATGTATATCCTACCAACGGGACATTAAAAACTGTAATATCTTATGTTTCACCGAGTCGTGGCTGAACGACAACATTAATAACATACAGTTGGCGGGTTATACACTCTATCGGTAGAGTAGAACAGCAGCCTCTGGTAAGACATGGGTGGCAGCCTACATATATTTGTAAACCACAGCTCGTGCAGATATCTAAGGATGTATCGAGGTATCGCTTGCCTGAGGTAGAGTATCTCATGATAAGTTGTAGACCAAATAATCTACCTATAGAGTTTTCATTCGTATTTTCCGTAGCTGTCTACAGCATCACCATACTGATGCTGGCACTAAAACCTCACTCAATGAGCTGTATACCACCATAAGCCAACAGGAAAACGCTTATCCAGAGGCGGCCGGGGACTTTAATGCAGGGAAACTTCAATTAGTTTTACCTAATTTCCATCAGCATGTTAAATGTGTAACCAGAGGGAAAACAACTCTCAACCACCTTTATTCCACAAACAGAGATGGGTACAACGCTCTCCCTCGCCCCCCATTTAGCAAATCTGACCATAATTCTATCCTCCTGATTCCTGCTTACAAGCTAAAATGAAAGAAGGAAGTACCAGCGACTCAGTCAACAAAAAAGTGGTCAGATGAAGCAGATGCTAAACTACAGGACTGTTTTGCTAGCACAGATGGGAATATGTTCCGGGATTCTTCCGATGGCATTGAGGAGTACACCACATCAGTCACTGGCTTCATCAATAGGTGCATCGATGACGTTGTCCCCACAGTGACTGTACGTACATACCTCAACCAGAAGCCATGGATTACATCCAACATTCGCACTGAGCTAAAGGTTAGAGCTACCGCTTTCAAGGAGCTTATAATAAATCCCGCTCTGCCCTCCGACAAACAGTCAAACAGGCAAAGCGTCAATACAGGACTAAGATAGAATTGTACTAAACCGGCTCCAACGCTAGTCAGATGTGATAGGGCTTGTAAACTATTACAGACTACAAAGGGAAGCACAGCTGAGAGCTGCCAAGCTGCCCTTTCACACCTGGACAAAATGAACACTTATGTGAGAATGCTATTCATTGACTACAGCTCAGCGTTCAACACCATAGTGCCCTCAAAGCTCATCACTAAGCTAAGGACCCTGGGACTAAACACCTCCCTCTGCAACTGGATCCTGGACTTCCTGACGGGCCGCCCCAGGTGATAAGGGTAGGGAACAACACATCTGCCATGCTGATCCTCAACACGGGGGCCCCTTAGCAGTGCATGCTCAGTCCCCTCCTGTACTTCCTCTTCACTCATGACTGCACGGCCAGGCATGACTCCAACACCATCATTTAGTTTGCCAATGACACAACAGTGGATGGCCTGATCACTGACACGGCCAGAGATCTGACCGTGTGGTGCAAGGACAACAACCTCTCCCTCAACGCGATCAAGACAAAGAAGTTGATTGTGGACAACAGGAAAAGGACGACCGATCACGTGCCCATTCTCATCGACGGGGCTGTAGTGGAGCAGGTTGAGAGCTTCAAGTTCCTTGGCGTCCACATCACCAACAAACTAACATGGTCCAAACACACTAAAACAGTTGTGAAGAGGGCACGACAGTCTCTCCCCTCAGGAGACTGAAAATATTTGGCATTGGTTCTCAGATCCTCAAAAAGTACAGCTGCACCATCGAGAGCATCCTGAAGGATTGCATCAATGCCTGGTATGGCAACTGCTCGGCCTCCGACCGCAAGGCACTACAGGGTAGTGCGTACGGCCCAGTACATCATACGACCCAGTACATCACTGGGGCCAAGTTTCCTGACAACCCAGGACCTCTATACCAGGTGGTGTCATTGGACGGCCCTAAAAATTGTCAAAGACTCCAGCCACCCTAGTCATAGACTGTTCTCTCTCTACCAGCACTACAAACGGTACCGGAGCGCCAAGTCTAGTTCCAAGAGTCTTCTAAACAGCTTCTGCCCCCAAGCCTTAAGACTCCTGAACATCTAATGAAATGGCTACCCACTATGCTGTTGCTACTCTCTGTTATTATCTATGCATATTCACTTTAATAACTCTACCTATATGTGCATATTACCTCAGTTACCTCGACACCGGTGCCCCCGCACATTGCCTCTGTACCGGTACCCCCTGTATATAGCCTTGCTACTGTTATTTTACTGCTGCTCTTGAATTATTTATTACTTTTATCTTAAAACTGCATTGTTGGATACGGCTTGTAAGTAAGCATTTCACTGTAAGGTCTACACCTGGTGTATGAACGTGACAAATACGATTTGATTTGAAGTCGCTTTAAAGACAGAATTTGGTTCTGGGTGCAGATATTAATAAGAGTAATAGTAGATGAGTCATCAAAGTCTTTGTGTAAGAGGAAACCTGCTCCTTATGGAATCCATTCTGGTGCAAGAAACATCACTCAGCATAGCTGTTACATCTCAGCAGAGGTTTGGAGTGACGCATTGATTCAACACTCAATACATCATCACTCCCATCCTTTACACTGTCAACCTGGGAGATCAGTGCAAAGTTAAATGGAGAAAACCAAAAGAATAAAAAAAATTATTGAAATCATCGATCACTTCCTGTGACGTTTAGGCACAGACATTTAATTCCGATAGGTTGTCATATTAGCGAGCTCGGAGCTGCTTCTTCACTCTTAAAAAGCCCTCAAATGGACTAGTGGGAATGAATGAGCTCACTACCAGAGGCTTACTGAAGATTAAAACCACATGGGAGTCAACCAGCCATATGACACAGTCATATCACTGGTTGAGTTGTGTCATGCATACAGTATACAACGTAAGGTTTATGTGGATCAGACATTCATACCACAGAGTATTACCAGGGAAACTGCTATGAGATGAGCCTTGCTTGATATTGGTTGAATGCACATTATGATGCCATTTATCAACATGTATTTGACCAATCCAATTGATACTTCAAGTGCACTCTTGCATGCTAACTTGTAAAGTACTGTAAAAACAGGATCCAATACAAATGTTTTGACTTGTGGGCATTATGTGCTGTTCTCTCTGAGGCGTGGACAGCCCATATGGACCTCAGTGTTAGCTCTTTTGTTAAATGAGACAGGACAGTGGAGTCAGGGGAAGGGAGTACTGTGCGTCTACCTCCCAGTAGCAGGTATCTGTTCAATGAGCTAACACCTGTCTACAGCTCAGAGGACTGAGGAGAGACACACTTTCCCTCATCTGTCCTCCTCAAAGCTTTATACACAGTGAGAGGTGTGTTGCCCTGGGGGTGGTTTTGTGTGTTTGTGTGTATATGGCTGGGGTGCGGGGTTGTTGTGGGTAGTTATCGAGGAATGTGTATGGTCTTTGCTTTCTCACTCCTCCTCCCTCTCTCTCTATCCTTGTCTCTCTCCCTCCCTTCCTCCACTCCTTTCCTCTCTATCCCTTTCTCCCTCCCTCTTGGTATAGGAGATGGAAGCTGTTTTCTTCTCCTCCATCCATCAGGGAGGCTGACAGCAATCCTGTATGGATGGATTGGAATAAATAGCTTTGCCTTTCATTATCGGCAGCCACTGTCAATGAGTTGAATGCATGGCTGCCCCATCTCACAAACAAACTCATTTATTCTAATAACATGATGTCTCCATTTACATCCATGACTGCACATATTAACTCCATATTCTCCCAAGGCAATGTAGGTGCCTCCCAGCAAATTAAACAATTAATCTAGTAATTCATATTATGATTAGCTAAATAACTTTGGAAAATTCTAACCATGCAAGGCAATATCTAAGACAATATCTAATATGACACGATTATACAATTATAAATGATTACTCTATAATATGCTAGATGAATACAAAGAGACTGCAGGGCCACAGTGTGCTTGACTGGCATTCCATTGTTTTATGTTGCTCTCCAAGTTTGGATGCAGAATAGAGCATCTAGACAAAGTATACACTCTTCCAAAAACAAAATCTATCTAGAACCTAAAAGGGTTCTTCGGCTGTCCCCATAGGAGAACCCTTCGAAGAACCCTTTTTGGTTCCAGGCAGAACCCTTTCTGTTCCAGATAGAGCCCTTTGCACAAAGGATTTTACATGGAACCCAAAAAAGTTATACCTGGAACCAAAAAGGGTCCTCCTGTGAGGAATGCCGAAGAACCCCTTTGGAACCTTTTTTTTAAGAGTATAATAGAAACATTTGCTCAGACTTGGCAAACAAAATCATCTTATAGAAGTGAGTGACCGTCACTAAGTCACTCAGTCACTCACATACTGGGAGACAGAGACATGTTACTGAGAAGACAGCACTTAACTTCAACTACACAGTCAGAGACAGGCTTTGATACAGGCTTTCTCTGCTCCAAATCTAGGCCATCCCATCTCTCCCTCTCTCTTTCTCCATCTCTCCATCTCTTCCCTTCTCACTTTCTCCCTCTCTCACTCCTATATATAGATATACATTCCCATTCAGACAGGCAGTTGATCAGATAATGCGTATGGAAACAAATTCTACAGTAATCCTAACATCATACCAAGAAAACACAGCATTTTTGAGTGAACACCGGTCATCTTAACATGGTCTTCCTATAAGCATCCTCCCACAGTAAAAAAGAACAGACAATACACGTGAAACTCAGAAAAGCCCTTGTGTTTCTGTCCCCAAACCCCCTGAAATCATTGCACTCAATAACAGCAAAACCAGAGCCATGGAACTGAGGACAAACTAGGAAAACTACAACCCCAGATTGGAGAGCTGGATCAGTGCAGTGTGGCATATGTATTTTCTAGCTGCCTGGCCATGACTGGCTCACTGAGTCTGAGCATCCAGTGCTCAGTGGCGGCTTCAGGAAGCACTCCCATAAGAGGAGCTGTCAATCAGTGAGCCCAGCCTGACCCACCAACACAATAACCACCAGCACCAAGCAGCACCTGTCAAAAACCTCTGCTTTAGATTGATCCCTTGATGTCAGATGTCTGCGCTGAACAGAGAAATGAAATTTAACATATGAGTTATTGACTGGATCAATCAGGCCAGTGCTCCAGCCACAGCTCTTATCTGGCTGGAAAATGAACATAAAACATCATGGCCTTACCCTCGACCGTCCCCGAAGCCATCATGGCCGCCATCATCACAACCACCATCACCATCACGACCACCACCATCATGACCATCACCATCATGAACACCACCATCAAGACTATCAATACGACCACAACTCTCACTGCACCCGGCTTCAGGGGGAATACGGATGCAGTAATACCCAGAGGTCTTGAGGTCCCTCTCAGGAGATGGGTGTTTGGGGGAGATCTATACTGAGCTGAGGGTTCATCAATAAGCCATGAGATGCAGCACACAGTCACTTCCAGCAAAACAAGAAATAAAAATGGCAGAGAGCATGTTTAAAAATAGATCACCCAGGATCTAGGGAGTGAGTTTAGGTTGTGAGTAGTCAGAATACATCAGTGCAGTGTGCTCCAGGTGAAAGTCTGAAGCTTGACTGCTCCAGGTTTCCACCATCAAAACACAGGAGTTCAGAATAGTCAGTTCCAGCATTAGAATGATGGAGGAGCAGGAGGATGAATTCTTAGCTTTCCATAATGCTCGACACACTGGAAGGAAGGTCCACAACTCAGGTCATTGGTAAAGCGCCTGGTAGGATGTCAGTGAATGAGAGTGAACAAATTGGGGACTGCTAGACAAACACACTCTCGTCAAGAAAAGGAAAGTTGTGCCTGTCTGTTTTTCCCTCCTATGTGAGTGAATGCATGTACAGTGCCTTGCGAAAGTATTCGGCCCCCTTGAACTTTGCGACCTTTTGCCACATTTCAGGCTTCAAACATAAAGATATAAAACTGTATTTTTTTGTGAAGAATCAACAACAAGTGGGACACAATCATGAAGTGGAACGACATTTATTGGATATTTCAAACTTTTTTAACAAATCAAAAACTGAAAAATTGGGCGTGCAAAATTATTCAGCCCCTTTACTTTCAGTGCAGCAAACTCTCTCCAGAAGTTCAGTGAGGATCTCTGAATGATCCAATGTTGACCTAAATGACTAATGATGATAAATACAATCCACCTGTGTGTAATCAAGTCTCCGTATAAATGCACCTGCACTGTGATAGTCTCAGAGGTCCGTTAAAAGCGCAGAGAGCATCAAGAAGAACAAGGAACACACCAGGCAGGTCCGAGATACTGTTGTGAAGAAGTTTAAAGCCGGATTTGGATACAAAAAGATTTCCCAAGCTTTAAACATCCCAAGGAGCACTGTGCAAGCGATAATATTGAAATGGAAGGAGTATCAGACCACTGCAAATCTACCAAGACCTGGCCGTCCCTCTAAACTTTCAGCTCATACAAGGAGAAGACTGATCAGAGATGCAGCCAAGAGGCCCATGATCACTCTGGATGAACTGCAGAGATCTACAGCTGAGGTGGGAGACTCTGTCCATAGGACAACAATCAGTCGTATATTGCACAAATCTGGCCTTTATGGAAGAGTGGCAAGAAGAAAGCCAATTCTTAAAGATATCCATAAAAAGTGTTGTTTAAAGTTTGCCACAAGCCACCTGGGAGACACACCAAACATGTGGAAGAAGGTGCTCTGGTCAGATGAAACCAAAATTGAACTTTTTGGCAACAATGCAAAACGTTATGTTTGGCGTAAAAGCAACACAGCTCATCACTCTGAACACACCATCCCCACTGTCAAACATGGTGGTGGCAGCATCATGGTTTGGGCCTGCTTTTCTTCAGCAGGGACAGGGGAGATGGTTAAAATTGATGGGAAGATGGATGGAGCCAAATACAGGACCATTCTGGAAGAGAACCTGATGGAGTCTGCAAAAGACCTGAGACTGGGACAGAGATTTGTCTTCCAACAAGACAATGATCCAAAACATAAAGCAAAATCTACAATGGAATGGTTCAAAAATAAACATATCCAGGTGTTAGAATGGCCAAGTCAAAGTCCAGACCTGAATCCAATCGAGAATCTGTGGAAAGAACTGAAAACTGCTGTTCACAAATGCTCTCCATCCAACCTCACTGAGCTCAAGCTGTTTTGCAAGGAGGAATGGGAAAAAATGTCAGTCTCTCGATGTGCAAAACTGATAGAGACATACCCCAAGCGACTTACAGCTGTAATCGCGCTACAAAGTATTAACTTAAGGGGGCTGAATAATTTTGCACGCCCAATTTTTCAGTTTTTGATTTGTTAAAAAAGTTTGAAATATCCAATAAATGTCGTCCCACTTGTTGTTGATTCTTCACAAAAAATACAGTTTTATATCTTTATGTTTGAAGCCTGAAATGTGGCAAAAGGTCGCAAAGTTCAAGGGGGCCGAATACTTTCGCAAGGCACTGTATGTGTGTGATCTCTACTGAGTAAGTGTGGTAATGCATGGCTGTGTTCATGTGCATGTCTTCATGCCATTGTGTGTGAGTGCTTAGTGTTACAGTACATGGTTGTTTATTTGTATGTATCCATGATGAGGCCATGGAGAGTACACCAGGGGTTCTTGGGGAATATAGAGGCAGTGCTCGCCCTTTCTCACCTATATTGTCCAGGCTGAGAAGCTTCCCTCTGTCATGTTTAATACTTAACTCTGCATGTAGCCTAGTGGTCATAGAGTTGGGCCAGTTACCGAAAGGTCGCTGGTTTGAATCACCGATCCTACGAGATGAAAAATCTGTTAATGTGCCCTTGAGCAAGGCACTTGACCCTAATTGCTAAGTCGCTCAGGATAAGTGTCTGCTAATTGACAAAAATGTAAATAAAAGCAATGTCAAAGGCTGAAAAGAACCACAGGTTTTCCTCTTAGTGGCTATTCAAAATGCAAGGCTATGTATGTTACATAAGGTACCACTTTGACCTATTACTGAGAATAAATGCAGCATACATAACACAGACTACAAAAAAATAATGTTAATGTGAGTCTTAATTTACATATGTGTAGGCCTATAGTATCTGCTGTACTGTACACCCCCTCGCCCCCTGCAGTAGCACCTCCAGTAGCGGCCCAACTTGGCAGAAGCAGCACCTCTCATTAATCACAACGTGTCAGGTCTTTAATAAGTCCTTGACGGAGGTTTCGGCTCAAACGACATTCTTTATCAAAGGTTTACACTGGCACTGTGTCCTGGCGCTATGATTGATGCCCTGCTCGGCCGCGTAGCTCTACGTCTGCCCTTCATGCTGACTGACAGAGCAACACCCACCCTGCCAGGCTCTGGGCTCCGCTGCAAGGCTAAAGCAGGGAGACGCAGGGAGACACAGGGAAATGTAGGGTGGGTACTGCAGCAAGGCTGGCAGAGACCAGCAATGATGTCAAGGAGATGGATCATTTCACCCATTCATTTTTCTCCCAGCGTACCGCCTGACGCAGGATGCAACACTGCGCAGAATCCAAAAATGTAAAACAGTCCCTTTATAAATGATGCAAGTGATCAGTTTACCTTGTCTCGGCTGTTTCTGAAGAGGAAGTGGGCAATCCACTTAACAAATGAAGTGATATCAAAGATCTGTTAACCTTGTCTGCATGCTTATGAACATTATGAATAAAGCAGTATGTATGATCTGTTGGGCTTGCCTGAGGGGCGATGGAAACATTGTGGTTCGCTGGAGTACAAACTAGTTCTCAGCCTGCTATTATCTTACAGCAGACACCATGACCCTGTGAAGAGCACAACTGAAAAAGGTCACATTTCCACCATTTCTTTCTCTGCTGAAACAAATGATCAAAGGGCAATAATTACACACTGAAAATATGTCTAATTTTATAATGGAGGGGCCCATTAAATGACATCCTAACTGTCTACTCAGAGTGGATTAGCGTAGGACAAAAAAGATATTGGAGAAAAGCAGCAGCATGGCTGAGAGTGTCAGACTGAAGGAGTGCTTCATTACACATGGCCATGATGAGATCATCTAAATAATACCAAGATTGGACTACAGCACAGCAAAAAGACCGAACATGACGGCTACATGCACAAATACTAGATTACGGCTTTAAACTGCTTTTAAGTTAATTGGTGGCAGGTGTGCTGAAGAGCTCCTCCACGCTGTGCTGGAAAGATGAGGAGAAGGGGGGGCTGAGATTTGTTCATATATGTTACTTATAAATTAATGTATGATTCATTTCAGAATAGGAACTACCTAGGGTGACATTAGTATATTGGTAAAATCTTTGGTGAATTGAACATACAACAGATATAATTCTTTCATATGTGCTATACTTTGTACATATTCTCCCAGAAAGGCTACCATACTGTGGGTATTCATTACACATCTCACTATTGTAAGCGCTGCTGTTTCTACTGGATCCAATCAGCAGAAATTGGCTACGGTTTACTTTACAGTACGCCGTTTACCTAATATTTATGAAGACATTACATGGTAAAATAGTAATGAGCTCATAACAACCTCGTACGCCTAATTACTTTCTGATTTCTTTGGGATTCATTGAAACAATCACAGCCACGTACCATTTAGTGTTAATAGGAATGGCGCAGCGGTCTAAGGCACTGCATCACAGTGCAGGAAGCATCACTGCAGTCCCTGGTTCAAATTCAGGCTGCATCACATCTGCCTGTGATTGGGAGTACCATATGCCAGTGCACAATTGGCCCAGCATTGGCTGGGGTAGGCCGTCATTGTAAATAAGAATCTGTTTTGGAGACTGGTTTTTGTTAGGAGTTTCAGATGACTGACGTGCCCAAAGTAAACTGCCTTTTACTCAGGCCCATAAGCTATGATATGCATATACTTGGTAGCATTGGTTAGAAAACACTCTGACGTTTCTATAACTGTTAAAATAATGTCTGTGAGTATAACAGAACTGATATGTCAGGCGAAAACCTAAGGAAAATCCATACAGAATTAATTTTTTTGAGGTCACAGGCCATTTCAGTGCTAAGCTATGGGAAATACAAATAAATAGGACCCAGATTGCAGTTCCTATGACTTCCACTAGATGTCAACAGTCTTTAGAAAGGGTTTCAGGCTTGTTTTTTGAAAAATGAGCAAGTAGTTGGAAAAACTACAAGGTGTCTCTCATTAGAAAAGTAGTCTTGTTGGCACGTGATTGAGGTGCGGGCTCTTCATTATTAAACATACTATTCTCTGTCTTAAATATTATTGTTTATTGAGATATTAGAGTACCTAAGGATTCATTAGAAACATCGTTTGACTTGTTTGGACAAACTTTACTGGTAACCTTTTGGATTTGTTTGTATGCATGTTGAACGAGTGGATTACTGAGATCATTGGAGCCAACTAAACTGATTATTTTGGATATAAAGAAGGACTTTATCGAACAAAACGACCATTCATTGTGTAGCTGGGACCCTTGTGATTGCAAACAGAGGAAGATCTTCAAAGGTAAGTGATTTATTTAATCGCTATTTGTGATTTTGTGACGCCTGTGCTAGTTGAAAAAGTATTTTGGCGTGGGGTGCTGTCCTCAGATAATCGCATGGTATGCTTTCGTCATAAAGCCTTTTTGAAATCTGACAAAGCGGTTGGATTAACAAGGAGTTAGGCTTTTAAAATATGTATGAGACTTATTTTTCATTAATGTCTAATATTACGATTTTTTTATTTTGAATTTCCCTCTCTGCAATTTAACCGGATGTTGTCAACCGCTAGCGGTTCATGCGCCCAAATAGGTTTTTAACTGACTTGTGCCTAGTTAAATAAAGGTTTTATAAAAAAATGTAAATGTCAATTTTAACTTTTGTACATGTCTTACATCTACAGATGTGGCCTCTGGGACGAATGAAACCATCACAATGAGAATGAATGAAACTTTAACATTTTGGGGACTTTCTTGAAACACATAGGGCCATAAATAGTTTGGGGATTTTCTCCCACTCAGACCTGAAGAGAACATTTCGTATTCTCTGGAGAAGCACAGCAAATTGGAACGTTTGTGTAGCAGCCTACATGTACATACTAACACACATGGACGGGGTCTTGGAAGAGGCCAGGCTGTTTGATGAGCAAAGCTGCCCCTCTGCCAGGAGAGAACTGGTAGCTCTGCCATCTGGCATGCTGGGCATGGAGAGGGAGAGAGGAACGGACAGATAGGCTACAGCAAAGGGAGGGGGCATGTGATAGTCTGTCTGATCCAGCCGTTTGAGGTTCGACCTAGAGGGTTTCCCCATGGACAGCCAGAGCTCTTCTGCCCCCCGGCCACACAATACCACATCCTATCAGCCATTGGGCCCATAGGCCACTCAAACACTGCTCAGGTATTCAGGCTCTTTGTGTGTTAAAAAAAACACATGTTCACACCCCTGTCCTCACATTGTTCACCTCAATTTGTTTGTACAAAATTACACAGCTATGTGGCCAAAGCACGCCTACTGAATGTGACTGTAATAACAGAGAAAACCCATGTTCTGTCTGAGAGCAGTAAAAAGGCCATTGTTAGCTGACAATGTGTTGGTGATGGAACAGACAGGAAACACAACCCTGGGATGGACTGACTCTCAGTACTCCATCCCTCCGCCATCCAACACCACCATCAGCTGAAAGCAGGATAGCGTAAAAAGGGAACATTTCCACAGGTTTCAGGAGCAGATCAATGACAGATAGGACAACCGCCATTATATTGTTTTGAATCCCTCTGAGAGGCAATCCTCTCAATGCATTTTGGGGTTGAATAAATTGGTAGTAGCACAAACAGAGTAATGGATGGAATTGGTGAACAGCAATGACAGACGTAGAGCTTCCAAAAGCACAATGTTTACACTTTTCCCTATGCCAAACGGATCAGTGATTACCAGTGTGGAGCCATATCCTGGCATGTTTTTGTTAAAAAGGAGAGTGGAAAGGTAGTTTACGGTTAAGGCAAGTCAAGGCCAAGGATACAATGCATCAGATTGGTAGGCACTACTCAGCTGCAATTATACAAAGAGGAGTTTGATAAAGAGACGGAGGAACAAATTAAATGGCCGGCCAGAATGTCCTTGTCTCATCGTGCTCTAGCGACTCTTTGTGGCGGGCTGGGCGCTTGCATTCTGATTTTGGTCACCAGTTGTACGGTGTTTCCTCCTACACATTGGTGTGGCTGGCTTCCGGGCTGAGTGGGCAGTGTGTCAAGAAGCAGTGCGGCTTGGCAGTGTCGTGTTTCGGAGGATGCATGGCTCTCGACATTCACCTCTACCGTGTTCCTACGGGAGTTGCAGCGATGGGACAAGACAGTAACTACCAATTTGATATCACGAAAAATGGTTAAGAAAATGTAGGCCAAGCGTCTATATTTTTGAGAAATTAACACTTTACACTTGTGGGAATTAGCTTATAGATAGGGCTAAATTGAAATGTTTCTTACAGAAGAAATATGAAATGCATACCGTAAGAAAATTATCAAACAAAGTTGAGGACACAACAGTTCACCTGACACAAGACTGAATCCAAATATTATACTGTGGGTTTTATGTGCATTTTACATTTACTATACTTTTCACCTCATTTGTTGATAACGAAATTTGAAAATATTCTGTATACACTCAGTAACATGATATGGATATTCCTGGAAAATATGGAGTAGGTGCAACGTAAGACAAAAAAAATGTCAAGGGTTTGACTGTACATAGTTCTTTAGTGATTTCAATGAATTTTTATGACAAATAAAAGTCTTCAACTACTGCATAAGGTGCTTTTTGAGCTCTCCTAGCTGTGCCGTTGAGGAACTAGAGCAAACACACTTGTAGTTGTTTTGTTTGGAACACAACATTGCATCCCTGCCATCACACAAATACTGTTGTTGTTCCCGCATTCCAAAAACAGCCCATTATAAATCGAAATCTGGGCCAGGTGGGCATCATTTGAAAGCTTGTTCTACTGCCAACATGACTAGCCAAGTTATAAAATATAATCTTGCAGTGTTAGGCTTTCACAAGGGAATTCAGAGAAACCGATCATATTTTTGGTGTGCAAAGAAAGGAGTCATGAGTGCATTCAGGTGCAAGTTCTGCAGTGAATTTTCTTCACAATAGACAAACATTGTCTCATTCTGTTCAGAACATACCAGATTATGATGCCACCAAACATAGTGATTATAAACGTTGACACTGTATATGACATGAGTTTCATTATATGGAAATGTGAAGTGCACATTTGGACCCACGGGTGTTTGGCTTGCTTGTATGATATAAAAGCGTAATTTATTATAATTCTCAACATTACATCTTTCAAAATACGTAGAGCCCTCTAATTTACAGCATTTCCCTTACTCAGACAAAACATGTGTAAAAGTTGGCCAAATGTGCAACACTTGTTTTTTTTATTTTATTTTTATTTCACCTTTATTTAACCAGGTAGGCTAGTTGAGAACAAGTTCTCATTTGCAACTGCGACCTGGCCAAGATAAGGCATAGCAGTGTGAACAGACAACACAGAGTTACACATGGAGTAAACAATTAACAAGTCAATAACACAGTAGAAAAAAGGGGAGTCTATATATACATTGTGTGCAAAAGGCATGAGAAGGTAGGCAAATAATTACAATTATGCAGATTAACACTGGAGTGATAAATGATCAGATGGTTATGTACAGGTAGATATATTGGTGTGCAAAAGAGCAGAAAAATAAATAAATAAAAACAGTATGCGGATGAGGTAGGTGAAAATGGGTGGGCTATTTACCAATAGACTATGTACAGCTGCAGCGATCGGTTAGCTGCTCAGATAGCAGATGTTTGAAGTTGGTGAGGGAGATAAAAGTCTCCAACTTCAGCGATTTTTGCAATTCGTTCCAGTCACAGGCAGCAGAGAACTGGAACGAAAGGCGGCCAAATGAGGTGTTGGCTTTAGGGATGATCAGTGAGATACACCTGCTGGAGCGCGTGCTACGGATGGGTGTTGCCATCGTAACCAGTGAACTGAGATAAGGCGGAGCTTTACCTAGCATGGACTTGTAGATGACCTGGAGCCAGTGGGTCTGGCGACGAATATGTAGCGAGGGCCAGCCGACTAGAGCATACAAGTCGCAGTGGTGGGTGGTATAAGGTGCTTTAGTGACAAAACGGATGGCACTGTGATAAACTGCATCCAGTTTGCTGAGTAGAGTGTTGGAAGCAATTTTGTAGATGACTTCGCCGAAGTCGAGGATCGGTAGGATAGTCAGTTTTACTAGGGTAAGTTTGGCGGCGTGAGTGAAGGAGGCTTTGTTGCGGAATAGAAAGCCGACTCTTGATTTGATTTTCGATTGGAGATGTTTGATATGGGTCTGGAAGGAGAGTTTAGAGTCTAGCCAGACACCTAGGTACTTATAGATGTCCACATATTCAAGGTCGGAACCATCCAGGGTGGTGATGCTAGTCAGGCGTGCGGGTGCAGGCAGCGAACGGTTGAAAAGCATGCATTTGGTTTTACTAGCGTTTAAGAGCAGTTGGAGGCCACGGAAGGAGTGCTGTATGGCATTGAAGCTCGTTTGGAGGTTAGATAGCACAGTGTCCAAGGACGGGCCGGAAGTATATAGAATGGTGTCGTCTGCGTAGAGGTGGATCAGGGAATCGCCCGCAGCATGAGAAACATCATTGATATATACAGAGAAAAGAGTCGGCCCGAGAATTGAACCCTGTGGCACCCCCATAGAGACTGCCAGAGGACCGGACAGCATGCCTTCCGATTTGACACACTGAACTCTGTCTGCAAAGTAATTGGTGAACCAGGCAAGGCAGTCATCCGAAAATCCGAGGCTACTGAGTCTGCCGATAAGAATACGGTGATTGACAGAGTCGAAAGCCTTGGCAAGGTCTATGGTAGGCATGCATTGAAACATATGGCTATCTCTTGGATTTATTTTGCAAAATAACTATGAATGAACATATTTATTTTCAAATAATTGTCAACATAAAACACCATATTAAGGCATGAGATATTCACTGTATTACAAGGGAAAAGAAGCAGGTCTATTTTGCTCCACCAGCTAGTATAATCTGTCCGTTCACAATACACCAGTGGGAACATGGAGGCTCTCAACACCTGACAACAGAAAGAGTTGGCCGCTACTATCTGAGAGATTGTTTGTGAGGAATTTACCTCTGCCCTCATCTTGCAACTAAAACCGGAAAAATTAGTCTCTTGCACTACTCACTTCCGAAGTGGATACCACCTCAAGTTGAAAGTTTGGAAACAGCGGCCAATGTGACATAAGCGCGACTCCCTGACCTAGAAACAGCCCAAACTAAGCGAGAAGGGGAAATCAAACTCCTATTTTTTTTACAAAATCACTTGAAAATGATTCCCGGAGATTCAATGTGCGGGTCACAGGATTTGAAACTGTTGTCGAAGCGGACAACCCAACTTCCTTAAACTTCTTGCTCCTACTTGAGACGCAGATGTCTCAAGTAGACACCTGGAAATGCAAATGCGCTACGCTAAATGCTAAATGTACTCGTTAAAACTCAAACCTTAATCAAAATTCACATGCAGGGTATTGAATTAAAGCTACACTCGTTGTGAACCTAGCCAACAAGTCAGATTTTTAAAATGCTTTTCGGCGAAAGCATGAGAAGCTATTATCTGATAGCATGCAACACCTCAAAATGCCTGAATGCGACGTAAACAAAGACTTTGCTTATCCGGCGCTACACAAAACGCAGAAATAAAATATAAAACATTCATTACCTTTGACGAGCTTCTTTCTTGGCACTCCTATATGCCCCATAAACATCACTATTGGGTCTTTTTTTCGTTTAAATCGGTCCATATATACCCAAAATAGCTTTCTATGGAAGCTGTGTCATTCAGAAAAAAACATTGTTTTCAAACGCTGCGTCATTTTTTAAAATTAAAAAAGTCGACGATAAACTTTCACAAAACACTTCGAAATACTTTTGTAATCCAACTTTAGGTATTAGTAAACGTTTATAATCTATCAAAATGATTACAGGGCGATGTATATTCAATAGCTCCTCGTCTGCAAATCAATGGCTGCCAATGTGCACATTGAAAACATCCTGGTGGAGACCGGAAGAAACGGAATCCAGTTAAAAAACTCCATTGAAAATGACGACAATGGCGACATCGTGTGGAATCTGTATGAATTGCATGCAGGTCGATATTAAATTTTGTGCCCTTTTAACAACCCATGAAAGTGACTTATGGAAATTATTTTTAGCTTTCAGAGAGCAGTTTTTCTTGCGTTTTTCAATGAAACACACGATCTGTTATAGTCACAGCCGTGATTTAGCCAGTTTTAGAAACTTCAGAGTGTTTTCTATCCACACATACTAATCATATGCATATACTATATTCCTGGCATGAGTAGCAGGACGCTGAAAAGTTGCGCGATTTTTAACAGAATGTTTGAAAAAGGAAGGGGTAGACTTAAGAGGATTTATTAATGAGAAATATTTTCTATGAACTGTTTGGGCAGGAGAAACTGGGTCCCTTGCCGATGATTAACATTGCGCACCACACACACGTCCTCGCCACAATGGATCTTGATGTATAATTGTTCAAATCCACAGATTTGAAGTAAAACTTATACAAAAAAGAGGATCAGCGTCTACCCAGATCTGAGTGCCGAACTGAAACAGAGGGCGAGATCCCAGCTACACAAACTAAACCTGAGATGTAACTTCATCCACCCAGCACAACTCATCTTGAACTTCAAATATACAGCACACATGTTTTACACTGCCAAGGAAGCTCAGGACTTCTTCTAGAAGCACATCAAGCCCAACACACAAGGGGACTAGCCGACAGATCTAAGATTGGCTCAATACTTAGGTATGCTATCCATGCATAATCATGCAGCCTTGCCTATTGCTATGATGCTGCCCTCAGCATAAGAACATGACGACACCCCCTCAATTGGGTAAAAGGAAAACCTTTATTATTATTATTATTATTGCTGAACATTGAACTTTGTTGTTATTAGCCTATGGACCAGAAGACTTAGACAATGATGACACCAATTAATAAAAAATTGACAAACTATTGAAGTGCCATACAGACTGGGGCTGCTTCTTTGTGGTCTACAGCGCATTGCATCACTATGGGCTAAATATGGCAATATAAATTGAAACATATTCCCACAATATTTTTATTGTATTACTGTTTAGGATAGAGGGCCAGTCCAATATTGGCTACCACACAATTCCCTTTTGTTTGTTTTTTTCTTCTTGTTGATGGCTGTCCCCCTCCGTTTACATTATTGAATATATCTCAGAGTGAAGGACTTGGCCTACAGGCCACAAGTCATTATCGTGAAGATCTAGATTATACACTACATTTCTTGCAGATACCATAATCTTTAAAATGTTATTTTACATAATATAGAGCACTTACAGTATCTTCAGAAAGTATTCATACCACTTGACTTATTCCGGCAGGGTAGCCTAGTGGTTAGAGCGTTGGACTAGTAACCGGATGGTTGCAAGTTCAAACCCCTGAGCTGACAAGGTGCAAATCTGTTGTTCTGCCCAAGAATAGGCAGTTAACCCACTAAGCTGTCATTGAAAATAAGAATTTGTTCTTAACTGACTTGCCTAGTTAAATAAAGGTAAATAAAATTATAACAAAAATTCCACATTTTGTTCTGTAACAGCTGAATTCAAAATCGATTAAATATTTTTTTTTTCTCACCCATCTACACACAATACCCCATGATAACAAGTGAAAACATGTTTTTAGAAATGTTTTCGAATTTATTGGATATGAAATACAGAAGCATCTCATTTACATACAGTACTAGTCAAAGGTTTGGACACATTCCAGGGTTTTTCTTTATTTTTACTAGTTTCTACATTGTAGAATAATAGTGAAAACGTTAAAAATATGGAATCACGTAGTAACCAAAAAAGTGTTAAACAAATCAAAATATATTTTGAATTTGAGGTTCTTCAAAGTAGCCACCCTTTGCCATGATGACAGCTTTGCACACTCTTGGCATTCTCTCAACCAGCTTCATGATAGTCACCTGGAATGCATTTCAATTAACAGGCGTGCCTTACTAAAAATTAATTTGTGGAATTTCTTTCCTTCTTACTGCATTCGAGACATTCAGTTGTGACAATGTAGGCGTGGTATTACTGAAGAAAGCCCAATTTATTAAAAGACCAAATCCATATTATGCCAAGTACAGCTCAAATAAGCAAAGAGATCCAACAATCTATCTAGACATGAAGGTCAGTCAAAATGCAGAAAAAAAAATACAGAAAATGTCAGGAACTTTTAAAGTTTCTTCAAGTGCAGTCGCAAAAACCATCAAAACCATATGATGAAACTGACTCTCAAGAGGACCGCCAGAGGAAAGGAAGACCCAGAGTTACCAATGCTGCAGATGGTACGTTCATTAGCGTTACCAGCCTCAGAAATGTCAGCCCAAATAAATGCTTCATAGAGTTCAAGTAACAGACACATCTCAAAATCAACTGTGTGAATCTTCTAATGATCTCTGCATGTGTGGTTCCCACCTTAAAGCATGGAGGAGGAGGTGTGATGGTGTGGGGGTGCTTTGCTGGTGACACTGTCTGTGATTTATTTAGAATTCAAGGCACACGTAACCAGAATGGCTAACACAGCATTCTGCAGTGATAGGCCATCCCAGCTGTTTTTGCACTTAGCGGGGCTATCATTTATTTTTCAACAGGACAATGATCCAACACACCTTCAGGCTGTGGAAGTGCAATTTGACCAATGAGAGTAATGGAGTGACCTGGCCTCCACAATCACCCGTCCTCAACCCAATTGGGATGGTTTGGGATGAGTTGGACCGCAGAATGAAAACCAGCCAACAAGTGTTCAGCATACTCATTCAAGACTGTTGGAAAAGCATTCCTCGTGAAGCTGGTTGAGGGAATGCCAAGAGTGTGCAAAACTGTCATCAAGGCAAAGGGTGGCTTCTTTGAATAATCTAAAATATGTTGGTTTGTTTAACACTTTTTTGGTTACTACATAATTCCATATGTTTTATTTCATATTTGTGATATCTTATGTTATTCTACAATGTAGAAAATAGTAAAAATAAACTTTTCACTGTTACTGTAAGTATTCACACCCCTGAGTCAATACATGTTGAATCTGGGTAAGTCTCTAAGAGCTTTGCACAGCTGGATTGTACAATATTTGCACATTATTCTTTAAAGAATTCTTCAAGATCTCTGTAGTTGTTTGTTGATCATTGCTAGACAGCTATTTTCAAGCCGATTTAAGTCAAAACTGTAACTAGGCCCATCAGGAACATTAAATGTGGTCTTAGTAAGCAACTCCAGTGCATGGCCTTTTGTTTTAGGTTATTGTCTTGCTGAAAGTTGATTATGCCTCCCATTGTCTGTTCAAAAGCATACTGAACCAGGTTTTCCTCCAGGATTTTGTTGGTGCTATTCCATTTATTTTTATCCTTAAAAACTCCGTAGTCCTCGCTGAAGGAGCCACAACAATGCTAGAATATATGAAATCAAATCTAATTGTATTTGTCACATGCGGCGAATACAACCTTGTATTGAAATGCTTACTTACAAGCCCTTAACCAACAATACAGTTTTAAGAAAATAAAAGTAAGAGATAAGAAAAACAAATAATTAAAGAGCAGCAGTGAATAACAATAGCGGGGCTATATACAAGGGGTACTGGTTCAGAGTCAATGTGTCAATGTGCGGGGGCACCGGTGTCGAGGTAATTGGGATAATTATGTACATGCAGGTAGGGTTGTTAAAGTGGTTATGCATAGATAATAACAGAGAGAAGTAGCAGCGTAGGAGGTGTAAATAGTCTGGGTAGTCCTTTGATTAGCTGTTCAGGAGTCTTATGGCTTGGGGGTAGAAGCTGTTTAGAAGCGTCTTGGACCTAGACTTGGCGCTCCGGTACCGCTTGCCGTGCAGTAGCAGAGAGAACAGTCTATGACTAGGGTGGCTGGAGTCTTCGAACATTTTTAGGGCCGTCCTCTGACACCACCTGATGGCAAGAAGCTTGGCCCCGGTGATGTGCTACTACCCCCTGTAGTGCCTTGCGGTTGGAGGCCGAGCAGTTGCCATACCAGGCAGTGATGTAACCCGTCAGGATGCTCCCGATGGTGCAGCTGTAAATCCTTTGAGGATCTGAGGACCTATGCCAAATCTTTTAAGTCTCCTCAGCCCTCTTCATGACTGTCTTGGTGTGTTTGGACCATGTTAGTTTATTGTTGATGTGGACGACAAGGAACTTGAAGCTCTCAACCTGCTCCACTACAGCCACGTTGATGAGAGTGGGGGCGTCCTCGGTCCTCTTTTTCCTGTAGTCCACAATCATCTCCTTTGTCTTGATCATGTTGAGGGAGAGGTTGTTGTCATTGCACCACATGGTCAGGTCTCTGACCTCCTCCCTATAGGCTGTCTCATCATTGTCAGTGATCAGGCCATCCATCCACTGTTGTGTCATCAGCAAACTTAATGATGGTGTTGGAGTTGTGCCTGGCCATGAAGTCACGAGTTAACAGGTAGTACAGGAGGGGACTGAGCATGCACCCCTGAGGGGCCCCCGTGTTGAGGATATCCAGTTGCAGAGGGACCTGTTTAGTCCCAGGGTCCTTAGCTTAGTGATGAGTTTTGAGGGCACTATGGTGTTGAACACTGAGCTGTAGTTTAATGAATAGCATTCTCACATAGGTGTTCCTTTTGTCTAGGTAGGAAAGGGCAGTGTGGAGTGCAATAGAGATTGCATCATCTGTGGATCTGTTGGTGCGGTATGTAAATTGGAGTGGGTCTAGGTTTTCTGGGATAATGGTGTTGTGAGCCATGACCAGCCTTTCAAAGCATTTCATGGCTACAGACATAAGTGCTACGGGTCGGTAGTCATTTAGGCAGGTTACCTTAGTGTTCTTGGGCATAGGGACTATGGTGGTGTGTTTGAAACATGTTGGCATTACATACTCAGACAGGGAGAGGTTGAAAGTGTCAGTGAAGACACTTGACAGTTGGCCAGCGCATGCTCGGAGTATACATCCTGGTAATCCGTCTAATGAATGTTGACCTGTATAAAGGTCTTACTCACATCGGCTGCAGAGACCGGGATCACACAGCCATCCGGAACAGTTGATGCTCTCATGCATGTTTCAGTGTTACTTGCCTCGAAGCGAGCATAGAAGTGATTCAGCTTGTCTGATAGACTCGTGGTGAAGAGTGGTATTCAGTGATGTGTTGAATTGCCCCAAACATAACGCTTTGTATTCAGGACATAAAGTTAATTTATTTTACACATTTTTTTGCAGTTTTACTTTGGTGCCTTATTGCAAACATGTTGTGGAATATTTTTTATTCTATACATGCTTCCTTCTTTTCACTTTGTCATTTAGGCTAGTATTGTGGACTAACTACAATGTTGTTGATCCATCCTCAATGCTCTCCTATCACAGCCATTAAACTCTGTAACCATTTTAAAGTCACGATTGGCCTCATTGTGAAATCCCTGAGTGTTTTACATTATCTCCGGCAACTGAGTTAGGAATAACGCCTATATCTTTGCAGTGTAATTAGTAAAAGTGTAATTAGTAACTTCACCATGCTCAAAAGGAATTTTCAATGTCTGCTTTTGTTATTTTTACCCATCTACCAATAGGTGCCCTTCTTTGTGAGGCATTAGAAAACCTCCCTGGTCTTTGTGGTTGAATCTGTGTTTGAAATTCCCTGCTCAACAGATTGTTTCTCCTGAACTTATTTAGGCTTGCCACAATAACAGGGTTGAATACTTATTGACTCAAGACGTTTAATCTTGAATTTATAATCACATAATTCCTATTTGACATTATGGGGTATTGTATGTGACATAAAATCTAAATTTCAAATTCAGGCTGTAACAAAATGTGGAAAAAGTCAAGGGGTATGAATACTTATGAAGCCTATGTTTGCGTCAAAAATCCTTTCATCAAAGACCCTAATCCTTGAAAGTTGTGTATTGTTTATATATAGCATATGTGATGAATAATGATAACTACAATCAACAGCTGCAGTGTTGTACATTGGATTACCCCATATCATGGAATAGGCTATGTAAAAATGTATAAAGACAAAAGGCGGACACATGGAATGACTTAATTTGGATGGATGCTTGACATGGGAGAAAGGTAGGTGGATATTCACTGTTCTTCGAATAAATGTGTTTTAGTAAAATATTTTGTGGACATTTGTAACTTTGCAAACAATGGTTTTTGCTTGGAATACTTTTAAAGCGTCATTCTGTTGCCGTGGAATTGCCCAGGGCCGGATTTCCCAAAGGCATTTTAAGGCTAAATTCATCGTTAGAACTATAGAATCATATGGCTCTAATGATGAACTTAGCTTTAAGATGCTTTTGGCCCAGGACTAATGTCCTACACATTTCTCAATGTCAAGGTCTCCAGGCAAAAGTCTGAAGATACCTTGAAAAAGTATTTGGATTGCAGGCAAAAGTCTGTGGATTACAGACAAAAAAAGTTTGTGGATTCCAGACAAAAAGTTTGTGGATTCCAGGAAATAGTTTGTGGATTCCAGACAAATAGTTTGTGGATTCCAGACAAATAGTTTGTGGATTTCAGACAAATAGTTTGTGGATTCCAGACAAAAAGTATGCGGATTCTAGGCAACTGTCTGTAGATTCCAGGAAAAGGTTTGTAGATTACAGGCAAAAAGTGGAGCTCTATTGTCTGTCTATTGAATGAGCTCCCAGAAATCTCCTTGTAATCTCCTTGTCATTTCTAGTATTATCCTCCCTTGATAGTGTATAAAGCTACCATTATGTAACACTCTTTATTAGTAAAAGGAAAGCAAGATTCAGAATGTCTCCCACATGAGACCCTCAGACTACTTTCTCTGTGCTGTATTGTCCAGTGGGCTGATAAAGGGATGCCACACATTCTTTAATTTCCCTACCATTTGATGCTTTCCCTCCAGTCTGCACCACTGGCCCACTTTACACAAATTTCATTCTCCTTCCGTCTTCTTTTAAAGTGCTCACAACACACTATACTATTGTGGTGGTCCATACTAGACATGTTGCCGAGAATTTTCAAGTACTTGCTTAGAGGCAAACACAAACACATAACCCAGTTTAACAGCCCTTATAAACAGTGATTTATCAGGAGGAATAATAAAGGTGTAGCTCAGCAGAGAGGGGGGAATGAGTGTAGCCCACAGCAGAGGAGACATACAGTGGCGACTATAGCCAAGAGGAATGGTTTAATTAAAATTCCCCAAAGCATAGTTTCCCCTATTCTAAGCATCCTAACATAAGCCTCAACCCCAAAACCTGCTGCCCTATAGAACCATTCCTGACTCAATTTCACAGGCTGATGCTGCCCACTGATCCGCTATCAGCTGGTGCTGAGCAAACCGCAGCAACATTCCATATTAATGTCTAATATGGAGCTATAGGGTTTGATGGATCAATAGCTACCGTACGCACAGCACATCTGAGATGCACTACAGTATAAGATCACAGGCAAACGCGAGCATATTACGTGTGACGGTTAAATCTAGGTCTCACCATTACCATTTGTTAAGCTTATAATGATTGAGCATCATCCATTATACAAGGCTTCCAATATTACGAATGGTTATGAAGGCACTTGTTCCGATCAAACAAACCATTTGCAAAGAGTTACCATTATTGGACATTAATCGTGTGGTTGACCTACACATCTGTTAGCTGATATAGGCTGTGTAATGTGGCTGAGGTCCTCATGTCAGCTAGCAGTCGTCTCCTCTCCTCTCCCAGACTGCCCAAACCGCAGGGCTGTCACAGCTTCACACGTCAGGCCGTGATCTACGACCCACTTTTCAGCTTTAATGCATTTGAATGGGGATATGAGTCCAGGAGACCAACCGGCCCAATTTCAAACCTATGGTTAAGACTCAACCTCATCTACCAATGTGGGACTGCTGATGTACATGTGGAATGGAAAATAAAAATCCATCACACACACACACAAATTATAATTTTTTCTATCACCACCTTCCCACTGCCCTAAATCTTTACATTTCAAAGATGTACAAGAAGGACTGTGTGATGATCTGTCTGCTGATGTAGAAAGCTAATCAAAAGCTAAAATCAGATTTACAGCAGTAATTGAACTATTGCAGAGAGCAGGATCCAAACGCTGCACCCTCAGTGTGACTATTCTACATTTAATTTGATTACTGGATCCTGCTCTCACTCAACCTCTGCATAACCTCTGCAACTTCTGTATACTTCTGGCCCTTCCTTGAACACTGTGCTATCTAACCTCCAAACGAGCTTCAATGCCATACAACACTCCTTCCGTGGCCTCCAACTGCTCTTAAACGCTAGTAAAACCAAATGCATGCATTTCAACCGTTTGCTGCCTGCACCCGCACGCCCGACTAGCATCACCACCCTGGATGGTTCCGACCTAGAATATGTGGACATCTATAAGTACCTAGGTGTCTGGCTAGACTGTAAACTCTCCTTCCAGACTCATATCAAACATGTCCAATCCAAAATCAAATCTAGAATTGGCTTTCTATTTCGCAACAAAGCTTCCTTCACTCATGCCGCCAAACTTACCCTAGTAAAATTGACTATCCTACCGATCCTCGACTTTGGCAATGTCATCTACAAAATGGCTTTCAATACTCTACTCAGCAAACTGGATGCAGTTTATCACAGTGCCATCCGCTTTGTTACTAAAGCACCTTATACCACCCACCACTGCGACCTGTATGCTCTAGTCGGCTGGCCCTCGCTACATATTCGTTGCCAGACCCACTGGCTCCAGGTCATCTACAAGTCCATGCTAGGTAAAGCTCCGCCTTATCTCAGTTCACTGGTCACGATGGCAACACCCACCCGTAGCACGACCTCCAGCAGGAGTATCTCACTGATCATCCCTAAAGCCAACACCTCATTTGGCCGCCTTTCCTTCCAGTTCTCTGCTGCCTGTGACTGGAACGAATTGCAAAAATCGTTGAAATTGGAGACTTTTATCTCCCTCACCAACTTTAAACATCTGCTATCTGAGCAGCTAACCGATCGCTGCAGCTGTACATAGTCCATCGGTAAATAGCCCACCCAATGTACCTACCTCATCCCCATACTGTTTTTATTTATTTACTTTTCTGCTCTTTTGCACACCAGGTAGATGACACATGACTATCTGATCATTTATCACTCCAGTGTTCATCTGCTAAATTGTAATTATTTGCCTACCTCCTCATGCCTTTGCACACAATGTATATAGAATCTTTTTTTTGTTAAATTATTTTTTTTAAATTATTTTTATATATATATTTAAAAAAAATATATATATATTTTTTTTTCAACTGTCTAATTGACTTGTTAATTGTTTAATCCATGTGTAACTCTGTGTTGCTGTCTGTTCACACTGCTATGCTTTATCTTGGCCAGGTCGCAGTCGTAAATGAGAACTTGTTCTCAACCTGGTTAAATAAAGGTGAAATAAAAAATAGCATACCATCGCACTGTAATTATAAAGTCACACCTGACAACTTTCTAAATAATTTAGCATGCATTAAGTCTGGCACTGTTGCTAGACTGACTACATGGGAATGCTAAGGGGTTTGATTATGTGAGGAATGGAATGCATGGAGTATATCATAGTGGGCCCTGAGCAGACAGAGAGACAGCTCCTGCTGATGTCCACACGCGATGGCAAGCTGGACGGGCTCCAACAGACAAGACATTCCTCACTCACTGCACTGGGCTGATAAAGACCAGCAAACAAAACCACAGCAGACGGCCTCCCCAGGGGTCAGGGTGACGAAAGGCCCCTTTCTCTCTCTCCTTGTGACGGTCTCAAATAGCAGTGCCATCAGTCTGCCAACTGCTGTCTGCATACACATACACAGGTACAATGTAGGAGGAGCAGGCTGGCAATGTAGCAGGCAGGAAATGTCAGTGTATACTGTATACTGACAGGTGGACCAGTTTCCTCTTGGTTGGTGGGGAAGCACGGAAATATCACCATGTGCAGAGTCCATGGCCCTGTACATGCTCTCTGTTGTGGTACTGTAGCCCATCTGGGGATGGCAATGGACCTTGGAGGTGCTTTTCTGGACCCCTGCTAAAGGGTCAGACCCCACAGGGAGATGGATATGTACACATACAGTATGTAACACAAAGGAGTGGTCAGTGGTCACTTACTCCCCAATGTGACCAGCAGACGAGTGATGATTGGCCAGGCAGTTCCTTCCTAACACTCCAATACCAGTCATTGTTCTATCCATCAGGCCTGTCCAAGCAAACAGTCATTCCTGTTATGGCTCATTGTGAGTAGGAAAGGTACAGGAGAGTACAGTGATACAGCACTATCATTATGTGTCCAGAGGTAGTGATTATTGATTCAGCCCTGTCACTACCACAGAAAGACTAGCTTCCATTAATAAGACAGCATTTTAGGCGAACCCACTTTAATAGCATCAATGGAATACAAGACCTGCACTTATTTTGTGAGAGTTTGTCAATGCAAGTTTTGATGCATTTGCATAAGAAAAGCATGCTTTCAAATCCATCATTTTATTTATAAAAATACGTACTGTATGCTACTGAAGCAACTGTTATCCACAAACAGTGTCACACAAGAGCATGTTGAGCTTCTGAGATACAAAAGGTCTGACCTTGTAGTAGCTGATGGGTGAAATGAATGGGCTAGGGTGAATGAGCCTCTTGGTTATTCCAGATAATTATTCCACTCTGTTATTAGCATACCATATATGGTATGCTAAGAGCTAGTGTTAATAGCTGACCAAAGCTGACTGGTCCACCATCTCCTGTGCTTTCTAAACTTGTCCCAGACCCTGCCTCTGCTTTCTTAAACAGTCTAAATTGAATTAGGGCATTCTTCCAGCCAACAAATTGAGTAGAAGTGTACCCTGAGATTGGGCATGCGATGCGAGCTGCAGGATTTAAACACTTGAAAGGAACACAGTCGGATCAGCTCTGTATGTCTGCCTGGGCACCTCATTCTTAACACGGAGAGTATGGGGGAGATAAGGGACATCTGGCATTCACACAGTGAGGGAGCTGAAGAGATGTGTGTGAATGTGTGCATTCAGTAGGTGTGTGTGTGTGTGTGCGTGTGTGCGTGTGTGTGTGCGTGCGTGCGTGTGTGGGTGTGTGCATATGTGTGTGTTTGGCGCGCATGTGTGTGCAACATGCATTTTTTCTCTATCCCAGCTTTAAACTCTGTGCACAAAGCACAACTCCTCAGCTGCTGGATAAAACATGACTAGAGACTACAGGATGGGAAAACATTACACTGTTGATCTGAATGTTTCATCACACACACACACAGAGTTGCTGAATTCATCCGCCAAACACAATCACAGACTTTTCTCTATCCTGGCCCATCCTGCAGTAGTTCTGCCTGCTAACATACTAGAAGTGGGAAGGAAGACCTGACTCCTGACCAGGGACCACGCACACAGAGATAAAACAGACCTGACTCCTGAACAGGGACCACGCCCACAGAGATAAAACAGACCTGACTCCTGACCAGGGACCACGCACACAGAGATAAAACAGACCTGACTCCTGAACAGGGACCACGCCCACAGAGATAAAACAGACCTGACTCCTGAACAGGGACCACGCCCACAGAGATAAAACAGACCTGACTCCTGAACAGGGACCACGCCCACAGAGATAAAACAGACCTGACTCCTGAACAGGGACCACGCCCACAGAGATAAAACAGACCTGACTCCTGAACAGGGACCACGCCCACAGAGATAAAACAGACCTGTCTCCTGAACAGGGACCACGCCCACAGAGATAAAACAGACCTGACTCCTGAACAGGGACCACGCCCACAGAGATAAAACAGACCTGACTCCTGAACAGGGACCACACACACAGAGATAAAACAGACCTGACTCCTGAACAGGGACCACACACACAGAGATAAAAACAGACCTGACTCCTAACCAGGGAACACACACAGAGATAAAAACAGACCTGACTCCTAACCAGGGAACACACACTGAGAGATGAAACAGACCTGACTCTTGATCAGGGACGACGCCCACAGAAATAAAACAGACCTGACTGACCACAGGCAGGTTGAGGTGTCATCTGCATTAGGCCTGGTTTTATTTCCAGCCAGGGTCTGAGTGTTGGCTTACTAAGGCCTAACTGGGATGGGGCCATCTCCTGACTCAAGCCTGCTCCCTGCTGCCAATTAGGAGCCAAATTTAGCTTCTTCCCCTGGCCGCTGATGGATGGACCTGACCCCACCGCCCGACTGCAGACGCCAGTAGCACAACAGCAAGAGAGGGTTGAAAAGAGAGAAATACTCTGAGACTCAGACAGCCTCTGTCTCTCTCTCTCCTCCCAGGGTTCTCATGGCTCTCTGTGTCCAGGTAGGTCACTGTGGGGCTGGTAAAGGTTAGTGGTGTGGGCCACTTAGAAAAGAAAAGGAAAAGCTGCACTCTAGTGGCTCCAATGCAATAATTTATTTCACAGACGTTTTGACAGCTAAACTGTCTCCATCAAGGCTTCCTCGAAAGGACACATACCTGACTTCTGACTCCTCATCTACTCTATGTGTATAAGTTGAGGGCTTGCTCATGTGCTCGTATTCTATCCCCCAGGACGAGGATATTAGCTAATTGAGTAAGCCCTGCAGCGAAACAAGGAGAAGAATTCAGATTATGCACTCTTTTTTTTTTAAAATCTCTGAATAAAGACAAAGATGATTTGGTGCATTGCAATGAATGCTTTGTTTAAGGGAGCCTGGTTGTTGCGTCTTTACCAGAACAGCACCTGAGTTTCAATTCACCCTCTCTAGGTAGTCTAAATCACCACTCTCACTGTGCCCTGGCATCATGCATGGCTGTTATCCATCAAAGCAGAGCACAGGCCTTCCTTCCATCAGCTAATCAAAGCCCTGCATACCAATCTCTCTCTCAGCCCTCAGAGACACGACCGACTCCCTTGACAACCCCCCTCACAGCCCTACACATAGCCCTTACCTGCACCAACAATGGCCCATTCCATTTGACACACTTATTGTGCTCCTTGCTTCCACTTCAGCAATGGTTCATTCCACCACTCACATCCACATGCAGCTGCTTTATACTTCAGTGGTGTGACTGTGAGGCAGAGAGCTCTGCTCTGTCAGGACTAAGATAAATAAATCCGAGCCACAAAGCAAAGGGGATAATTATACTCAATCCCTGGATATCATAGTTAGGCTGTGTCTGGTACTGAGCCTGGTACTGGGGGTGGGGATGGGTCTGCAGCCGGGGCTAAATCAAATCAAATTTTATTGGTCACATGTGCAGAATACAACAGGTATTTTACCGTGAAATGCTTAATTACAAGCCCTTTCCGAACAATGCAGAGTTAAAAAGTAAGCCAAGTAATAGCTAAATAAAAAAAGGAAATAGTAACAATAAAATAACAATAACAAGACTATATACAAGGAGTACCAGTACTGAGTCAATGTGCAGGAGTATGAGGTAGTGCAGGTAATTGAGGTAATACAGTATGTACATGTACAGTACCAGTTAAAAGTTTGGATACACCTACTCAGTCAAGGGTTTTTCTTTATTTTTCTAGGAAGGAAAAGCAGCCAACAAGTGCTCAGCATATGTGGGAACACCTTCAAGACGGTTGGAAAAGCATTCCAGGTAAGGCTGGTTGAGAGAATGCCAAGAGTGTGCAAAGAGAATGCCAATTTCTACTAGGTAAGTTGACTGAGAAAACATTCTCATTTACAGCAACAACCTGGGGAATAGTTACAGGGGAGAGGAGGGGGGTGAATGAGCCAAACATAAACTGGGGATTATTAGGTGACGGTTTGAGGGACAGATTGGGAATTTAGCCAGGACACTGGGGTTAGCACCCCTACTCTTACAATAAGTACCATGGGATCTTTAATGACCTCAGAGAGTCAGGACACCCATTTAACAGCCCAGCACTCTGCAGTGTCCCTATCATTGCCCTGGGGCATTGGGATATTTTCTAGACCAGAGGAAAGAGTGCCTCCTACTGGCCCCCCAACACCACTTCCAGCAGCATCTGGTCTCCCATCTAGAAGCAAGCCAGTAGTGGTATGCTGCTGGCAAAAGAGAGTGTGCCAAGAGTGTGCAAAGCTGTCATCAAGGCAAAGGGTGGCTACTTTGAAGAATCTCAAATATAAAATGTATTTGATTTGTACAACAGCGTATGTGAAGAGTGTGAAAATGTGTCTATGTGTGAGTGTGTGGCGTTAAGCATGTGTGTGTGAGCGTATGTATTGTGCGTGGGAATGTGTGTGTGCTAGAGTGTCAGTGTAGTATGTGTGAGTTTGTGGGTAGAGTCTAGTGAGTGTTCATAGAGCCATTGCAAGTCAGTGCAAAATAATAGATACAACATTTAAATAATAAAGAACGTCAATGCCCTCTTCATGACTATGTTGGTGTGTTTTGACCATGATAGGTCCTTAGTGATGTGGACACCGAGGAACTTGAAGCTCTCGACCTGCCATATTACAGTTCTGATGATGTGAATGGGGGAGTGTTCGGCCCTCCGTTTCCTGTAGACCACGATCAGCTCCTTTGTCTTGCTGATGTTGATGGAGAGGTTGTTGTCCTGGCACCACACTGCCAGGTCTCTGATCTTCTCCCTATAGACTGTTTCATGGTCATCGGTGAATGACGGTGTTGGAGTGCGCGGCCACACAGTTGTAGCTGAACGGGGAGTATAGAAGGGGACTGCGCACGCAGCCCTGAGGGGCCCCGGTGTCAAGGGTGGATGTGATTTTTTATTGTTTTATTGAACCTTTATTTAACTTTCAAGTCAGTTAAGAACAAATTCTTATTTACAATGACGGCTACCCCTACCCTCACCACCTAGGTGTGGCCAGTCAGGAAGTCCAGGATCTAGTAGCAGAGGGAGGTGTTCAGTTCCAGGCTCTTCTGATCTTGCTGATGAGCTTGGAGAGCACTACAGTGTTGAACGCTGAGCTGTAGTCAATGAACAGCATTCTCACATAGGTGTTCCTTTTGTTCAGATAGGAAAGGGCAGTGTGGAGTGGGCTAGGGCTGGGTCTAAGGGTGTAGCTTGGACTGGCTCTAAGGGTAGGGCTGGGACTGGGTCTAAGTTTGGGGCTGGGACTTGGGTTGGGACTGGGTCTAAGGGTGGGGCTGGGACTGCAGCCCATCACTAGGGCACTGTGTCACCGTGAGAGTCATGGGCATAGGTCTGGCTGAAGGGCCGCCCCATGGTACAACCTACCACAGAGTACAAGTGCTCAGTACTCGGCACAGTGGACAGGTGTGCTATCTCCAGCACCATGGTCAGCTGCACTTGCTGCAATTCAGTGGACAGCCTCACTAGAAGATACAACAATGAATGAAGGAAGCAGCAGGTTATGGATTGAGAGGTGATACAGAAGAGTAAAGGAACAGAGGGAGAGATGGAGACAGGGAGGATAGGTAGAGGGAGAGCCAGATGCAGACAGGATCCTGAGGGATTCACTCTTCTGAGAGTGTATTATATTTCTCTCAATTGGACTTGAGTTGGGTTGTTTGCCATCATTTTGTTTGATCACCCTGTCATCTGTCTCCATCTCTGATGTGATGTAGTCATTTTGTATTAATTTAACTTTTAATCTGAGTAGCAGCTGGTTTTGTGTTGTGCTCTAACCTCTTCATCATCCTCTACCGTTATTATCAGTCTCTCTATGATGCTGTCAAATATGTCTCGTAGGTTTCATAACCACATCTTTAAAACAATTCAGTAATGAATTGAGCCCCTAGGTGATGACTACTGAGTCAGGGTGTCACCCAGTAACAGTTCTGGCCCGGATTCCTAAAAGCATCTTAAGGCTAAGTTCATCGTTATAACCTTCGTAGGAGCATCGTTATAACCTTCGTTGGAGCATCGTTAAAGATCTCCGCTGAACATAAAAATCCGTGTTTATCCGTCTCTCCATCACCGCAGATAACTTCACAACGAAGTTGACCACAAATATAAAGTTGCCAATGCCTTTGCAATTGTTACAAACAAGTGAAGGATACAAAGATACTTCAAATGAAAACAGAGATGACTGAATTAAAAGATAAATGGCCTACCTACAGTATAGGTTATAAGCCTACACATTGAGTATACAAAACATTATGAACATCTGCTCTTCCATGACATAGACTGACCAGATGAATCCAGGTGAAAGCTATGATCCCTTATTGATGTCACTTGTTGAATCCATTTCAATCCGTGTAGATGAAGGGGAGGTGACATGTTAAATTATTTTTAAGCCTTGAGACAATTGAGACATGGATTATGTATGTGTGCCATTCAAAGGGTGAATGTGAAACAAAATATTTACAGTGCATTTGGAAATTATTCAGACCCCTTCCCTTTTTCCACATTTTGTTACATTACAGCCTTATTCTAAAATTGATTAAATTCCTCATCAATCTACACACAATAACCAAGCGAAAGTTTTAATAATACAGAAATACCTTATTTACATAAGTATTCAGAACCTTTGCTATGAGACTCAAATTGAGCTCAGGTGCATCCTGTTTCCATTGATCATCCTTAAGATGTTTCTACAACTTGATTGGAGTCCACTTGTGGTAAATGCAGTTGATTGGACATGACTTGGAAAGGTACACACCTGTCTGTACAATGTCCCACAGTTGACAGTGCATGCCAGAGCAAAACCCAAGACATGAGGTCGAAGGAATTGTCCGTAGAGACAGGATTGTGTCACGGCATAGATGTGGGGAAGAGTACCAAAACATTTCTGCAGCATTGAAGGTCTCCAAGAACACAGTGGCCATCATTCTTAAATGGAAAAAGTTTGGAACCACCAAGACTCTTCCTGGAGCTGCCGGCTGGCCAAACTGAGCAATTGGGGGAGAAGGGTCTTGATTAGGGAGATGACCAAGTGTTACATCCGTCGTTAGGAGACCAAGGTGCAGCGTGGTAGGCGTACATTTTACTTTATTTTCAAATGACACCAAAAACCATGAACGTAAAGTTCTGTGGCGCTATACAGCAACTATACAAAGACAAGATCCCACAAACTCAGGTGGAAAACAGGCTGCCTAAGTATGATTCCCAATCAGAGACAACGATAGACAGCTGCCTCACAAAGAAATAGAAAACTAGAATTGCCACCCAAATCACACCCTGACCTAACCAAATAGAGAAATAAACAGGCTCTCTAAGGTCAGGGCGTGACACCAAGAATGGTCACTGGTCACTCTGACAGATCTCCAGAGTTCCTCTGTGGGGATGAGAGAACCTTCCAGAAGGACAACCTTTTGGTATTTTATTAGGACCCCCATTAGCTGTTGCAAAAGCAGCAGCTACTCTTCCTGGGGTTAACACACAACATGAAACATGACATAATACAGAATATTAATAGACAAGAACAGCTCAAGGACAGAACTACATTAAAAAAAAATTAAGGCACACGTAGCCTACATATCAACACATACACAAACTATCTAGGTCAAATTGGGGAGAGGCATTGTGCCATGAGCTGTTGCTTTATCTGTTTTTTGAAACCAGGCTTTCTGTTTATTTGAGCAATATGACAGGGAATGGCTCTATATAATACTGTACGTTTTCTTAAATTTGTTCTGGATTTGGGGACTGTGAAAAGACATCTGGTGGCATGTCTGGTGGGGAAAGTGTGTGTGTGTGTCAGAGCTGTGTATAAGTTGACTATGCAAACAATTTGGGATTTTCAACACAATGTTTCTTATGAAAATAAGAAGTAATGCAGTCAGTCTCTGCTCAACTCTTAGCCAAGACAGACTGGCATGCATAGTATTTATATCAGCCCTCTGATTACAATGAAGAGCAAGATGTGTCACTCTGTTCTGGGCCAGCTGCAGCATAACTAGGTATTTTCTTGCAGCACTGGACCACACGACTGGACAATAACCAAGATTAGACAAAACTAGAGCCTGCAGAACTTGCTTTTTGGAGTGTGGTGTCAAAAAAGCAGAGCATCTCTTTATTACAGACAGACCTCTCCCCATCTTTACAACCATTGAATCTTTACATTCTAAGGTTACACCAAGTAATTTAGTCTCCTCAACTTGTTAAACAGCCACACCATTCATTACCAGATTCAGCTGAGGTGTAGAACTTAGGGAATGATTTGTACCAAACACAATGCTCTTAGTGTCAGCGATGTTCAGTTCAGTTTATTTCTGGCCACGCATTCCAAAACAGACTGCAACTCTTTGTTAAGAGTTTCAGTGACTTCATTAGCTGTTGTTGCTGATGTGTATTTGGTTGAATCATCAGCATACATGGACACAGATGCTTTGTTTAATGCCAGTGGCAGGTCATTGGTAACAATTGAAAAGAGTAGAGGTCCTAGAGAGCTGCCCTGCAGTAGACCACACTTTACATGTGTTAGAAAAGCTTCCATTAAAGAAAACCCTTTGAGTTGAATTAGATTGCCATATCGTGGATTCAGAGCTGTCTGAGGTTGAAAAGCCATAACACGTGCATTTTTCAACAACGGGTTATGGTCAATAATATCAAAGGCTGCACTGAAATCTAACAGTAAAGCTCCCACAAGCTTCCGATTATCAATTTCTTTCAACCAATCATCAGTCATTTGTTTCAGTGCGGTACATATTGAGTGCTCTTCTCTATAAGCATGCTGAAAGTCTGTTCATTTTGTTTACAGAGAAATATCACTGTATTTGGTCAAACACAGTTTTTTCCAACAGTTTGGTAAGAGCTGGCAGCAAGCTTATAGGTCTGCTGTTAAAACCAGTAAAGGCCGCTTTACCACTCTTGGGTAGCGGAATTACTTTGGCTTCCCTCCAGGCCTGAGGACAAAGTCTTTCCTCTTGGCTCAGATTAAAGATATGACAGATAGGCGTGGATATAGAGTCAGCTACCATCCTCAGTAGCTTTCCATCTAAGTTGTCAATGCCAGAAGGTTTGTCATTATTGATCAATTACAAAAATGTTCCATTTCTCCCACACTAACTTTACAGAATTCAAACTTGCAATGCTTTTCTTTAATTATTTGTTTTTTATGCACTGTTCATTGTTGGAATTTACTGCCCAAGTTTGCCCACTTTGCCAATGAAGTAATCATAAAAATAATTGGCAACATTAAATGGTTTTGTGATGAATAAGCCATCTGATTCGATGAAAGATGGAGTTGAATTTGTCTTTCTGACCATAATTTCATGTAAAGTACCATTCTTTATGTCATTGATTTTGGCTTAATAATATAGTTTATTCTTCTTTTTGTTGAATTTAGTCACATAATTTCAGGCAGTCAGATGTGCAGCCAGACTTATTAGCCACTCTTTTCGCCCCATCTCTTTCAACCATACCGTTTTTCAATTCCTTATCAATCCATGAAGCCTTAACAGTTCTAAGAGTCAGTTTCATGACATGTCATGAGTTTCATGACATGTTTATCAATAATTGGAAGAAGCAATTTCATAAATTAACCAAGTGCAGTGTCTGGATGCTCCTCATTAATCACACAAGACAAACAAATATTTTTAACATCATCCATATGAGTCACAGCAAAATATTTCTATACACTATTTTAGGGCCAGCCGTTGGAATGTTGTTTTTCCTGGAAATAGCCACTATATTGTGATCACTGCATTAAATGGGTACGGATACAGATTTAGAGCAAAGTTCTACAAAAATGTGATCGATACATGTGGATGATCTTGTTCCTGTAGTGTTTGTAAACAACCTGGTAGGTTGATTAATAACCTGAACCAGATTACAAGCACTGTATACAGTAAGAAGCTTCCTCTTGAGCAGACAGCTTGATGTAAACCAGTCAATATCCAGGTCCCCAAGTAAGTAGATCTCTCTGTTTACATCACATACACTATCAAGCATGTCACATATTATTTAGACACAGACTGTTCTCACTTGGTGGCCTATAGCAACACCCCAAAAGAAAAGGCTTTAGATGCGCCAAGTGAACCCGCAACCACAACCATCTCTACAGCACTCTACCAATCAGGCCTTTATGGCAGAGTGGCCAGACGCAAGCCACTCCTCAGTAAAAGGCACATGACAGCCCGCTTGGAGTTTGCCAAAAGGCACCGAAAGGACTCTCAGACCATGAGAAACAAGACTCTCTAGTTGGATGAAACCAAGATTGAACTCTTTGGCCTGAATGCCAAGTGTCACGTCAGAAGGAAGCCTGGCACCATGCCTACGGGGAAGCATGGTGGTAGCAGCATCAAGCTGTGGGGATGATTTTCAGAGGCAGGGACTGGGAGACTAGTTAGTATCGAGGGAAAGATGAACAGAGCAAAGTACAGAGAGATCCTTGATGCAACTCAATATTAGGAAGGTGTTCCTAATGTTCGGGAAACTCCGTGTTCATTTTTTAAAAAGCTTGAAACGGTAATGGAATGGGATTAGTGTGGTGTGAAGAATCCAATACTTTAACTTGTATGCAGTGATTTCTTTCCAACCACGACCGTACGAGTGGTGCTGGAGAGTCTCCTTTCAAGACAAAGAGTGGCAGCTTTTGTTTAACTGAACTATGATCTGTTTAACTGAACTATGGCCTCAGTGATGCCTCTCACAGCGACAGATTCACCTGTGTTAGTCTTTAACACGAGGTGTACGGTCTGAAGTGGAAGGTGTTTGTTTATTTTTGTAGACTGTGTCTGACACAAGAGATACAGCTACGCTGTGGAAATCTCCATATGCACTGGCTCCCCTCAAGCAAAGGAGAGACATAGTTGCCATGCAGTTCCCAAGCAACATATTCAGTGCAACTTCCTCATCTGATGAGTCACTTATCTCAGTGTTGTCTTGCTCAACCGCGTGAACATGTCTATTTTTCTTTCTTTGGAATGTCTCTTGTTTTCAGTCTGACTTTTCTCTGAACTCTATTTGTTTCTGCAGGCTCGTTCGATGTGGCCGTTTTTACCATAGGCAATCCATGTCTTTACACCAGCCTGATGCCCCGCTTGCCACAGCGGAAGCATGTGCCTCGACTTCCCTGTCTCTGATTTTCAGTTGCAACTCTGTGCACTTTCCCTGATGAAACTCAACTGCTGAGCCTCTTTTTAGCAGCTAGTTCCATGGAAACACTGACTTCAATGGCCTTTCCCATCATCAGATAACTTTCAGTAAATAGTCTCTTTTGTGTAGCTTCATTTTGTAGCCCACATACTAATCTGTCTCTAATTGTGTCATTTAGAACATCATTAAACTCAGTGCTCTGATAGTTTCTTTAACGCAGCGGCAAACATTGTCACTGATTCTCCCTCTTCCTGATTTCTTCCGTGGAACCTAAACCTTTTAGCAATAACTAGTGGTTTTAGTGAAAATTGCCCTTTCAGTATTTCCAGAATATCCCCATACGTCTTATTACCTGACCTGTCTGACTGTAGCAGGCTGAGTAGTATATTACATGTCTGACACCATTACACAAAAAAATGTAGGCACAATTTTGCCCTGATTAATGTCATTAGCAAGAACAAAATATTATAACTGTTCAGTATACTGTTCAGTAATACTTTTATCAAACTGTCCAATGTTTCCAAAATTCCAGGCATGTTTTTTCCTCAAAAGGCTACCAATTGTCACAATTCAATATTGTCCTCAAACACAGAAATATTTTCCTCTGTCACGTGATCTTCATTCACTTCACTCACTAACGTGAGTCACAGTTTTTAATTTCTTCTTCACAGTTGAATAAATGTCCTTCCTTTACTCACTGTATATTCCTTACTTTTTAATCAGGTTGTTTTCCCGCTCTGATGTCCATCTTGAATCCTTTTCTGCCATCCAGGACGTTGCTAACTTTCTCTTAGCTAGCTCGACTAGGAACTTGCCTCTGCTAGTAATACACTGTGCGATTCCATAATGATGACATGGGAGACAGGAATCAGTTCAATCATTTATAGGAATGTGCTCATCTCAACATGATGCTCTGCAGGGCATCATGCACCCCAAAAATCAGAGAGGTCACAAAGTACGTGAGGATGACTGGGGGTGGTCTGGATCGAGTTTAGGTCCCCTGTCCGTTAGTTGGAGAATTTAGCATTTGTATCTTTTGAAATCTAGCCATAATCATTATGCTCAATTCTAGGTCAAAATATGTATATTTTTCTGCATACCTAGGCATACCTCTTGAACATTATTTATTTTTACAAACTAAATGTGCTTCTCTACATCTCTGCTAAACTCTGGGTAAAAAATTGAAAGCCATTCCAGCTAAGATAGTTAGGCAAGCTAGCTACTCTAACTTGATTTATAGCCTGAAATGGCTACTTGGTAGCTAGTTATTAAGTTGGGGGAGATTGGGAACCTAAAGCCAACTTAATAAGTTTGCTAAGTGGCTAGTAGTATTTCAGAGAAACAACAAAAATATACAGTACCAGTCAAAAGTCTGGACACACCTACTCATTCAACGTTATTTTTTTACAATGTTCTACATTGTAGAATAATAGTGAAGACTTCAACACTATGAAATAACACATATGGAATCATGTAGTAACCAAAAAAGTGCTTCAAAAAATCTAAAAATATTTTATATTTGAGATTTATCGAAGTATCCACCCTTTGCCTTGATGATAGCTTTGCACACTCTTGACATTCTCTCAACCAGCTTCATGAGGTAGTCACCTAAAATGCATTTCAATTAACAGGTGTGCCTTGTTAAAAGTACATTTTTGGAATTTCTTTCCTTCTTAATGCGTTTGAGCCAATCAGTTGTGATGTGACAAGGTAGGGGTGGTATAAGAAGACAGCCCTATTATGTCAAGAACAGCTCAAATAAGCACAGAGAAACGACAGTCCATCATTACTTTAAGACATGATGGTCAGTCAATCCGGAAAATGTCAAGAACTTTGAAATGTTTCTTCAATGGCAGTCAAGTACCCCATGAGGCACTATGATGAAAATGGCTCTCATGAGGACCGCCACAGGAAAGGAAGAGCCAGAGTTACCTCTTCTGCAGAGGATAAGTTCAGTAGAGTTACCAGCCTCAGAAATTGTAGCCCAAATATATGCTTCACATAGTTCGAGTACCAGACACATCTAAACATCAACTGTTCAGAGGAGACTGCGTGAATCAGGCCTTCATGGTCAAATTGCTGCAAAGACACCACTACTAAAGGACACCAATAAGAAGAGACTTGCTTGGGCCAAGAAACACGAGCAACGGACATTAGACAAGTGGAAATCTGTCCTTTGTTATGAGGAGTCAAAATTTGAGAGTTGTGGATCCAACCGCTGTGTCTTTGTGAGATGCAGAGTAGGTGAACGGATAATATCCGCATTTGGGGTTCCCACCATGACACATGGAGGAGGTGTGGGGGTGCTTTGCTGGTGACACGGTCAGTGATTTATTTAGAATTCAAGGCACACACAACCAGCATGTCTAACACAGTATTCTGAAGCAATACGCCATCCCATCTGGTTTGCGCTTTGTGGGGCTATCATTTGTTTTTCAACAGGACAATGACCCAACCCACCTCCAGGCTGTGTAAGGGTTATTTGACCATAGAAAGAGAGTGATGGGAGTGCTGAATCAGATGACCTGGCCTACACAATCACTTGACCTCAACCAATTGAGATGGTTTGAGATGAGTTGGACTGCAGAGAGAAGGAAAAGCAGCCAACAATTGCTCAGCATATGAATCTCAAATATAGAAAACATATTTTCATTTGTTAAACACTTTTTTGGTTACTATATGATTCCATATGTGTTATTTCATAGTTTTGATGTCTTCACTATTATTCTACAATGCAGAACAGAGTAAAAACAAAGAATAACCCTGGAATGAGTAAGTCTGTCCAAACTGTTGACTGGTACAGTATATACATATATTATTTTAAACATGACAAATCTGAGCCCAATACGGGCTCTGCGGCACAACCCCAATATAGCTGTGCTCCTGCCATCCAGCAAGTGCTACAGACTCCCTCTGTGAAAACTGGTCAGGTATAAAATGAATTTGTGCCACACATACTGACCCTTATAAACAAATATAGAGGACATTAGGGACATGGGGATACATTCACTCATTTTACTGTGTAAAATAATAATGGCTATCAAAACTATATGGTTGTGCAATAACATTATGTGCAACGCTCAGGGACCGTGTAACATTGAGTATGGAAGGGCAAACCATGTAATGTGGAAGGGAGGGGTAAGAGTCCTTTCATTCTTGTTTTGTTTTTTCATGAATGTATACGTTTGATGTTATGACTTGCCTATACCATGTCTCTCACCATATCGCAGTGGATTTTCGTATACGTATAAAGCAAATATCTGTGAAAATCAGATAATAAAGAAATATCTAATCTAAAGGACACTTATACCATTTGAGTGAATTATTATTTGTTTTCTCATTGCCAAGTATTATCTTCATATCATTCAGAGTAAACCATTAATTTCTGTGTTGTTGGTTTTATGGCGCCTCAATGACACTCTAGGGCTAAATTCACATTGATAAAATACTGGATTGGATTTCATAAAACTGCAAGTTATGATATTCTCGTCTGTCTGTCTGTCTGTCTGTCTGTCTGTCTGTCTGTCTGTCTGTCTGTCTGTCTGTCTGTCTGTCTGTCTGTCTGTCTGTAAGGCCAGAAATAGGTGATTGTACTGGGGAACACAGGCTATTGTCAGGGCTGATGTGTAGAGTGAAAGGTGATGGGGAGCCAAAACACTCACAAGATGTCTCATTAAAAAAATCAGCTTGAACTGTCTTTCTCTCCCTCTATCCCTCTCTCTCTCTCCTTGAATATGTTTTTCCTCTCCCCCACCCGTTCCACAGGGACAGGCCACTGATAGCCACAGGAGAATCCATCTCCCTCTCCCTCACCCTCACTATTCTTCTCTCCTAGAGCCTAATCAGAACTCTTAAGCACCATGTAACGGTGTATTTGTCTTAGTAATCTAAATGATCCTCCTGAGTCCCAGAGAGCCATGATCAGGCCTGGAGTAGCCTGCTATTTCCCCTGGCTCCCCTCACTGCAACCAGCATGAGAGGAGGAAAGGAGGGGACACTCCTGGATAGAGAGCTGCCTGCATGCAACAGGCCCCTTCACACCCCTCACCCCTCGCCCTGATAGAGGAAACACAACACAGGCCTCTCACCACAGAGTGATACTTCAGCCCTGCATTGCACAAGGAGAAAGGGATTTAAGTCAAGAGCTGCTCTTTCATGCCACTAACACACTGCAGCCACCAGCCAGCGGCCCATCGTGAGAAGAAACCACTGGTCCCTTACGATAATAGCACAGTGCGCTCTAAAAAATGCTGGGTTAAAAACAACCCAATTTGGGTAAATTGGGTTATTTTGGCACAGCCAGTTGGTTCAATCAGTTGGGTTATTGATGCTAGTTTATTGAGCTATACCCACCAGGAAGACTGGAGGCATGGCTTAGGAGAGGTGTGGCTTTCAGATAGTTATTTTTGGCCACCTGTGAGAGTAAATTCAATTCTGGTTAATCTGTTCTGTTGTATTGTTATCTGTATTTTTAGCACTGACATTTTTGTAGCTTTTGTGAGGCTTACCCAAGAGTTAATTAAGTGCCTATGCATGTCCCAATGTTGGGATTTTGCTATAATATTTAAAGAATAATTTTATAGTAGAATATAATGTAAAATATTGAAACGGAAGGAAAAGTGAAACTTGCAGTGTACAAACTTAGCATGATCAACAGGAATACCATTTACTCTCACGAGTGGCCAAAAATAACTATCTGAAAGCCACGCCCTGAAACCCTACCCTACCCTCCCTGTACACTGAAAGATCACATGCGTTGCCTTCTTTGAGCTCACCACTTTCTTTACTCATGTTTCGATTTGACTCCTGTTTTGTTGTTTTGCTTTTTCATCGCTATAATTTTGGGTCCTTGAAAAGCGCTATAGAAGTCCCATATACTATTATTATTATCATCAGCGATTACCTAAATAGCCCTCATGCCACTGGGTGAGAATGTTATTATTGTGTTTGGGCAGAATAATCCCGCCCTTGTCAAACTGTCACTCTAGGCGGCTGCCTAATCCTGCCTAATGGGCGGGCCGGCCGTGTGGCCGAATCACATAATTATATTTAGTCCCTATTAATTCAATAGCATCTCTGTGGGCCTAGTCATAAAGATTTGTCATTTGACTTTTAAAATCTTTGACATTTTATTGTGGCATAGATGCAACCAGTCTAACTGTTTTAATCTGATTGTCAAACAATCACTTCAAAGGGCTCCTTTACTACCCTACCCGCGCACAATCATCCACTCGCAACATATTTCCAGCTTCCAAACAGTGGTGAATGGAAAGAGATATCTGTTACACAAAACACCAAAAAATTTAATGGCATTTGGCATTTGTCATTAGGCCAGAGTTAATGCCTCCACTGCTGTCCGCGCGCGTCTTGTTGTCAGCCAATCATCTCTGCAAAACGTCAGTGTTCTCGTCTAACCACATCGCATTTTAGAGCATAGAGTATACCACCAGTTTTCGAGTCCATTCTCTCATTTTTAATGCCTCTAACATGCGGTAATGATAAATACTGGTGTAATAGCCTACAGTTTTCTTGACATTTTGTTTTCATTAAGGTGATAGGCTCATGTTTTACCGGTATGACATACCCCCACTATTTATTTTTACCAGACCATACCGCCTTCCTTTCACTCCTGCAAATACCTTAAAAAGGTAGAACTCCTGATACATTGTGCTTAGTTACATTCAAGCGGAAAGCCCATTTTCTCCAGCCACCCCAGCCCAGCCACCAGCACCACTACAAATCCAAGACACTTGTGCAGTCACACTCCCTCGCTGTAAAACAAGCCTAATTTGTTATTTCCCATGGCAGAGCAAAGGGAGGCTGCTATCAGACAGCGTGGTGCTGTTGTTGTGATAAAACTCAATGCAGAAAAACATTAAGGAGGAGGAATATCAACAGGGTCCATGCTATCTGGGATCCTTGGGCAGGGGATCTCAAACTTTTTGGGCCCTCAACCCCATTTTGATATCAGATCAATTTCGCCACACCACCATGCTACAAACCACAAATCAGTCTGACAGTACTTTTGGAAAAAATTTAATCTGAAGGAAGTATGGTTTGAAGTGATAGAAATGCATCAAAAAGGTATTGTGAAGTTCAGGAGATCATCAGGCAATAATTTTGTATGATGTTATTTTTTTCCCCAGTCTGATTTATTGCCTGGTCTTGTCCACTCTGTTCTAATGAGGCTTGTGGGCATTGTAGATGGAAACAAAATATATATACATCCAAAGAGACTTATCTTTCAGTGATTGGGTATTCATATTTTGTAGCTTAAACCATTCAAAGCTTCGAGACACATTTGTAGGAAGAAAACAGAAACAGCTTTGTTAATTACAACCTCATTTAGCGGCTAGAGGAGGTTAATGATTTAACCCTGGTTCTATGAACCAAGCAATATGTTTTTTTGTTTCTCTTGCGACCCCAAAATAAGAACACCTAGTTTGGGAAACGCTGAGGTAAGGGTTACGGTTATAGTTAAGGGTAGGGGTTAAGTTTAACGTTAGGATTTATGGTAAGGACATCCCAAGGATCGCACTGACCATATCAACAGGTTGCTTGGCCTTAATCTCTCACTGCTTTGAAAAGGCCAACAACCAATGAAAGAACTGTTCTCCCTATCTCAATCATTACCCAGAAAATCAATTATTTACCCACTGAAAAGAAAACATCTTTGGATATGACTTGGATATGGATTAGCTGTTGTAGTGCTGTATGTTTCAGCCACGCACATGTTGGTCTCTAGGCGCGGTGGGATATACAGTGCATTTGGAAAGTATTCCGACCCTTTGACGTTTTCCACATTTTGTTATGTTACAGCCTTATTCTAAAATTGATTAAATATTATTTTTTTTGAAAGTTTTGCAAATGTACTCAAAGTAAAAAACAGAAATACCTTTTTTACATAAGTATTCAGACCTTTTGCTATGAGACTCAAAATTGAGCTCAGGTGCATTCTATTTCCATTGATCATCTTTGAAAGGTTTTTACAACTTGATTGGATTCCACCTGTGGTAAACTCAAGTGATTTGAGATCATTTGGAAAGTCACGCACCTGCCTATTTAAAGCCCCACAGGTCAAAGGAATTATCCATAGAGCTCTGAGACAAGATTGTGTCGAGGCACAGATCTGGGGAAGGGTACCAAAACATTTCTGTTGCTTTGAAGGTCCAAAAGAACACACGGGCCTCCATCATTCTTAAAAGTGAAAAGTTGTGAACCACCAAGACTCTTCCTAGAGCTGCCCGCCTGGACAAACTGAGCAATCGGGGGATAAGGGCCTTGGTCAGGGAGGTGACCAAGAACCCGATGGTCACTCTGACCGAGTTCCAGAGTTCCTCTGTGGAGATGGGAGAACCTTCCAGAAGGACAACCTTCTCTGCAGCACTCCACCAATCAGGCCTTTGTGGTAGATTGCCCAGATGGAAGCAACTCCTCAATAAAGTCACATGACAATCTGCTTGGAGTTTGCCAAAAGGCACCCAAAGGACTCCCAGACAATGAGAAACAAGATTCTCTGGTGTAATGAAACCAAGATTGAACTATTTGGCCTGAATGACAAGTATCACGTCTGGAGTAAACCTGGCACCATCTCTACAGTGAAGCATGGTAGTGGCAGCATCATGCTGCAGGGATGCTTTTCATCGGTAGGGACTTGGAGACTAGTCAGGGTTGACGGAATGATGAACGGAGCAAAGTACAGAGAGATTCTTGATGAAAACCTGCTCCAGAGCGCTCAGGACCTCAGACTGGGGCAAAGGTTCACCTTCTAATAGGACCCTAAGCACACAGCCAAGACAACTCAGGAGTGGCTTTGGGAAAAATCTCAATGTCCTTAAGTAGCCCAGCCAGAGCCCGGACTTGAACCTGATCGATGGAGAGACCTGAAAAAAGCTGTGCATCCAACCTGACAGAGCTTGAGAGGATCTGCAGAGAATAATGGGGGAAACTCCCCAAATACAGGTATGCCAAGTTTGTAGCATCATACCCAAGAAGACTTAAGGCTGTAAACGCTGCCAAAGATGCTTCGGAAAAGTACTGATTAAAGGGTCTGAATACTTATGTAAATGTGATATTTCAGCTTTTTTTGTATTGTATGTAGATTGATTATCCATTTTAGAATAAGCTTTTAACGTAACAAAATGTGGAAAAAGTGAAGGGGTCTGAACACTTTCCAAATGCACTGTAGTTTACAGTATTATTAAAAGGGGGAAAGTAACACAGGCAATACTGCTGTTTCCACTACAACTAAAATTAGCATTACTACTTAGCACCTACTAGTATGGTGGATGTTGTATTGGTATTCAAGGGTATTGGCATAAATGGGTTAAATTTGGCAAAGAATTCCCAGTTATCTACAGGAGATAGATACAGCACCACAAAGAGTTAACTCAATTAAGGTTCAGCTTGATATTTCACAACCTTAGCTCTGACTGAGTAAAGCTCCTCCATTCTTTCATGCATCATGACTGAAGGTTTTACACAGCAATAAATCAATCACTGATCAAACACACACACACATTTACAATTGCATGGCTAAAAGCTGTTCCCTGTTGCTAGCTACCAAAGGCAGCCCTTAATTCCTTCCAATCACAACTACAAAGGCCAATCTCTCCATCCAGCAAGATAAAAGTGATTGCCTGGAACCATTCACACACCACACACTCTACACTCCAGCAGCAAATTCACACACAGGTACACACACAAACACGCACACACTGGGTTGTTAAATGTTTGTCAGTTTTCATTTTCTTGCTTATTTACTATGGCTGTACCACAGAACATTCAATAATGGAAAATAAGTTGTATTTGCTATCCTTTTTTTCCTTCTTTAAAGATATTGAAAACGTATTTGTGTCACCATTGTTTATCGCAATGTTTAAGGGAAAAATTGCACCATGCCTCTAACCTACTTCAATTCATTTTCTATTTTCACTTTATCACAGTAAAGAATGGAACAGATTATTTAGAGATGTATTGGAGGGAGGTCAGTGGGAGTACAACAACAACCACATGACGAATGCTGGTTCCTGATGCTACTGCTACCGGGATGGCAATGATAACCACTTAGTAGGAAAGCCTGTTAAAACCAGGAGATGGAACCAGTTCAGGGAACCGAACAGAAAAACGGAACAAACTAAATTATTCAAGGAACAGAATCAGAACGAAAGTGATCTATTCTCTTCTGAAACAGAACCATTATCTGAAAAGCATGGGAACCGGTAAATAACGTTATTTTACATTCTAGGCCTTTTTTTCAGTCCCATAAAAATCACAACATAGCGCCTATGCAAAGCCCTCACTCTGTCACTCAGAAATGTATTCCAGTGTCTGCCTGCCAGCTGGAAATCTTTGCCAGTGGGTGTGTGTGTGTGTGTGTCGGCTACCTGCCCCTTCCCCTCCGAAGCATATATTGGGGAGAACAAGTATTTGATACACTGCCGATTTTGCAGGTTTCCCTATTTACAAAGCATGTAGAGGTCTGTAATTTTTATCATAGGTACACTTCAACTGTGAAAGACGGAATCTAAAACCAAAATCCAGAAAATCACATTATATGATTTTTAAGTAATTAATTTGCATTTTATTGCATGACATAAGTATTTGATCACCTACCAACCAGTAAGAATTCCGGCTCTCACGACCTGTTAGTTTTTTTTTAAGAAGCCCACCTGTTCTCCACTCATTACCTGTATGAAAGACACCTGTCCACACACTCAATCAAACAGACTCCAACCTCTCCACAATGGCCAAGACCAGAGAGCTTTGTAAGGACAACAGGGATAGGTTACTGGTTACTACAGGTTACTGTAGCCTACTGACAACGTTACAAGTGTGATTCAGAAATTATGGAGAGAGAATGGATTAACTTTTTTTAATGCTAGTTATGGATACTAGAGTTATCAAGTTTTACATTGGATTTATGAACTACAAAAAGGTAAGACGTGTTTTAAATTATAGTGCTGCTCTGCACACACAAGCTTGTTAGCTAGCAAGCCAGCTAATGTTAGCTCTGGTCTAATGTTATGCCAACTCTCAGAAGTTGAAAGACATTTAAAGTTCCTCCATAGAAGCCATTCCTCTGTAGATAAAATTATGTGGGCCTAATTCAGATAATGCATGTCATAAGATGCCCAATGCTTCAAGCCAAGCTCGCTCCTACACCCTCTCTCACTCTCTCCCCAAACGCAACATTTCCGTCACATCTCACACCCTAGTGACTGGCTGCACAGTGCACAGTGTGTGGTTTGTCTTTCATTATGATTAAACCATGCTGTTACGGCAAAACACAATTAGCGTTTAACAACTTTCCTATAAAGGTTAAATAGCTTACCTGCTCCATAGCATTCTGGGTAATACTCATATAGAAACAATTATCTTACTTGAAATACATGAATTACAATTTTCTTTACAAGAGAAACAATGCTCTTACTTGAATTACAATTGTTGTAGGTGTTAGGTTGGAATGGAAGGTAAAATCTTGTTTACAAAGTACAATAGCTGGAGTGGAGACCTGGAAAATAAATACTATTCTTTCAAAAAGGGTATTCTCACCTATGTTTGGATGTATGGTGTGTAAGTTCAACATTTAATCATATAGCTCACTGGTTCAGGTTGCAGGCTTCAGGCCAATGATCAATTGACATACAGGTAACATCATCTAGTTAAATGCTGGCTGCTTTTGACAAATACAGTGCCTTGCGAAAGTATTCGGCCCCCTTGAACTTTGCGACCTTTTGCCACATTTAAGGCTTCAAACAAAGATATAAAACTGTATTTTTTTGTGAAGAATCAACAACAAGTGGGACACAATCATGAAGTGGAACGACATTTATTGGATATTTCAAACTTTTTTAACAAATCAAAAACTGAAAAATTGGCCGTGCAAAATTATTCAGCCCCCTTAAGTTAATACTTTGTAGCGCCACCTTTTGCTGCGATTACAGCTGTAAGTCGCTTGGGGTATGTCTCTATCAGTTTTGCACATCGAGAGACTGACATTTTTTCCCATTCCTCCTTGCAAAACAGCTCGAGCTCAGTGAGGTTGGATGGAGAAAATTTGTGAACAGCAGTTTTCAGTTCTTTCCACAGATTCTCGATTGGATTCAGGTCTGGACTTTGACTTGGCCATTCTAACACCTGGATATGTTTATTTTTGAACCATTCCATTGTAGATTTTGCTTTATGTTTTGGATCATTGTCTTGTTGGAAGACAAATCTCCGTCCCAGTCTCAGGTCTTTTGCAGACTCCATCAGGTTTTCTTCCAGAATGGTCCTGTATTTGGCTCCATCCATCTTCCCATCAATTTTAACCACCTTCCCTGTCCCTGCTGAAGAAAAGCAGGCCCAAACCATGATGCTGCCACCACCATGTTTGACAGTGGGTATGGTGTGTTCAGGGTGATGAGCTGTGTTGCTTTTACGCCAAACATAACGTTTTGCATTGTTGTCAAAAAGTTCAATTTTGGTTTCATCTGACCAGAGCACCTTCTTCCACATGTTTGGTGTGTCTCCCAGGTGGCTTGTGGCAAACTTTAAACAACACTTTTTATGGATATCTTTAAGAAATGGCTTTCTTCTTGCCACTCTTCCATAAAGGCCAGATTTGTGAAATATACGACTGATTGTTGTCCTATGGACAGAGTCTCCCACCTCAGCTGTAGATCTCTGCAGTTCATCCAGAGTGATCATGGGCCTCTTGGCTGCATCTCTGATCAGTCTTCTCCTTGTATGAGCTGAAAGTTTAGAGGGACGGCCAGGTCTTGGTAGATTTGCAGTGGTCTGATACTCCTTCCATTTCAATATTATCGCTTGCACAGTGCTCCTTGGGATGTTTAAAGCTTAGGAAATCTTTTTGTATCCAAATCCGGCTTTAAACTTCTTCACAACAGTATCTCGGACCTGCCTGGTGTGTTCCTTGTTCTTCATGATGCTCTCTGCGCTTTTAACGGACCTCTGAGACTATCACAGTGCAGGTGCATTTATACGGAGACTTGATTACACACAGGTGGATTGTATTTATCATCATTAGTCATTTAGGTCAACATTGGATCATTCAGAGATCCTCACTGAACTTCTGGAGAGAGTTTGCTGCACTGAAAGTAAAGGGGCTGAATAATTTTGCATGCCCAATTTTTCAGTTTTTGATTTGTTAAAAAAGTTTGAAATATCCAATAAATGATTGTGTCCCACTTGTTGTTGATTCTTCACAAAAAAATACAGTTTTATATCTTTATGTTTGAAGCCTGAAATGTGGCAAAAGGTCGCAAAGTTCAAGGGGGCCGAATACTTTCGCAAGGCACTGTATAAACTAGGAGGACGAGGAAAGAGAGCAAGAGAAAGAGGGGGATGAGTTCTCCTCATTACCTTTCCCCGTGGCCATGACAGTCCTAAAGGCAGGGAGAGAAAGAGGCCAGTGTGCTCTGCTCATCAATTTATGCACATACCAGCTAAATAAATATGAATCACTTCAAGAATGGAGCAGGGGCTGCCAACGCAGTCCAAGAAGACTCAAACAGCATCCTTGTCTTTAAACATTTCTTGTATTGGTGGAGATGTACTGTAAGTTTGAGCTTTAGTTTGTGATCATTAGAGAGCAGATCTATGGCTGTGGCTGTTTGAGGCTGAACTCCTGACCCCTAAGTGCCCTCTGAGTGAGCTGGCAGTCTGAAGGTATGCTGGGGAGGGATACAGCTGTTGGTCAGACACTACATACTCATTACGTTCCCTTCAATAACGTTCCCTGAGTTGTGAAGAGACAACACCACACTACAGGAGGGGAATTTTCCATGAGGCAGCCAAGCAGAGCCAAGCCAACCAGCACAGCCAAGAGAAGTCAGAAACAGCAGAGGGCGGGAGGGAGAAGGGAGGAGATGTGATTGTAAACCAAACTATGTAAACCAAAAAAAACGTGACGGTCAGGAGTAGGCTACAGTAATTGTAACTGTAGTTTTACCAATACCCAAACAGTGAAAATAAAATCTCATTGATTTATTAAGACCAGTCCGTCCCCATGCTTGTCTCAGAGCAGCGCGAAACGATGCTAAAATAGTTATTGCTTCAAATCCTATTGCTTCTTACTTCAATATGCTTTATCAATAAATAAGACCTACATCACTTTTAACAGCACATTACTCAACAAGTGAGACTCATTTTGCCTACGGTAGGCGTACAGTATATCTAAAAAATATATTTTTCAATAACGTGACTCTCCGCCAATAATTATCTTTAGATGATTGGAGGATTCTAAATTAATGTCTAAGCAGCATTTTTAGTTAGGGTAAATCTGATCTGTGAGAATATCTAAGGGATTTTATATCATTCTAAATTAAATAATAATAATCGCTTTGTTTAAAAATGAATGATATTTTGGAGATGATTTAATTTGCGTTTAACCTAGAGTGAACCAAAAAAAGCCATTCTTGAACATTGGGTGAGACATTCTCACTAATTTGTAAATAAAGAGTTTGTTACTTAGAATTATTTATTTCTGTTTTTAGAGGGAGAGAAACCAAAAACCACCTCATGGGTCTCCCGGTGGTGGCCTGCAGGGGCATTGAACCAGCATCTGTAGCAACACAGTTTGCACTGTGATGCAGTGTCTTAGACCACTGCACCCCTTGGGAGGCCCCACCCACAAAGTGTTTAATGCTGATCAATTGCCTTGCACAAAGTATCAAAATACAGAGAGGTGTTGGTAAGCGTATAATGTCCTGCTAATAGCCCATAATACTTTACATGGTGTCCAGGTCAGGATAACCCAAACAATTATTTCTTAAAGACTATCAGAAAGAATGTTGGTACTTATTTATTTTGATCCAAAGCCATGAATAAGTGAGTCACTCATCTTTATGTAGGTGCCGAGGCTATATGACTGTGCCATTGACTTGATTATTTATCAGACATTTGCATCCCAAATAAATGCTTCAGAGTTCAAGTAAGAGACACATCTCAACATCAAATGTTCAGAGGAGGCTGTGTGAATCAGGCCTTCATGGTCAAATTGCTGCAAAGAAAACCCTACTAATGGACACCAATAAGAAGAGACTTGCTTGGGCCAAGAAACACGAGCAACGGACATTAGACAAGATGGTTCAAGATGGACATGAGACCGGTGGAAATTGGTTCTTTGGTCTGGAGTCCAAATTGGAGATATTTGTGAGATGCGGTGTGGGTGAACGAATGATCTCCGCATGTGTATTTCCCACCGTAAAGCATGGAGGAGTAGGTGTTATGGTGTTTTGCTGGTAACACTGTCTGTGATTTCTTTAGAATTCAAGGCACACTCACCCAGCATGGCTACCACAGCATTCTGCAGTGATACAACATCCAATCTGGTTTTGGCTTAGTGGGACTATCATTTGTTTTTCAACAGGTCAATAACTCAACACACCTCCAGGCTGTGTAAGGGCTATCTGACCAAGAAAGAGAGTGATGGAGTGCTGCATCAGATGACCTGGCCTCCACAATCCCTCGACCTCAACCAAATTGAGATGGTTTGGGATGAGTCGGACCGCAGAGTGAAGGAAAAGCAGCCAACAAAGCTAAACATATGTGGGAACTCCTTCAAGACTGTTGGAAACGCATTCCAGGTGAATCTGGTTGAGAATATGCCAAGAGTGTGCAGAGCTGTCATCAAGGCAAAGGGTGGATGCTTTGAAGAATCTCAAATATATTTTGATTTGTTTAACACTTTTGTGGTTACTATATCTCCATATGTGTTATTTCATAGTTTTGATTTCTTCACGTTTATTCTACAACGCAGAAAATAGTAAAAAAAATAAAGAAAAACCCTTGAATGAGTATATGTTTTAAAACTTTTTGACCGGTAGTGTATGCTTTATCCGACATGTTGCGGTTGCATGAGGTCGCCCACACGCACTTTAAACATTTGGATAATAAAGCATTTAAGGGGATCCTATGTTATGCTTGAAAGTGTACAAAGTAGGATTAGCTTGCACGAGATGCTAAAGCTAACAAAGGGAGAGCAGACATTTTGTTTTTCCTGTGTCACATTGAAATTCCTCTGTCTTGGGCGACGGAAGTTCTGCCCTCTGTACTTTCGTTTGATTTCAGCTTTCTGATATCAGTGACCGCTGGGGGTGAAGAATCGCCAGTTTTTTTACCTTCTAATTATTTATGTGACACCCAACGTGTATCGCGTTTATTACAAGTGGTACCTTATGATATCCAGTCAATCTCAACTGATTGGATATCGATGTCTCATTCAATTTAACTAAGAACTTTTGATTGTCCTATGATGTCAAGCAAAGAGGCACTGAGTTTGAAGGTAGGGCTTGAAATACATTCACAGATACAACTCCAATTGACTCAAAAGATGTCAATTAGCCTATCAGAAGCTTCTAAAGCCATGACATAATTTTATGGAATTTTCCAAGCTGTTTAAAGGCACCGTCAGCTTAGTGTATGTAAACTTCTGATCCACTGGAATTGTGATACAGTGAATTTTAAGTTAAATAATCTGTCTGTAAACAATTGTTGAAAAAATTACTTGTGTCATTCACAAAGTAGATGTCCTAACCAACTTGCCAAAACTATAGTTTGTTAACAAAACATTTGTGGAGTGGTTGAAAAACGAGTTTTAATGCCTCCAACGTGTATGTAAACTTCCGACTTCAACTGTAACTCTTAAGATATTTTAAAATCTGATCAATTAGTCTTCTTTAAATTAATTAATTATTATTTATTATTATTATTATTCTTTAACTCACATCAGTCTCATTCCAAACGTCTTAAATTGTTGGTTATCTGCACGAACCCAGCCTAAACCATGAACCATTCAAACACCAATTGGCTTAATCATTTATTTACTAACTAACTCAATAATCACAGAAATGCATAAACAACCAAACAGTAGATATTGGTTACTTACAATGATAGGGAAGATTCCCCAGTGGGCTAAGCAAAAACAGTTTGGTTATAACACGATAGATTCAGAGAAGAAACAGGGTTTTGGAAGGAAGGCTGAGGAACATTGGTCTTTATCGGACCTGGGAAGCTATTCTCACATAAATACATATGCCACTAATGATCGCTCATTCGGAAAAGCAATGCATTGTATTTACATGAAGCTGGTTATGTGAGGCTATGGTTTGTCCTGTCCTTTTGTGGAATCTACCGGGTCGTCGTGTGATCACGTGGTCTGAGAGGTTAATCTCAATCTGGAGATTTGTCTACGTCGCTCAGTGTTCTCGTACTATATTTGCTACCTTTTCAGTGCAGTCTGTTAGGCTGTCATCTAGGACTCACTTCTCCTTGAGTGATTAATAGTTCAGAATTCATACTATTTCACGTGTAGCGCAAGCTCTCACGTTTCCTGGCCTGTAGGGTTGAAGTCCTCCCGTTATTTGGAACTTAGGTGACTTTGGGTCATGGGGGCTTTTATAAAAATGTAGAAAAGGGGTTGGTTCATAATTTCCAACCAATGCCTATTCACTTGGGCGTGACTACTGACTTAGTTAGACTTTATAGGGAGGATGATTTTCTAATTTTAAAAGTTCACATCACATCATTTCACAAATAGTTTCATCTTTACTCATTCATTTTATACAATAATTAGATGCAAACCTCATAACTGAGGCACCTGTATAAACACATTTAGGGTAATGTGGCTGTATTGTCTTTCATGAGGTCACAAACATGAAACAAAACGGACCGGGTCGTATCTGGCTTCTCCACCGACCGTTTACACATTCTCCAAAATATGAGCGTTGTTCAATTCTCAAATTCGGGGATGTAGTAGAATTTGGCAAGAGTTCCTTTGTTCTACTGTGAAACTCTCTCTCTCTCTCTCTACTACATGGTCAGGGAGAGTCTCTTTACGGAATTTATGATGTGGGGGTTAAGTTGTAAAACTGCCCCCCCCCTAACATGACATTACCATGTTTATTACAGTATGTACTGTCGGCTATTTTTACTTGTCAGACTGCACAGTAGCCTAATAAACAAATGCAGCCGGCTTCTATCTTCAAAAAGCTTTAACATGTTTTGGGGGAATGATCTTTGTGAATCTGTAACTTCCTCACTCATAGTTATTCACAATTTATTAATGATTATCCGTAATCATGGTAGCAGTGTTCAGAAACGTATTCTATTTTTATTTACAATAAAAGTGACTCCAAAATGACACAATACATTATTTACCATTCATTTCTAGTGGGCACAACGTAATCTGAAACACAACCAAAAACAAACTGCATGAAGCTTGATGACGTCATTGTGTTCTAGGAATATGGGACCAAATACTAAACTTTTGACTAAATGTAATGCACTAAGTGAAGTTGTCCAAATACTTGAATACTATCAGGAAACATCAATGAAAGTTTAATACCAACATTGGTTATTATGTTGAGCTTTGAGGTCTGCCTGTTTAGATCAGCCTCTCTACTGCACAATAAACACCATGAAGTACAAAAACACACAATTATACAAAAAGCACTTAGTTGTGAACAACGCAGATTGAGGATGTATACTCCCAGAAAGGGTTGGAGCAGCAGAATATGTGACTCATTTCAGGAAACTAGGCATATGCCGTGCGTCACTACTTCACATGAGAGGCATTTGAACGTAAACATTTTATTTTTTTATGAAAATGATTTTTTTGGCAGAAATGCCTTCTGGAACATTTGAACTTTAATGTGCCTGAATAACAAACTTGCAAGCCATCTGTAAATGCGAATCTCTAAAATTATGAGCCGAGTTGTTTTAGCGGTAAAAGACAGTAACCTTCCCGCCAGCCATAATTGGCTGAGATAATGGATGGGCTGGACATGCCGAGAGATGAGTTCGGATTGGTCTCTCATGTAGCACACTTCTGTCTATAACAAAGGCTTGCTCAGTATGTGTAGGTAATCATTTTTAGTAGGGCTTTCTTGAAAGCTATCACGAATAACTGCAAAAGTGTTGCTCTCCACTTTCTGGAGGACCGAGTTTTTAAATCAGTGGAATGCCCGACGGAAGCAGAGTATGATAGCTAGTAACATTATGAGTTGGGATTATGGTTAATTGTTTATGTAGATAGCTAGCTACATGTCTAAACCAAAGACTCCACTATGCAAGATACGATTTCACTGTACCAGTTACACTTTCTGTATCCAGTGCATGTGACGAATAAACGTAGATTTGATTTGATATAGTGTGTGTTTACCAGAGACGCTAATGTGAATAGTCAACACGACCTGCACCAAAGTCAAATGTTTTTGAAATGTAACCTTTATTTAACTAGGCAAGTCAGTTAAGAACAAATTCTTATTTACTATGACCGCCTACACCGGCCAAATCCAGGTGATGCACTGCCAATTGTACGCTACCCTTTGGGATAAAGCCTGGAATAAAACCATGGTGTCTGTGGTGATGCCTCTAGCACAGAGATGCAGTGCCTTGGACCGCTGAGCCACTCGGGAGCCAAATTAGAATATAACATTTGACCAACGAGACAGTGCCCAAGTAAAAAAATTCTCAGGTAGAATGCCCTACATTTATTTCATGACACTCACAACCTGAAGCTTTTTTCTTTAATTAGCTTGCCATTAACTTATAAATAATGTAGTGTATTGTATACAATTTTTTAGTTCTGAGTCTCTACGTTTATCCAATGTAAAAAAAACAATTTCAAATTTTGCTACATAAGACCAAATCAAGCCGGTAGGTGTCAAGGTTGTGAGCTACTTATGTAGAAGTCAGGTGCAGGAGAGCAGAGAGTTGTGATCAGGCACACACTATATTAGGCAGAAGTAAACAACAGACGGACGTAACTGCGTCAAACAAACCTCCAGCCAAAAGCGAAAGTGTAAAGCGCAACAAGGTCACAATGAAGAAAAAGAGTTAACATTAAACATACTACGGGTGAAATACGGTACCCGGGAAACACCAGCCTGGCACGCCACATGTCACACAAAACAAATAACAATTCCACACAAAGACATGGGGGGGAAACAGAGGGAATATATATGTAGTGTGATTAGGGAATGTAAACCAGGTGTGCGGGGAAACAAGACAAAACAAATGGAACAATGAAGCGGCGATGGCTAGAAGACCGGTGACGTCGAACGCCGAACGCCGCCCGAACAAGGAGAGGAGCCGACTTCGGCGGAAGTCGTGACAGTCAGTCACATACATGAAAGAGAATGTGAACATAGTAAGTCAACCTGGACTCAGGGTTAGACGTAGCATAGTAAAGTTAAATCCAGGACATTCCAATTAATATGATATGTCACGTTTCATATGACATGTATTGATTTTTAGATGTCCATCATTCATGTCGTATGATATGTTACAAATTACAATTCATGCAATATGTTAAGAATTCCAATTTGTTGTTGCTAACGTCAGCTAGGTGGCGAACGTTAGCTGGGTTAGCGTTAGGGGTTAAGATTAGGCTTAAGGTTAGGAGTTAGGTTAAAGGGTTAGGGTTAGCTAACATCTAGTAAGTAGTTACAACGTTTCTAATTAGCTAAAATTGGAAAATGCTACCTTTGGGTTGCTAGACATTCGCTTTATACTCCCACCCCTCCAGCCCATCTTACTTTCAATTTTGCCTTAAGTAACCTATCTTACATAACCATACCAACCATAACATATCATACTTATTTGAGTGTCCCGGATTTACATTTACTATGTTACGTCTAGTCTATGAGATCAGGCTGAGTAAATGAGCTGGCACAGGAGGATTCACCATGCAATAAATGATCAGACAGTGCATGCTAATATAAGCATGTCTGTTGCACACTACACTAGGCCTTTAATGACCATGGCTTCTCTTACTGGGGAGATAACATAGATCAGGGCTGTGACCTACTAGATAACCAGCTCTGGAGCCAATAGAGCATGGACTCCTAATAAAAGTCAGACTACTGAAGCCACTCACATACTCATTATACGATTCCCAAGTACTGTATTGGTAGCATCAATACTGCATCCTAAGTTAACAGAAGACTCGGTAGATTAGAATACTGTAAACGGATGGAAACATGAATAATTCAGTAATGACTATGGTGCTGACAGGCAGTATATTTCCAGTGGTGGTAGACATACAGAAGCTTTTATTTAAGGAACTGGAGTCCTTCCTATTTAAGGCTCAGAGATTAGTGAGTCATAATGCTGGCCAGCCTTGTGTTGTGTGAGTCTGACCATGCGATGTTATGAAGATTAACATTAATTTTGATTGGCACTTGGCTCTCTGTTTGCTTGTGTTTAATAGTCTGGGCAGTCTGTGTGACATTTACATTAGGAAATCATTGAGTGAATGATGAACAGAATATTTCCTCCAGATCAACGCCTTTCTACTCTTCTGATCGCACCACATTATCTCACATCCATTCAGCTCTCACACAATTGGATAAACATTCAGTATTACCACAAACATCAACAGACTTTAAACACACACCCACATGTGTTGCCATTGGGAATGTGGATGTGTATGTGGTTATTTGTGTGTGTGGGATTGCATGTGTGAAGATATGTAGGTGTGTGTGTTGTGTTCTGCGTGTGTAGGAAGCAGGGGGTGGTGTTTTGAGAGAGGCCGGACAGCCCCCTCAGTGCGAGAGAACACATTGATAACCAGCCACCCGGTGTGGATCAAGTGCAGCATAAAAAAACAACCAGTCCACCGTGTGGGTCCACTGCAGCGGAAAATTGTGTCCACCAAAGCATGCAGGGTGGGGAGAAATGACAGCCAAGACATGAAATCCTAATGAAAATCAAATCCAGTCTGGTGGCTCCAGAGACAAATCTAGACTGCTCACTAAAACTCCCCACAGATAGAAGTGGTGAAAACCAGATAATGGCATGTGATTGAAGGTAAATGTATAGCGAGCGTGCATATGTGTGATTGAATGTGTGTGTGCCCTGTGTGTGTGTGTGTGTGTGTGTGTGTGTGTGTGTGTGTAGTCTTCTGTGCATTGGGAGGGAAGGAGTGTTAAGTGAAGAGTCAGCCTGTATCATTAAAATGTTACTGAAATACCTTTTCCTCCCTCTTCCATGTCTCCCGCATACCCTAAGCACAGAGCATCCAGCACAGGCAGATGCTCCAGCAGTCTCGCCGGACCGACCTGCCTCACCTCACCTAGCAGCTTCAGAGCAACGGTCAGAGCAGAGCCTCGAAGCAGAGCCTGGGCTACTGCAGTTTAATTAAAGACCCCCTCACCTTAGAGAGGCACATATAGGACAGCAGGATAATTACTGCCTGGCTTCACCCAGGATAGACACACAGCCTACAACAACAGGAAATGAACCAAACTGCCAAACGTCTGCTAATTTCTTCCACCGATGCGGGTTGTTTCATAGTTAGTTTCCCAAGGACTTGTGTCATTTTGAGAAGTATTTGTTTTTTACAGGCTGTGGTTAGAAATATTACCAGTTGTCCTTGTTTCCTCAATTCCTCTCAAAACTCATTGGAGGAGAATAGATAGACCCTGGATCCTCTCCACCAATGCAATTTGAAAGGAACTGCAGAACAATGGACGGAGGAAGCAAGGATTTGACTAGTAACGATTACAGAAACAGTCTGTGTATTGTCGGTGACTAGGTAAAACTGATGCTCTACCTCAGAGAAGAAACTCTGACTTTTGTACTTCCTGTGTATCCGCCGGGGCATGCTGGTCACTCCACAGGAAGCGACCAGCAGTGGGTCCCATGCTGGCTCCAGTGACAGACAGGGGGTTGATGGAAGTGCCTTACTCAACACATGACAGAGCTGTAATCAGACAGGTCTAAATCTTCTCAATGCTCGCCCATCCATCTCGCTCCCTGTAGAACAAGCTTCCAGTCCCCCCAAAAGTCCCCCCAAAAGTAGCTACGCAAGCCCGCTTAATGACTAACACGTTTTGGGATTTCTTCAAACCAACCATCACAGCTTCTTTTCTAAATCATTGACTTAAGAATATGTTCTTTAATGGAACATTCAACAGAGGGTTCTTCTAAAAATATATGTATTTTCTTTGAAGTGTACTGTACACATAGACAACTGAAATGTTTGTTTTTTTATGTGTCCAAAAGACAGGCAGTTCCCAATTTCTAATTTCCTATGTTCCTATCAAATTGACTGTTACAATCTTCACGGGATTTGTCGCTCATGTCTGATGGTATGTAATTACAGTAGGATGCTATATGATGGATGTGATGCTACACATCAAACACTGTATGGGTTACAAAACAAAGTACATGGTGGATGATGACTATGGAATGGAAAAGGAAATTGGCAATAACATCCTGTCTATTTTGCCATCATTTCAGACTGCATTATACAATGAAATGCCTCCACTCAGTCACGATACACAACCAAACCATTAAAAAAGGACAATAATTGCATCTAAAGGAATTTAATTGAACTCCCAGCCTCATGTCAAAGGCAGACTAAAGCTCTGGCCGTGTCCTATCCCCATACTTGCTAAACAGCAAGCCGTTTGAGTTTGCAAAAAAATATGGTCTAATAATATGTGAATTTTTGTAAATCGAGTGTGCCAGGATGTTGTACTAATTTTGGCTTTTCATCTAGTAGAATTTTCTGCAGCCTTTCTGAATTTCACAGCCACAATGCATTGGAAGATGGAGGCTGTGAGTTCTGATAGCTAGATCTCTTCAAGTAAACAACTTGGAAGATGGCAAATAGTGAAGCTTCTGCGGAGGTGTTCAAATGTAAGTCATTTTTGTTCTGCTTAAAATTACCATGACTATTTAATTGTAATGTTACATCTTTGAAAACAGATCTGCAGCCTACTGCCTGCCGTGTCTTCAGCTAGCTAGCTATGTGCTTTAGAAGGCCTAGAAGTTGTAACTGTTCAAACAGTAACGTTAGCTACAGGGTTAATTGCTTGCTGTTGAGAGATTTTTCATTTAACAATGGCCTAGTTAGCTAGCTAGCTAGCTACTTGTTGTAAATACTTGTGTTCAAAATTTTCCAGGGTCTGATGACTATACCAGGCATTTAATTCAGTGGCAAATATGGCAGGAGAAATGCAGCAAAAAAAGGTTTTGTCATGTGGCCATTGTTAGCTCTCTTGCTACTGCACTATGAACTGCCACTAGCTATACGTTAGGAACATGGTAGCCTAGCTACATTCCTATTTTCCACAGTGGTGCTCAACCTAACGCTTCTCTTTTCTTCTATTTCTCCTGATTTGACACTTCAGTTTATTTGTGTTGAGCTGATTGTAATGTTCATGCTACGTAATATTAGTTTCTACCTGAACGGTTACAGCCTGAATGGGTAGGTTCATTGCACATAACATGTTATGGTGAAAGTAATGATAAGCTGCTCTTGTTACTGTTTCACCTTGCCACTCCAATTTGATCAAGTATGTGGCAGTCTAGACTTCTGTAGAAAGTACTCACAACAATAACTTTGATAATGTTTTGGTTAATGTTGTATTTCATCTTCTGTCTTTTCAGGATCTAGGTGAAGGAGTGTGAGTTGGAGGGGCAGTTGTCACGTGCATGGGTGAAAAAGAACTGGGAGAACCATAAGCAAAAATACACGGTACGCTACTGTATGTTATCTTTACATGGATTGTTGTATTTGGCTAATAAAGGTTCCCTTTCTCTGTCAGCAACAACAGATATACAGTCGTGACCAAAGGCTTTAAGAATGACACAAATATTAATTTCCACAAAGTTTGGTGCTTCAGTGTCTAGATATTTTTGTCAGATGTTACTATGGAATACTGAAGTATAATTACAAGCATTTCATAAGTGTCAAAGGCTTTTATTGACAATTACATGAAGTTGATGCAGAGTCAATATTTGCAGTGTTGACTCTTTTTTCTCAATGGGATTAAGGTCTGGGTATTTTCCTGGCATGGACCCAAAATATAGATGTTTTCTTCCCCGAGTCGTTTAGCTATCACTTTTGCCTTATGACAAGGTGCTCCATCATGCTGGAAAAGGCATTGTTCGTCACCAAACTGTTCCTGGATGGTTGGGAGAAGTTGCTCTCGGAGGATGTGTTGGTACCATTCTTTATTCATGGCTGTGTTCTTAGGCAAAATTGTGAGTGAGCCCACTCCCTTGGCTGAGAAGCAACCTCACACATGAATGGTCTCAGGATGCTTTACTGTTGACATGACACAGGACTGATGGTAGCGCTCACCTTGTCTTCTCCGGACAAGCATTTTTCCGGATGCCCCAAACAGTCGGAAAGGGGATTCATCAGAGAAAACAACTTTACCCCAGTCCTCAGCAGTTCAATCCCTGTACCTTTTGCAGAATATCAGTCTGTCCCTGATGTTTTTCCTGGAGAGAAGTGGCTTCTTTGCTGCTGTTCTTGACACCAGGCCATCCTCCAAAAGTCTTTGCTTTTGCCTTTTGTTTTGCCTTTGTTTTTGGGGGATTCAGTTCCTTTGCATGGCAAACTTTGCAATTAATTGCAATTCATCTGATCACTCTTCATAACATTCTGGAATATGTGCAAATTGCCATCATAAAAACAGAGGCAGCAGACTTTGTGAATATTAATATTTGTGTCATTCTCAAAACTTTTGGCCACGACTGTACAGTGCCTTCAGAAAGTATTCACACCCCTGGACTTATTCCACATTTTGTTGTGTTAGAGCCTGATTTCAAAATGGATTAAATTGTGTTTTTTCTCACCCATTTACACACAATACCCCATAATGACAAAGAGAAACATGTTTTAACCCTAACCCTAACCTGAACCCTAACCCTGACCCCCAAAATGATTGAAAATGAACTACAGAAATATCTCATTTACATAAGTATACACACCTTTGAGTCAGTACATGTTAGAATCACCTTTGTCAGTGATTACAGCTGTGAGTATTTCTGGGTAAGTCTCTGAGAGCTTTACACACCCGTTCTGTACAAACAAATATTGTTGATCGTTGCTAGACAGACAGTCCTTTTCAAGTCTTGCCATAGATTTTCAAGACGATTTAAGTCAAAACTGTAACTCAGGAACTTTCTTGGTAAGCAACTCCTTGGTAAGCAATGTCGTCTTGGTAAGTTTGGTAAGCAACTCCAGTGTATACTTGGCCTTGTGTTTTAGGTTACTGATCTAGTCCTTGCCGATGACAAGCTTACGCATAACATGATGCAGCCACCAATATGCTTGAAAATATGAAGGGTGATGCTCAGTAATGTGTTGTGTTGGATTTGCCACAAACATAACGCTTTGTATTCAGGACATAAAGTTAATTTCTTTGCCATATTTTTTGCACCTTCACTTTAGTGTCTTATTGCAAACAGGATGCATGTTTTGGAATGTTTTTATACTGTACAGGCTCATTTATTTTCACTCTGTCATTTAGGTTAGTATTGTGGAGTAACTACAATGTTGTTGATCCATCCTAAGTTTCTCCTTTCACAGCCATTAAACTCTGCAACTATTTTAAAGTCATCATTGACCTCATGGAGAAATCCCTGAGCGGTGTCCTTCCTTTCCAGCAATTGAGTTAGGAAGAATGCCTGTAACTTTGTAGTAACTGGGTGTATTGATACACCATTCAACATGTAATTAATAACTTCACCATGCTCAAAGGGATATTTCATGTCTGCTTTTTTAATCTACCAATCAGTGTCCAACTTTTGGTGGCATTGGAAAACATCCCTGGTCTTTGTGGTTGAATCTGTATTTGAAATTCACTGCTCGACTGAGTAACATTACAGATAATAGTATGTGTGGGGTACAGAGATGAGGTAGTCATTCAAAAATCATGAAAGACTATTATTGCACACAGAGTGAGTCCATGCAACTTATTATGTGAGTTGTTAAGCAAAAGAGTTGAATACTTATCACGGGCGCAACTTTGGTTTTAGAAGTGGGGGCGACATAATTTTTTTTTAATGTATCCAGTCGGATAAACACTCAAACAGACTACCCGACCACTCAGAGGAGTGCAATTTCAGAATGTGGGGGGGACATGCCCCCCCCCCGTCCCCGTCCCTGTCCCCGTCCCCAGTGAAAGCTGTGCCCCTGACTTATTGACATTTCAGCTTATAATTTATTATTCATTTGTTAACATTTCTAAAAACATGATTCCTCATTGACATCATGATGTATTGTGTGTAGTCCAGTGACACAATTTAATTTAATTCATTTTAAATTCAGGCTGTAAAACAAGAACATTTTGAAGAAGTCAAGGGGTTTGAATACTTTCTGAAGGTACTGTACATTTTAGAAATGTAAAACTATTCCAGAGAAATGCACTGCAATTGGCATACTACTTTTTACAGGCCTTTACATGTAGTACATGTATGTTTGATGCTGAAAGCTATCCTTTTCTATATTTTTCAGGAGTTGAAAGCTCCCTGCACCAGAGTCAGCACGGAGGGAGGGGAGGCCACAACCGCATACTGGAAATGGTATGCGGTGATGGATGAGGTGCTGCAGGGTATGCCACTCCATCACCCCACCGGTCATCATCTCCTCCTCTCCCTCCCAGAAGGTTCCAGAAGGATGTGACTGCCAGGGAGGCACGCCGTTTGGTTATTTTATAGGCCATGATTAAGAAGTAGTTTTATGTATTTTATTCATAGCTATTCAGTTATTCATTTTCTACTGTTTTTGGTGAAATGCTTTTTAAAACCCAAAGTGGATTTCTGTTTTCATTAAAAAGTATTTATTGTTTGTAATAAAAACATATGTTTGATACCGGTACATCTACTGTTGTGTTTTACTTTCAACATTTCAACATTAAATAATGCACTCGCACATTTGAGCATCTTGTTGCAAATGCATGGTAACAATTAGATAAGTTGAAAGTAAAAATAAACCTGCACACTGCTTTTTCTAGTATTACTTTTACTGAAGCTTGAGTGTCAGGCCTTCATTAGAGCTTTTTGCTTAACTAAACTAAATAAACCATCTTTTGTATAATAATTGATTACATTTTAGTAGCGCTTTTCATCATGTCAAAACACATGAAAAGCGAAAAACAAACAAGCTATACATAATGTGTAGCCTAGCTATAGTTGTCTAGGTCAACCAATAGAGGACAAGTCTGAGTCCATGCATCCTCCAAAGATGGAGAAGGACAGTTCATGGGGCTTGAACATAGGAAGGTGGTCAGAGATATGGTTGATGAAGGTGAAGTCTGGTGACAATCTCCCCAAATACAGGTGTGCCAAGCTTGTAGCGTCATACCCAAGAAGACTCGAGGCTGTAATCGCTGCCAAAAATGCTTCAACAAAGTACTGAGTAAAGGGTCTGAATACTTATGTAAATGTAATATTTTCGTTTTTTCAAAAACCTGTTTTCGTCTTTGTCATTATGGGGTATTGTGTGTAGATTGATGAGGAAACAAATTAATTTAATCAATTTTAGAATAAGGCTGTAACGTAACAAAATGTGGAAAAGGGGAAGGGGTCTGAATACTGTCCAAATGCACTGTTTATTGGTCCGCTAATACAGCACTAAAGGCCCAGTGAATGTATATTTTTATTACATGTTATTTGTTTTTATTTTTTAAGAGGGTGGTGCAGTACCCTACTTTCCGGGGTTATGGTAGTAGGCAAGCCAGATTTCGGACACGGCCACTGGCTCCCTCATTCCACCACATGCTCACATCAAAATCAAAAAAGGGGAAAGCTATTCCAATTGCCTGCAAGTGGCCTCCTCGGTCATCAATATAGTGCTTTGTGTACGCTACTTCCTAGTCCTCTGACGGCAACTCACTTCTTCTAACGGCCAAGGTAATCTCCAATCTGCTGTAGGATATCTGGCACCATGTCGCCATCTAGGAGACCAGGGGAGGTACGGCGGATGTCAGGGTGAATGCAAGCTGTGATTGATTCCCTCTCCCACAGATGTGACATTTTGTTCCGACCATCTGATATGGATCACAAGGAATGAAAGGCAACAGGCAGACCAGCGAGCAGAGCGAGGGGGAAGAGCTTGAGACAGAGGTGAAACAAGTCCAACGCTCTCTGGCCTCTCATGTCTGCACCGGTTACCACCCTCTCTCCGAGCTGGAAGGGTGGCGGGGAAAGGGCATAATGGGCTACTTTCAGAACAAGCATTCCCTTTGGCTTGTAACGAGACTGTTGTAATGCTCAGCCACATTGAAATGACACATAGAGTTCATCCCATCAGAGACGCACTGGACAGAATCAATAAAATCGCAGGCACAAGGGCAGAGAGATAGAGGAATTGAGAAGTGAAGATGGTGTGTAAAAAGTTAGCTCACGTGAAAGTTCTGCAATCAGCTGGTGTGTAGGTGTGTGTGTGTGTAGTGGACAGCCATCATGGCCACACACACACACAGTGACACACACAAACAGCACTCATCATAAATCAGCACTCACACCTCCCCATCCAGAGTGGAGAGCATCTCCTTCTTAAGCACCAAAGTCATTACCATCACCCCATTAGTATTTCACAACCATTTTACTTCAGCAGGGATAGTGCCCTATAAGCAGCTCTACATCATGTATCCTCACTCTCTTCTGTCAGCTGGCTGAGGAGATGATGCCTTCGCAGGGTTCAGCATATGTCTCTCTCTCCACACACACACACAGCAGTTCTTACTTATACAACGGGATGGAATCATCACAGACGACACTGGAACACACTTATAATGAGCACCATCTCTGTCATGAATTCACTCCCCATATACACAAATACAACTTAAAGTCAGAGAATGATGGACCAGAGCAGAGAGCGAATGGAGAGAGAGAAGAGAGATATACAGTCTGGCACAGAGACAGACAAGGCTGCCTGCTAGCAGTGCAGTATGGTCAGCCTCAGACCATCACTGGTTCCCTCTTTCTTTCTTTCTGGCTGCCTGGCTGTTTGTATTTGTACGGAGGATTTGGGAGTACCGGGCTTTGCTGCTCTTCCCCATCAATTACCTGCCTGACAGAAGGATGATCTGCGCATACAAACGAAGAGATGGGGACGTTGCGGAAACAGGACGACGGCGATCGCACTGCCACCTCCTCTCCTCCTGCACGACACGCTGTTATATTGTGCGCGTGTGTGTGTGTGTGATTGCGCGTGTGTGTGCTCATGACATCAAGACAGCCAAACACGGTCGGTTAGTCCACAAGTTTCTCATTCTCTCTCTACACTACAGTACCTCAGGCACACAAATAAGCCATTATTTAATTTTCCCAAGACAGTAGCCTTTTCAGTTGGCACATTTAATTAATTTATATCCATTGGCATTTTGTATAATTAGGCAACAACGGGCTGATATCAAACCTGGCTCTCTCCTTGTGGGGACATATTTACTCTAATTATCAGTTTCTTGCCCGGGAAAATGGTCCCCTCCTACCTATTGCTTATTTTCCTCTTAAACCCATGAAAGTTAAATTGCTTTGCTCCAGTCAGAGAAAATATGGATGGTTAACTTTCCCCACAAGGTCAAACCCTCCCTGAACAAGAGTTAAGACTTGGGTTGACCTTACAGTCCATTAAAGTCAACCGCTAAACCACAGTCATCAAGGGAGAGAGCACTGAAGATCTGCTCACTCCCTGCTTTGCTTAGTCTTACAGAAATGTGTGTGTGTCTGTGTGTGCATGTGTTTTCATCAGCAGCATCATTTACAGGAAGCTTTTACTCCAGTATGGATGCCGTCAATACCAGCTACAACCAAATACATTTTTAAGAGCACTCTAACATCACAGGGTTGGCTATCTTTTTCGATATCTTCCCTTCATTAAGCCACTGGAGAGCAAGACTTTCAACTCCTCCAACAACCCTCCAACAGCTAATATCTCCAAAGGTACTCAACAGTACTAGACAAGCAGCTCATCATAACATGTAGGAGGATACTGGGGTCAAGCCACCTGACCTATGTGTTTATGGCCCAGGGCGGAGTATCGAGAAGCAGTGATCCATAAAGACATGATAACAGGCTGTTTTTACGCTCATCTGTAATTCAGTCTCACACACAGCGCCAGGGGTGAGAGATACGCATCAGGTACATCTAGCACAGCTCAGAGCTGACATTGGGTGGAGCGCTGCACCCCTCACAAAGCGGAGAAAGAAAAAGAGCAGGAAGAGAGAGCGTGTGTTTCAGATCGCCATCAGCACTAATGACTGGCTTCCATCATTACTGTCAACATTACTGCCACTGCGTTGGGCTTATTGTGCTCCTTCACCAGACATAATTATCACTAATTCAGGATCTTTAAAATACAAAGCTTCTCAAAACACCAGACACAGAGTGTTAGGAGGGATGTGGTCTAGCCTAATCTGTATCCAAAACCTCTCCAAAACTTTAATGTTCAATGCAAAGGTAAGCTAAAGGGTCAAGTGAGGGCATGGCTGGGGATTGTGTATGGGTGAGGGACAGGTGTGTTTTTACTTTTTGGCTTAGCTAAGCTTGATAAGATCACAATAACAGATATTTTATACTTTTTTACCTTTGTTTTCTAAATGTGTGAGTTCGTATCTTGAATTTTGGCAGTGTGTTTGTGTGTGTATCAAATCAAAATAGATGTGTCACATGCGCTGAATACAACAGGTGTAGTAGACCTTACAGTTAAATTCTTACTTACATGCCCTTAACCAACAATACAGTTAAGAAAAATAAGTGTTAAGAAAGTAATTACTAAAATAAACTGAAGTAAAAAATTAATAATAATAATAATTAAAGAGCAACAATAAAATAACAGCAGCGAGGCGATACAGGGGGTACCGGTACAGAGTCAATGTGCGGGGGCACAGGTTAGTCGTGGTAATTGAGGTAATATGTACACTACCGTTCAAAAGTTTGGGGTCATTTAGAGATGTCCTTGTTTTTGAAAGAAAATTGAAAATTGAATCTATTAAAATAATATCAAATTGATCAGAAATACACTGTAGACATTGTTAATGTTGTAAATGACTAGTGTAGCTGGAAAAAGCAGACTTTTTGGGAATATCTACAAAGGGGGCCATTATCAGCAACCATCACTCCTGTGTTCCAATGGCATGTTGTGTTAGCTAATCCAAGTTTATCATTTTAAAAGGCTAATTGATCATTAGAAAACCCTTTTGCAATTATGTTAGCACAGCTGAAAATGGTTGTGCTGATTAAAGAAGCAATAAAACTGTCCTTCTTTAGACTAGTTGAGTATCCGGAGCATCATCATTTGTGAGTTCGATTACAGGCTTAAAATGGCAAGAAACAAAGACTTTCTTCTGAAACTCGTCAGTCTATTCTTGTTCTGAGAAACGAAGGCTATTCCATGCGATAAATTGCCAAAACTGAAGATCTCGTACAACGCTGTGTATTACTACCTTCAAAGAACAGCGCAAACTGGCGCTAACCAGAATAGAAAAAGGAGTGGGAGGCCCCGGTGCACAACTGAGCAAGAGGACAAGTACATTAGAGTGTCTAGTTCGAGAAACAGACTCCTCACAAGTCCTCAACTGGCAGCTTTATTAAATATTACCTGCAAAACACCGGTCTCAACGTCAAAAGTGAAGAGGTGACTGTAACATCTGCGTCCAACTCCCACCCTCAAACACGTAGATCCCCTGAACGTAAAATGAATTTAAGTTTCCCTGCATTAAAGTCCCCGACCACTAGGAGCGCTGCCTCATGATAAGCATGTTCTTGTTTGCTTGTGGTTGTATACAGCTCGTTGAGTGCAGTCTTAGTGCCAGCATCGGTTTGTGGTGGTAAATAGACAGCTATGAAAAATAAAGATGAAAAATCTCTTGGTAAATAATGCGGTCGACAGCTTATCATGAGATACTCTACCTCAGGCGAGCAAAACCTTGAGAATTCCTTAATATTAGATATGTGTGTGTGTGTGTGTGTGTGTGTGTGTGTGTGAGAACTGGCCAAGGGCAGTGGAGTGTGTGTTGTCCCCATCCCTGCACCTGTTTCTGCAGTAATAAATGGAGTTGACATGCAGCCATGGCTGTGTCCCTTTCTGAGCTGCAGACAGGGGAGAAGAGGGTCACTGAGGTGGGCACACCTCCTGACTCTCTGTAATCAGGCACCAAGGTAAAGCGTACTCTCCCATTCCCCCCTGAATGACCACTTTAACATTCACCTGGACACTATGACCATAAAGGACCATGCCAACACCCCGTCACACTCACACTTCAGGACGGCTTAGAGGGGACTTATGGCTGGGGGCAGTATTGAATAGCTTGGATGAATAAGGTGCCCAGAGTAAACTGCCTGCTACTCTGGCCCAGTTGCTGATATAGAAAACACTCTGAAGTTTCTTTCTTTTTTTTAAATTATGTCTGTGAGTACAACAGAACTCATATGGCAGGAAATAATCTGAGAAAAAATCCAAACAGGACTTTTGTAGTTTTTCAACTCATTGCCTATCGAATATACAGTGTCTATGGGGTCATATTGCACTTCCTAAGGCTTCCACTAGATGTCAACAGTCTTTAGAACCTTGTTTGATGCTTCTACTGTGAGGGAGGGGGGAATGGGAGCTGAATGAGTCAGAGGTCTGCCAGAGTGGCATGAGCTGACCACGCGCGTTCACGTGAGAGTTAGCTTGCATTCCATTGCATTTCTGAAGACAAAGGAATTCTCTGGTTGGAACATTATTGAAGATTTATGATAAAAACATCCTAAAGATTGATTCTATACTTCGTTTGACATGTTTTTACGGACTGTAACGGAACTTTTGGACTTTTCGTCTGCTCCAGTAATTTGGATTATGGGGCTAAACGCACAAACAAAAAGGAGGTATTTGGACATAAATGATGGACATTATCGAACAAATCAAACATTTATTGTGGAACTGGGATTCCTGGGAGTGCATTCTGATGAAGATCATCAAAGGTAAGTGAATATTTATAATGCTATTTCTGACTTTGTTGACTCCACAACATGCCGGATATCTGTATAGCTCGTTTTGTTGTCTGAGCGCTGTACTCAGATTATTGCATGGTGTGCTTTTTCGGTAAATCTTTTTTGAAATCTGACACAGCGGTTGCATTAAGGAGAAATGGATCTAAAGTTCCATGCATAACAGTTATCTTTTATCAATGTTTATTATGAATGTCATTATGAATTGTCATATTGATCCGTTAACGGGATCTACACCATTTAATTAACACTCTGTTGACCGCCAGCTCCATAAACATCCAGAACAACAAATGTACCTGCTGTGCTCGCTGACTCGCAGGTGTACCACTTTCTTTACCTTTATTTTTCCATTTTTATTCAAACCCACCTGCACTGTCCTGAGCCTTTTGGAAATACTTAGACAAGTGCATGAAATAGAATACTAAAAAAGAAGACTCCAGTTACCCTAGATCACTTCATAGAAAGAGATAGAGAAATAGAATGGAGAGAGAGAAAGAGATGGGGGAGAAAGAGAGACAAAAAGATAGAGAAATATGGGCACGGGCACCTGCACCTCCCGGTTGTGCTGTGCTGTACTTATTGTTGAGGCTCTCGACTGCTTAGTGTTTCATTTCTAATACAGGGATTTATGGTGAGAGGGAACACACCATCAGCTTATTCTGGAGGCAAATTTGGCGCACTGCCTGAGCTATAAGATAAATAAGAAACGTGGATGTTGTGTTGTCCTGGCGTTTGGTAAGCGTTGCTGTAGCGTCAGAGGAGAGTCAGAGGGCGACCTGATTCCCTTGATGAAGCGGGCCAACAGAGCCAGACAACTCTGGCAGTAAAAGTATTGGACACAGTCTCACCAGACACAGAATTATTTTATTTTTTTCTCCTTAGTTTACATGTCGCAGCCAGCGGCCTATTAACTCTATTTTCAATCTAACAATTTATGTTTGTGTCTCCCAGTTTAGCTAGACAATTGCAGTATCAGTGGAAAGAGAACTGTGTACATTTTGCAGCAGTTTTGAGATTGTTATTAACCTTAAGAGTGCTGATGATGTCATACTCTTAGCAAAAGGTGTGTAACAAACATCTTGTCTCATCACACACTAATAACCATGGAAAGTAAAGCTCCCTATCGTGATGGGTAAAATTTTGAGGAAAAGCCCGTCATTAATTCGACACCTGCCTCTGCTTGAACCTCGCCCTTTGATGGAGAGAAATAAGAATGCGCAGCAACTGGGAATTCGTGGGAAGGCGCGCACCTTCAATGCAGTTGTTCTCCCACAAGTCTAGTTTACTAGGAATCCAGGTTTAATACAATACCATTGAAGGAGAGGAGATTCAGCAACACTTGGAGGACAATGGAATTAAATGTTTTTTTAAAAAGCTCCTTGCTAAATGTAGAACCAACGCATTTCGGCTTTCAACAGTTTTTCCCAACACATTCCATTAACAGCAACTGTTAAGTGCACGCACACCTTTGTAAAATGTCACCATGTTTCTATTCTATAAAATCAACTGATTCGCGATGACAAGATGTAGCCTAGGCTATGCTTCATATTTTAATTGCGACTTAATTTTCCAATGATGAGCAACGGTTGGCCTACTACTTTGCTGTGTCACTATTCAGCCATATTGCCCTCTACCACTTTAAATATAGTAAAATGTGACTGAGGGAGGCAGCTGCTCCAAGTTATCAGTCACTCCAAATTAATGCCAGATACGATCGGCAGCGAGCTATCAAAGAAAGTATAGCCTACATAAGAGGCTGTGTCAATGGGAAACGGGGAGGGAAATATCTGAAATAAAATGCTTCTAAATTACATTCCTATCTTCCAACACCACCCTTGTTTTTGAAGTTAGAAGCTGACTGTTTCGGGGATGCTCTGGGAGATCAGTAAGCGCTGATTGCCTTGAGAATCCTCCCCTCACACTGTTCGTTCACCCACATGAACACAGAGCCAAAGAAACGTTCAACTGGGTATCTGAGCGGAATATAGATGTGGCTGTTGACAAGAGTTCGTCCGTGATTTGCACATAGCTCCACACTTTCCCCTGTTCCGCCCATTGGACGCCTATGTGAACGGCATCCGTAAAAAGACTGATTGACCACAGCAGATTAATGTCAAGCTCGACACTATCCCCAAGACTACCAGGTGCCGCAAATGCAACATGTAACACATCATCGACTGCCTCCTAATCATATCTTTCGTGGTATTCAGTTATTAAATCAATGTATGTGTACTGTTCTGAAATTATTAGGCTATATTGGCTTCATTTAGTTTCTCTTTAATTGTAGGTTTCATTCAATCTATAATATCGTAGGCTATAGCCTATGCAATGCAAATAATCATTACCCCTTTGCCGTTCATTAAGTGTGACATGTTAAAGTTCAGAATTTAAATCAGCTGCGGGAGAGCGCTGTGCAATGCCACATAAAATGTTCCTGCTTACCTGTGAGAGGAGGAACGCAATGAGGATGCCGATGCTCATCTCCATGGTCTCAATTCTCTGGGAATAAAATTCAAAACAAGGAACAGGATTGACCAGCTCTGCTCATAATTCCAGAGTCGAACTGCCAGTGCGAGAGTAAAAGAGCTTGCCGCGAGCTGCCAACTTCCCAAATAGAACTGCAGCCTCTAAGCATTGGATAGAGGCGCGGAGCCCACAACCAATAGATTTATAGGGGGATTTTTTATATCCACCGGCGTCTGTATGAATCAGAAAAATTATAGGGTTCGAATTTTATTATATACAGACAAATGACATGGAATGACTCACATTCATATGTGTTTGAAAAGTGTATTATATATAATTAGTCAAAAATAAACGTTGGATGTAGGCAAACAAATGATTGATCTGTAAATAAAAGGGTGCCATGTCTGCATATCAGATGAGAAGATGTATGTCTTAATGCAAGATCTGTCATTTAAAATGAAAGAGCGAGAGAACATAGCCCAATAAAATGAACATAAAATGTGTTGACACATGCAATGTTTCATGAGACTACATTCTTGAAGAAGCACTGCAGAACCGTACACATTTCTCTTTTTCTCATCTCACTATTCTTCATTTGGAAATATGTGGGAGTTTGACAGCCCTTCAGAAGTGGCATTTTATTCCCTCAGTCTGCGTGCCTCGAGACACGGGGCATGTTTTTTTTTTGCCAAAGACAAGAGACGTGACCGTTGCATCGAAGGTTGCGTTTGGGTGGAAAATATAGCCTCTAAACGCTATTCACCGGGAGCCCCTGAGAAACGGATGCTTGCTGTGACCTCACTTTGGTAAATCGAACACATTTTAGTTCAGAAAAATATTGCTTGTTGTGAACACAGAACGTGTTATTTATGGCTAAGGTAGAAAATAAGAATGCTATTTGATGGGTCATAGAGATTGGAGAGAGAGAGAGATCGAGAGGACTAGACTTGACCATTTTAATTGTTATTCAGGATGATCCAGTTGCTTGCCTAAATCATACTGATGCATCCATACTGATACATAACACTTCTGGCATATTGTGCCTAAGAATATGAGTTGAATGGTTGATTTGTTAAAGTACCTGCTTTAACAAAAATCTATGTTGAGATTATGTGCAACATGTGCAACATGACGGCCATGGGTTTGGTTTGAGGAGAGGAAAAAAATCCACACCCCTCAGTGAAGGTTACCTTGTGAATACAAAACATTTCCATTTTAGGGCCCAAGCTCAGGTGTCTTATATGGCTGCCCATCTCTCCTTCTTAGGTGGCAAAGCTGTCATTAAGTTAATCTTCATGCAAAGTACCCTTCAGACTTCTAATGGCAGACACCGGGGGATGTTCCTGAAGAGAGAGATGAGATGAACTTTGAACCAAGAGAGAATGAAAAAAATAAGTGTTAAAAAACTCAGAGCCCCACAGAGACATGCGTTCACAAGGATGCATATTATGACGATGAAGGATTTGTGCATAAGGAAAAAGGCCATGCCACCCAACAAAGATAGGTTTCCTGTATTCCTTCTGCTCAGGAAGCAGTCAGATTTCTTTAGTCTTCTCTCCGGATGTGAAACATGAGGCTGGGAATAGTTGTGACGGTCAGAGGAATTGCTTTCCAAGACAATGTTGCACAATTATTGCGCCATATTTACTTATCTAAAGAATAGGAGGGGAATTGGCACATCAACATGGCTCTGATGGCTCTGTTTCAAGTCCAGACGTTCTGGTTATCAAATTCTATAAATGAGGTGAAATAGGAAGTATGGTAATAATGAATGAAATATGACATAATGGTGGATCAGAAGTGAAATGTCAAAGAGAACAACATTTCTGGTGACACATTCTTAAAATGCCTTTGATATTTTAGACGTTGAAAATTGAAATTGTTTTGTTAAATGTGAAGACTTCAGTCTGAATTTCATGCTTGAGAGTCTACAAATCAAAAGTGGAACCTTTGCATACTGAAAAGCCATTCAGGGCTTTACTAAATCAACTTGACAGGCTTTACAGATTTGGCCTTCATTAGGCTACTACATGCATCAGTCACTTATTCATTGATTTCTAATGTTGAATAAAAGACTGGAATATTCTAATAGTCAAATTAACTAATATTCTAATATTCTAATTAACTAAATGAATGACTGCAAATCAGGTACATGTCTTCTGTTTTGATGACAAGATTGTCCTTGTTGTGTCCCTAATTTATTACTAATGTGAGTGTCTCTACATACCAAACACTGCAGCTCATGTTTGGTTGAGGACTTTACAGAACTTGGCTTTAAAAACTTCTTATGGCTGCAGGGGCAGTATTGAGTAGCTTGGATGAAAGGTGCCCAGAGGTGCCCAGAGTAAAGGGCCTGCTCCTCAGTCTCAGTTGCTAATATATGCATATTATTATTAGTATTGGATATAAAACACTGACGTTTCTAAAACTGTTTGAACGATGTCTGTGAGTATAACAGAACTCCTAAGGCAGGCAAAAACCTGAGAAGAAATCCAAACAGGATGTGAGAAATCTGAGGTTGGTCGATTTTCAACTCAGGCCCTATTGCATTCACATTGGGATATGAATGAAGTTGCACTTCTTAGGGCTTCCACTAGATGTGAACTGTCTTTAGAAACTTGAATGAGGCTTCTACTGTGTTGTGGGACTGAATAAGAGCTGAATGAGTCAGGTTACTGGCAGAGAGCCATTTCCTGGTCACGCGCATTCCACATGATATCGACTTGCGTTCGGTTGCTCCTGTAGACACAAAGGAATTCTCCGGTTGGAACTTTATTGAAGATTTATGATAAAAACATCTTAATTTTTGATTCTATACTTAGTTTGAACTGTTTCTTCAACCTGTAATATAACTTTTTATACACGCACGAGCGTTTGGATATGTGTACCTAACGCTAACAAAAGTAGCTACTTGGACATAAATAACGGACATTATCGAACAAATCAAGCATTTATTGTGGAACTGTGATTCCTGGGAGTGCATTCTGATGAAGATCATCAAAGGTAAGGGAATATTTCTCATGTAATTTCTGGTTTCTGTTGACTCCAACATGGCGGCTAATTTGATTCATTTTCTGAGCGCTGTACTCAGATTATTGCATGGTTTCCTTTATCTTTAATTTAAAAAAAAATCTGACACAGCGGTTGCATTAAGGAGAGGTATATCTATAATTCCATGTGTATAACTTGTATTATCATCAACATTTATGATGAGTATATCTGTTGAATCGAGGTGGCTATGCAAAATCACTGAATGTTTTTGGAACTAGTGAACAATGTAAACTCAGATTTTTTTTATATAAATTTGAACTTTATCAAACAAAACATACATGCATTGTGTAACATGAAGTCCTATGAGTGTCATCTGATGAAGATCATCAAAGGTTAGTGATTCATTTTCTCTCTTTTTGTGCTTTTTGTGACTCCTCTCTTTGGCTGGAAAAATGGCTGTGTTTTTCTGTGGCTTGGTGTAGACCTAACATAATCATTTGTGGTGCTTTCGCTGTAAAGCATATTTGAATTCGGACACGGTGGTGGGATTAACAACAAGATTACCTTTAAAACAGTATAAAATACATGTATGTTTGAGGAATTTTAATTGTGACATTTCTGTTGTTTTGGATTTGGCGCCCTGCACTTTCCCTGGCTGTTGTCATATCATCCCGTTAACGGGATTGCAGGAGTAAGAACTTTTAAACATGGTGCTGAAAAGCAGATAGGATAGAATAAGTCTTAATTGCCGTAATCCTCTTGGCCCCCTTGGAAGCATAGGGCATACTCCATGGCTCTCCCCCTCAGTAGAAAGATGGGAGATGTATTATGATCCTCTTGGGTTTGACTCATCAAGCTGCTGGGAAGGAGGAGAGAGGAAAGTTAGGAAGAGAGGTTAGAGACTCGACTGCCTGGTAACCCCCTTAGGACCCATAGGACCAGAGGCTAGATGAACTTTAAAACAAACCCTGGGGCAGAGAGCAAGTGCACCCTGGACTGGACCAGGAGATAGAGTAATCATTTTACAGTATCATTTTACAGTATCAACTGTGCCTCAGAGAAGCAGGGGTCAATAGTACATTGTGAAATTCACTGTGGAGTGTTGTAGCTTTACCAAAATAATTTATGGATTTAGTTATTGTGGAAATTCAGGAGCTTTAATTTATTATCTTAACATTGAATTGGTAGCACAATTATAGCATCAACCATCAATTGAAAACCATTGTGAAAACTGGTCTATAAATAAATGTGAATAATTGACAGTTATGGATAGCTTTTCGAATGATTGAGGGATATTGATTCAGCATAGTGAAATCTGTCCACCAATGAGAATACTGATTCCCTCTGTACTGAACCCAAACTAAACTGAGGTGAATCAAACCATCTATGCATGTTCTAAATTATTTGCATTCATTTGTTTAATCATCTGGAACAAAAACAAGAACACACAGGGGACACACGGACTGAAGAGCCTGATTTGGTTGAATTATACTGCAGCGCACCACTGGATGCAAACAGACAGACCACCTCTCAAGGCCTGAGCACCACTAATGAAACATAACATATATTCATTCCTTAATCAGCTGTCCGCGAACACTGTGTCAATTCGTTTCAGAGGAATTTCATAAGAAATCAAAGCATTCATATGAATTAGACCGGATGCAAAATCTCATTTGAATGACTCAATGGTGTGTAAAGGTGGATTGGGGTTGGTCTGTCTCCAAGGTGTTATTCTCCTATCTGACCACTAGGTGGGAATGAAGTCGTCCTACTCCTTTCTTGATCCGGTGCTGGCAGCAGCGGAGCTCTGTGGCCAAAGAGGGAGTTGAATTTTGGGCCTGTTTGGAGCAAATTTATGGTCTGACTTCTGTCGGTTGATCACACCCTCTCTCTTTAAGTGACTCAAATGGTTTTCCCATCCAAAATTTGGGGTGTGTGTAAAGTATCCCTGCTAGGTGACTGAGGATGCTCTCAGACTCATAAAATTAGTTAGGTGGCGCAGCGGACTAAGGCACTGCATCGCCATGCTAGAGGTGTCACTACAGATCCGGGTTCGATCCCAGGCTGTGTTGTAGACTGGGAGTCCCAAAGGCGGTGCACAATTGGCCCAGCATCATCCGGGTTAGGTTAGGGTTTGGCTGTTTTGCGTTCTCCCATTGCGCTCCAGTATTGGAGTATGCATGCTGACTTTGGCCACCAGCTATACGGTGGTCCCTCCAACACATTGGTGTGGCTTGCTTCTGGGTTAAGAGGGCAGTGCGGCTTGGCGGAGTCCTGTTTTGTAATACACATGGCTCTTGACCTTCCTCTGTACGTGAGTTGCAGCGATGGGACAAGATTGTAACTACCAATTGGGGAGAAAAAAAATGTAAAAAAATTGTTGTGGCAACATGAAGTTAATACTATGCTGGGTGTCCACTACATGACTTTCAAAATACTAACATTGCTGAGCCTCTCATTTTAAACAACCATATATATATTTTTTTTTTCCTGTCTGAGCGATGAACTGAGATCCCAACTGGCTGGAGCGACTCAGACAGTATATCCCGTGAGAGCAACAGAGAATGAAACAGAGAATGTTACAATCCCTGATGTCTCTCTGGAAGGAAATCCTTGCCCTGAGCTCGTCAACTTTATTATCCAGAGACTGAATATTAACGAGTAATATACTCGGAAGTGGTGGGTGGTGTGCTCGACTCCTGAGTCAGACTAAAAGTCCTTTTCGAGTGCCTTTTTGGAACAGCCTCTGGGAACAGTTTTGGAACAGTCTCTGGGAATAGTTCAATTGCACTGGGGGATACGAACCAAGGATCCGGTTCGAGAAAGTCGTATTCCTGGTCGTAATGCTGTTAATGCTGATGAGTTACAGTCACTCTGATACCCAAAAGTTCTTCGTGAGTAAGACAATCGTGTTAACCCTCGCAAAGATGGCGGCCCAGACAGCATTCCTAGCCCCATCCTCAGAGCATGTGCAGACCAGATGGCTGGAGTGTTTTTACGAACATATTCAATCTCTCCCTATCCCAGTCTGTTGCCCCTACATGCCTCAAGATGTCCACCATTGTTCCTGTACCCAAGAAAGCCATTCTAACTTAACTAAATGACTAGCACTCACTTCTGTCATCATGAAGGTTTGAGAGACTTGTCAAGGATCATGTCACCTCTACCTTATCTGACACCCTAGACCCACTTCAATTTGCTTACTGCCCCCAACAGATCCACAGATGACATTGCACTGCACACTGCTCTATCCCATCTGGACAAGAGGAACACCTAATGTACGTAAGAATGCTGTTCATTGACTATAGCTCATTATTAAGATCAAGGCCCTGGGTCTGAACCCCGCCCTGTGCAACTGGTTCCTGGACTTCCTGACAGGCCACCTCCAGGCAGGAAACAACACCTCCACTTCGCTGATCCTCAACTCTGGGGCCCCACAAGGATGCGTGCTTAGCCCCCTCCTTTACTCCCTGTCCATCCATGACCGCATGACCACGCACGCCTCCAACTCAATCATCAAGTTTGCAGATGACACAACAGTAGCAGGCCTGATTACCAACAATGATGAGACAGCCTGCAAGGAGGAGGTGAGGGCCCTGGGAGTATGGTGCCAAGAAAATAGCCTCTCAACCAATGTCAATAAAACAAAGGATCATGGACTTCAGGAAACAGCAGAGGGAGCACCCTCCTATCCATATCAATGGGACCGTAGTGGAGTAGGTGGAAAGCTTCAAGTTCCTAAGTGTATACATCACTGACAAACTGAAATGGTCCACCCACACAGAGAGTGTGGTGAAGAAGGTGCAACAGCGCCTCTTCAACCTCAGGAGACTGAAGAAATTTGTCTTGGCACCCAAAACCCACAAACTTTCACAGATGCACAATTGAGAGCATCCTGTCGGGCTGTATCACCGCCTGGTAAAGACCAGTTTTCACCGCCCGCAACCACAGGGCTCTCCAGAGGGTGGTTTGGTCTGTCCCAACGCATCATCGGGGGCAAACTACCTGCTCTCCAGCACACCTACAGCATCCGATGTCACAGGAAGGCCAAAAAAAAAAAAATCAAGGATAACAACCATCTTAGCCAATGCCTGTTCACCCTGCTATCATCCAGGAGGCGAGGTCAGTACAGGTGCATCAAAGCTGTGACCGAGAGACTGAAAAACATTTTCTATCTCAAGGCCATCACTGTTAACCTTGTTGTCCTCTTTAGCCTTGTCTACAAGGTGTTGTCTTGCTCTAAAAATAGCCCTAAAATCTAAATTAGAGCATGACAGACGTAGGTTTACCATGTTGAGAAATAAGGTGATGAAAGAAATTAGACAGGCCAAGGCAAACTTCTTTATTAACATAATTGGCGAAGCAAAGGGAAATTCTAAATTGATATGGGAGAATCTAAAAAAGTTAACAGGGAAAGACCATAGTAACACTGCAAAAAGACTAGAAATCATGGTGAATAACAATCTAACACAGGATGCAGTCGAAATAGCAATAGCCTTCAATTCCTACTTTATTGACTCTGTCAGGGCACTGACAAAGAACCCCTCCACTTGTTTCCTGGGCCCAGTGCTAGTGAATGACACTCAACCTGTCTTCATCATAAGGGAGGTTTCTGAGTCAAAGGTGAACAAGGTGATTAGCTCACTAAAGAACTCTAAAGCCAAAGATGTGTTTGGGATGGACTCTACCTTTCTTAAAAACTACAGAGTCACTCATTGGCCCCATTACTATGGTCACCAACACATCTATTGGTCTCGGTGTGTTTCCAAGGGTATGGAAGTCGGCCATAATAACGGCCATCTTTAAATCAGGCGACCCTGCTGACGTGAGTAACTACAGGCCCATTAGTATACTACCTGTGGTGTCAAAGGTTGTTGAAAAGTGTGTAGCAGAACAACTGATTGCCCACCTCAACAACAGCCCCTTCACATTACACTCCATGCAGTTTGGCTTCAGAGCGAAACACTCCACAGAAACGGCCAACTGCTTTCTTCTGGAAAATGTGAAGTCCAAGATGGACAAAGGGGGTATTGTGGGGGCTGTGTTTCTGGACCTAAGGAAGGCTTTTGATACTGTTAACCATGAGATTCTCATCACAAAATTGTCCAAGTTCAACTTTTCCCCTGATGCCTTGAGATGGATGAAATCATACCTTGAAGGCAGAACTCAGTGTGTCAGAGTGAGCAATGAGCTGTCGCCCACTCGTAGCTATGATGTGGGCGTGCCCCAAGGGTCAATACTGGGGCCCCTCCTGTTCAGCCTGTACATTAATGATCTGCCTTCTGTCTGTACTGGGTCTGAAGTTCAAATGTATGCAGATGATAGTGATATATGTGCATGCAAAGAGCAAACAACAAGCTGCACAAGAACTCACTACTGTAATGGTCCAGGTTACAAAGTGGCTCAGTGACTCGTGTTTGCATCTCAATGTGAAAAAAACTGTTTGCATGTTCTTCACAAAGAGGGCAACAGATGCTACTGAGCCAGATGTCTATGTGTCAGGGGAGAAGCTCCAGGTGGTATCCGATTTTAAGTACCTTGGCATCATACTTGATTCCAACCTCTCTTTTAAAAAGCATGTGAAAAGTAATTCAAATAACCAAATTCAACCTAGCTAATTTCCGATTTATACGAAATTGTTTGACTACAGAGGTAGCAAAACTGTACTTCGAAACTATGATACTCCCCCACTTAACATACTGCTTGACTAGTTGGGCCCAAGCTTGCTGTACAACATTAAAACCTATTCAGTCTGTCTACAAACAGGCTCTCAAAGTGCTTGATAGGAAGCCCAATAGCCATCATCATTGTCACATTCTTAGAAAGCATGAGCTCTTGAGTTGGGAAAATCTTGTGCAATACACCGACGCATGTCTTGTATTCAAGATCCTTAATGGCCTGGCTCCCCTCCACTCAATATTTTTGTTAAACAGAAAACCCAGACATATGGCAGCAGATCCACAAGGTCTGCCATGAGAGGTGACTGTATAGTTCCCCTAAGGAAAAGCACCTTTAGTAAATCTGCATTCTCTGTGAGAGCTTCCCATGTCTGGAATACACTGCCATCAGACACACATAACTGCACCACATATCACACTTTCACAAAATGCTTGAAGACATGGCTAAGGTCAATCAGATTTGTGAACATGGTCCCTAGCTGTGTGTTGCCGCTTTCCATGTTGTCTGTTGTCTGAAGCTTGTGAGGTGTGGAAACACTTTGTTGCTTTTATGAATTTTGTCTTGCTGCTTTTTGTTTTATGTTGCTATGTCTGTATGCTACGTCTTGCTTGTCCTATGTTGCTCTGTATGCTATGTCTTGCTTGTCCTATGTTGCTATGTCTTGCTTGTTCTATGCTGCTATTGTCTATATTGTAATTGTTTTTAATAACCTGCCCAGGGACTGCGGTTGAAAATTAGCCGGCTGGCTAAAACCGGCACTTTTACTGAAACGTTGATTAATGTGCACTGTCCCTGTAAAAATAAAAATAAACTCAAACTCAAACTCAAACAAGGATTGCTTCAACCGGGTATGATCAAAAACCATTTTTCGAAGGGCTCTTTGTTTTTTTATTTATTTGTTTTTTACATCTGATGCATAGCCCAACTTTGAATTCTGCTTGACAAGCCAGGGGTTATACTTTTCTCCAAGCACTTTGTCGGTGGATGCACTGCCCCCCTCCCCCCAGCTCCCCATTTCCTGCTGAGTCTGACTTGCAAGTAGGCCTACTAGCTAATGGAAGTGCGGGTGGTGATACTGAACTGGCGGGATTAGCATCGGCATCAGGAACAATTTTCCCCTCATTCCTCTCCTTTGGCACTGACAGTTCTCTGGCTGGGTTCTATTCACCAATTTTCTCTGGATTTTTGGGACAAAAAACTAATAAACTCAATTGCCTTTTCTCATTAAATTTTATTTGGCTTTCAAACGATACAAATTCAGTTGGGAGACAACTCAACTAGGCTACATGACGCAATTACGTAGGGACCTCTATAATGCAGGCAAACTTAAATTTGTTTTACCAGCATGTCATGTGTGCAACCAGAGGGAAAAAAAAACTCTAGACCACCTTTACTCCACACACAGAGACGCTGTAACGATCTTCATCTGAGGAACACGAAAGATCGCAGCGTGGTAAGTGTCCATGTTAATTTAATATAACTGAACACGAAATGCAAAAAAACAAAGTGAAACAAAAATCAAAACAGTCCTGAAAGGTGACAACACAAAACAGGAAACAACTACCCACAAACACCAGGTGGGAAAAGGCTACCTAAGTATGGTTCTCAAACAGAGACAACGATAGACAGAAATAGAAAAGATAGAAAAGAAAACATAGAAAAACAACAGAATGCCCACCCCAACTCACGCACCGACCAAACCAAAATAGAGAAATAAAAAAGGAACTAAGGGCAGGGCATGATAGTATCCCCCCCCCCCCCCCAAAGATGCGGACTCCGGCCGCAAAACCTAAACCCATAGGGGAGGGTCTGGGTGGGCATCTATCGACGGTGGCGACTCTGGCGCGGGACGTGGACCCCACTCCACCTTAGTCTTGGCCCACTTAGGTGGCGCCTCTGGAGCGGCGACCCTCGCCGTCGACCCCGGACTGGGGACCCTCGCAGCGGGCCACGAATAGGAGGGAGACTCTGGCGGCGGCGGACAGGAGGGAGACTCTGGCGGCGGCGGACAGGAGGGAGACTCTGGCGGCGGCGGACAGGAGGGAGACTCTGGCGGCGGCGGACAGGAGGGAGACTCTGGCGGCGGCGGACAGGAGGGAGACTCTGGCGGCGGCGGACAGGAGGGAGACTCTGGCGGCGGCGGACAGGAGGGAGACTCTGGCGGCGGCGGACAGGAGGGAGACTCTGGCGGCGGCGGACAGGAGGGAGACTCAGACGGCCTGGTGGGCCCTGTGGCAGCCCCACGCTCAGGCATAGGACGAACAGCACCCTCCCAGTGCCCCGGAGACACGGTACGCAGAGCCGGCGCAGGATACCCTGGACCGAAACAGCGCACCGGAGACCAAACATGCTGGGCTGGCACAATCCGCCCTGGCTGGATGCCTACTCTCGCATGGCACTTGCGGGGAGCAGGCCTATAGCGCTCCGGGCATGAGCGCGCATTGGCGACACCGTGCGCTTCACCACATAACACAGTGCCTAACCAGTACTACGCTGCTTCCGGTAAGCACGGGGAGTTGGCTCAGGTCTATCGCCTGACTCCGCCACTTTCCCCGTGTGCCCCCCAACATTTTTTTTTGGGGGGGGGGGGGGGGGCTGCCTCTCGTGCCTGCTGCGCCAACTTACCTCATATCGCCGCCTCTCCGCTTTTGCCTCCTCGAGTTCAGCTTTCAGGTGGCGATATTCCCCAGCCTGACTCCAGGGTCCCTTACCGTCCAATATCTCCTCCCAAGTCCAGGAGTCCCGAACCCTCTGCTCCTCCTTACCACGCTGCTTGGTCTGTTGGTGGTGGGTTGTTCAGTAAGGATCTTCTTCATCTGAGGAACAGGAAAGATCGGACCAAAACGCAGCATGGTAAGTGTCCATGTTAATTTAATATAACTGAACATGAATTACAAAATAACAAAGTGAAACAATTAAAATCGAAACAGTCCTGAAAGGTGAAACAGCCAAACACATAGAAAAACAACATAGAATGCCCACCCCAACTCACGCCCGACCAAACCAAAATAGAGACATAACAAAGGAACTAAGGTCAGGGCGTGACAGACGCATTCAAAGCTCTCCCTCGCCCTCCAATTGGCAAGTCTGACCATAAATATAACCTCCTGATTCCTGCTGACAAGCAAAAACTAAATCAGGAAGTACCAGTGACTCGCTCCATACAGAATTTGTCAGATGACACGGATGCTACGCTACAGGACTGTTTTGCTAGCACAGACTGGAATATTTTATGGAATTCATCTAATGGCATTGACAACTGTATGTACATATCCCAACCAGAAACCATGGTTTACAGGGAAAGTCCGCACCGAGCTAAAGGCTAAAGCTGCTGCTTTCAAGGAGCCGGACACAAATCCGGACACTTATAAGAAATCCCGCTACGCCCTCAAATTAACCATCAAACAGGCAATGCCTCAATACAGGACTAATATAGAATCCTACTACACCGGCTCTGATGCTTGTCAGATGTGGCAGGGCTTGAAAACTGTTACGGACTAAAAAGGGAGCCCCAGCCGCGAGCTGCCCAGTAATGTGAGCCTACCAGACTAGCTAAATGCCTTTTATGCTCACTTCGAGGCAAGCAATACTGAAGCATGCATGACAATACCAGCCGTTCCATACGACTGTGTGATCACACTCTCTGTAGCCGATGTGAGGAAGACCTTTAAACAGGTCAACATTCACAAAGCCACGGAGCCAGACTAAATATCAGGACGTGTACTCAAAGCATGCAAGGACCAAATGACAAGTGTCTTCAATGACATTTTCAACCTCTCCCTGACTGAGTCTTTAAAACCTACTTGTTTCAAGCAGACCACCATAGACCCTGTGCCCAAGGAAGCGAAGGTAACCTGCCTAAATGATTACCGCCCCGTAGCAATCATGTCGGTAGCCATTAAGTGCTTTGGAAGGCTGGTCATGGCTCACATCAACATCATCATTGCAGAAACCCTAGACCCACTCCAACAGATCTACAGATGACGCAATCTCAATCGCACTCCACACATTGCCCTTTCCCGCTTGGACAAAAAGAACACCTATGTGAGAATGCTGTTCATTGACTACAGCTCAACATTCAACACCATAGTGCCCACAAAGCTCATCACTAAGCCAAGGACGCTGGGACTAAACACCTCCCTTTGCAACTGGATCCTGGACTTCCTGGCAAGCCGCCCCCAGGTGGTAATGGTAGGCAACAACACATCTGCCACTCTGATCCTCAACACTGGGGCCCCTCAGCGGTGATGCATGGTTGCATCACGGCCTGGTATGGCAACTGCTCGGCATCTGACCGTTAGGCAATACTGAGGGCAGGGTGTATGGCCCAGTACATTCCCGGGGGCAAGCTTGAGTCATTAAAACTTATTTTCAACCACTCAAAAAAAGTATTGTTAACAAACTATAGTTTTGGCATGTCGGTTAGGACATCTACTTTGTGCATGACACAAGTAGTTTTTCCAACAATTGTTTACAGACAGATTATTTAATTTATAATTCATTGTATCACAATTCCAGTGGTTCAGAAGTTTACATACACTAAGTTGATTGTGCCTTTAAACAGCTTGGAAAATTCCAGAAAATTATGTCATGGCTTTAGAAGCTTCTGACAGGCTAATTGACATCATTTGAGTCAATTGGAGGTGTACCTGTGGATGTATTTCAAGGCCTACCTTCAAACGCAGTGCCTCTTTGCTTGGCATCATGGGAAAATCAAAAGAAATCAGCCAAGACCTCAGAAAAATATTGTAGACCTCCAGTCTGGTTCATCCTTGGGAGCAATTTCCAAATGCCTGAAGGTACCACGTTCATTTGTGCAAACAATAGTACATATGTATAAACACCATGGGACTACGCAGCCGTCATACTGCTCAGGAAGGAAACGCGTTCTGTCTCCTAGAAATGACGGTACTTTGGTGCGAAAAGTGCAAATCAATCTCAGACCAACAGCAAAGGACCTTGTGAAGATGCGGGAGGAAACAGGTACAAAAGTATCTATATCCACAGTAAAACGAGTCCGATATCGACTTAACCTGAAAGGCCACTCAGCAAGGAAGAAGCCACTGCTTCAAAACCACCATAAAGCCAGATTATGGTTTGTAACTGCGCATGGGCACAAAAATCGTACTTTCTGGAGAAATGTCCTCTGGTCTGATGAAACAGAAAAAGGACTGTTTGGCCATAATGACCATCGTTATGTATTGAGGAAAAAGGGGGAGGCTTGCAAGCTGAAGAACACCATCCCAACCGTGAAGCACGGTGGTGGCAGCATCATGTTGTGGGGGTACTTTGCTGCAGGAGGGACTGGTGCACTTCACAAAATAGATGGCATCACGAGGGAGGAAAATGATGTGGCTATATTGAAGCAACATCTCAAGATATCAGTCAGAAGTTAAAGCTTGGTCGCAAATGGGTCTTCCAAATGGACAATGACCCCAAGCATACTTCCAAAGTTGTGGCAAAATGGCAAAGTCAAGGTATTGGTGTCGACATCACAAAGCCCTGACCTCAACCCTATAGAAAATGTGTGGGCAAAACTGAAAAAGTGTGTGCATGCAAGGAGGAAAACAAACCTGACTCAGTTACACCAGCTCTGTCAGGAGGAATGGTTCAAAATTCACCCATCTTAAATACTAATTGAGTGTATGTGTAACGGCAGATTTCTTCGTCTGAAGAGGAGTAAGGATCGGACCAAGATGCGCCGTGGTAAGTGTTCATGACGATTTTAATAAGAAAAGCACTGAACACTATGCAATACAAAAACAATAAACAAATACGTGAAATAACCAAACCTAAACAGTACCGTGTGGCGACAAACACCCACAAACCAACAGTGAAACCCAGGCTACCTAAATATGGTGCTCAATCAGGGACAACGATAAACAGCTGCCTCTGATTGAGAACCATATCAGGCCAAACACAGAAATAGAAAAAACATAGAAACACAAACATAGACTGCCCACCCCAACTCTCGCCCTGACCATACTAAATAAAGACAAAACAAAGGAAATAAAGGTCAGAACGTGACAGTATGTAAACTTATGACCCACTGGGAATGTAATGAAAGAAATTAAAGCTGAAATAAATCATTATCTCTACTATTATTCTGATATTTCACATTCTTAAAGTAAAGTGGTGATCCTAACTGACCTAAGACAGGGATTTCTTACTAGGAATAAGTGTCAGGAATTGTGAAAAACTGAGTTTAAATGTATTTGTCTAAGGTGTATGTAAAGTTCCGATTTATATGCTAGGCGGTGTCAGAGGAAGGCCCAAAAAATAGTCCAAGACTCACTTCACCCAAGTCATAGACTGTTCTCTCCGCTAACGCACCGCAAGTGGTACCAGAGCACCATGTCTAGGACCAAAAGGCTCCTTAAAAGGATTGGCCCCTTTTTTTCAATTTTCGCCTAAAATGACATACCCAAATCTAACTGCATGTAGCTCAGGCCTTGAAGCAAGGATATACATATTATTGGTACCATTTGAAAGGAAACACTTTGAAGTTTGTGGAAATGTGAAAGGGATGTAGGAGAATATAACAAATTAGATCTGGTAAAATATAATAAAAAGGACAAACAATCTTTTTTTGTACCATCATCTTTGAAATACAAGAGAAAGCCCATATTCTATTATTCCAGCCCAGGTGCAATTTAGATATTGACCACAAGATGGCAGCAGCATATATGCAAAGTTTTTGTCTGATCCAATGAACCATCTCCTCAAACAATAGCATGATATTCTTTCACTGTAATAGCTACTGTAAATTGGACAGTGCAGTTAGATTAACAATATATTAATCTCTCTGCCAATATCAGATATGTCTATGTCCTGGAAAATGTTTTTGTTACTTACAACCTCATGCTAATCGCATTAGCCCAGGTTAGCTCAACCGTCCTGCAGGGGACCTACCAATCCTGAAGAAGTTTTAACTCTTTCTTGTTCTGCATAGTTGGTTAAGGGCTTGTAAGTAAGCATTTCACTGTAAGGTCTACACATATTCATGTGACAAATCAAATTTTATTTTCTTTGACCTCTTCACCAGCTGACCACTACCACCACCACCAAGACCTGTGTCAAGATCAGTTATTTAACCCACAGGCCCTCCCCATAACCTCTTTGTAGAAATAAGAGTGCAGGTCTGGAGTCAGTTTGGCAGGATCACCTCACTTTTACATGATACTTTTTCTGGGTGGCAGGAGAAATAATGAGGAGGCAACTTGTTTTAATGCTGATCGTTATTATTAGAATGACTACAGTGTGAACATTTAAATAATTAATAAATCATGCCTCGAGTGGTACCGGATCTGGGAAAATAGGTGCCGGAACAAATGAAGGAAAATCTGAGAGAATCCTGTTCTGGCAGAATCCAGCTCAAATTTAGCATTGAGTGTAAGGTGTCGTTACAGTGCCTTCGGAAAGTATTCAAACCGCTTAACTTTTTCCACATTTTGTTATATTACAGCCTTATTCTAAACTTGATTAAATAAATGCAAATCCTCATCAATCTACACACAATACCTCATTATGACAAAGCGAAAACAGTTTTTGATTTTATTTTAGCAAACGTATTAAAAAAAAACAGAAATACATTATTTACCTAAGTATTCAAACCCTTTGCTATGAGACTCGAGCTCCTGTTTCCATTGATCATGGTTGAGATGTTTCTACAACTTGGGGTTCAAACTTTAGGGGTTCAAAAACAGCAGGGGTTGAAATTTTAGAATTTTTAGAACCCAGATCCTACATTTGAATATTAAAATAGATTTTATTTTATTGCCCTTCTCTGTAAGCATGCTGAAAGTCTGTTAATTTGTTTACAGAGAAATAGCATTGTATTTGGTCAAAAACTTTTTTTCCCACAGTTTACTAAGATGTGGCAACAAGCTTATAGGTCTGCTGTTAGAACCAGTAAAGGCCGTTTTATCAGTCTTGTGTAGCGGAATTACTTTGGCTTCCCTCCAGGCTTGCGGATAAAGACTTTCCTCTTGGCTCAGATTAAAGATATGACAGATGGGAGTGGCTATAGAGTCAGCTACCATCCTCAGTAGCTTTCCATCTAATTTGTCATGAAAGGAGGTTTGTCATTATTAATCGATAACCCAAAAATGTCCACCGCTCCCACACTAACTTTACAAAATTCAATGTTTTTCTTTAATTATTTGTTTTTTTATGCATGAATATGATGGCTAACTGTTCACGTTTGCCAATGAAGTAATTATTCAAATAATTGGCAACATCAAATGGTTTTGTGAAGTGTAAGCCATCAGATTCATTGAAAGATGGAGTTGAATTTGTCTTTCTGTCCATAATTTAAAGTACTCCATCATCAGTTTTCCATCATTCATTATATCATTGATCTTGGCTTCATAATACAGTTTCTTATTCTTTTTGTTGAGTTTAGTTACATAATTTCTCAATTTGCAGAAAGTCAGCCAGTCAGATGTGTAGCCAGACTTATTAGCCACTCCTTTTGCTCCATATCTTTCAACCGTACAGTTTTTTAATTCCTCATTAATCCATGAAATTTAACAGTTCTAACAGTCAGTTTCTTAACAGGTGCATATTGTTCAATAATTGGAAGAAGCAATTTCATCAAGTGCAGCATCTGGATGCTTCTTATTAATCACATCAGACCAACAAATATTTTTCGCATCATCCACAGCAAAAAAAAATTGTGTGATCTCTTAAACACTATTTTGGGCCCAGCTTTTGGAACTTTGTTACGGTAAATAAATAAAATAAATGAAATGATATTGGTGACATACAGATATTTAGCAGATGTTATTGCGGGTGTAGCGAAGTGCTTGTGTTCCTAACACCAAGAGTGCAGTAGTATCTAACAATTCACAACGATACACACAAATCTAAAAGTAAAATAATGGAATTTAGAAATATATAAATATTAGGACGAGCAATGTCGGAGTGGTATTGACTAAAATACAGTGGAACAGAATACAGTGTATACAGTACCAGTCAAAAGTTTGGACACACCTAATCATTCAAGGGTTTTAATTTATTTTTACTATTTTCTACATTGTAGAATAATAGTGAAGACATCAAAACTATGAAATAATACATATGGAATCATGAAGTAACCAAAAGTGTCTTAAACAAATCAAAAAATGTGATATTTGATACTCTTCCAAGTAGCCACCCTTTGCCTTGATGACAGCTCTGCACACTCTTGGCATTCTCTCAACACGCTTCACCTGGAATACATTTCCAACAGTCTTGAAGGACTTCCCACATGTTGGCTGAATATCAATGCATTGGCAAGGCCTAAAAAATAAATTAATCTTAAAGTGGTAATGGCCTAATTTTTAAAACACTTTTTGCATGCTTTTTTTGGGGGGGGGGGGGGGGGTCTATATATTGTATTACATTGAGGTCCTTGAAAATTACAACGTAGCGCTTAAAAAGTCCCTGACAGTCCTTGAATTTGACTTGCCAACGTCTATATGAACACTTGCTTAAAGGATGTATAGTCCTAAGCCTATGTTGTTGTGTAGGTGGCATTATGGGCCAATTTGCATATTCACAAGTACACATGTGGAACTGCATGAAAATTATTTTATTTTTGTTTCAAAGCATTTTGGCCCCATTATTTATAGAAAGACCCACCTGAGGTTTAAGAAGTTTGTAATTTCCACTTTGAAATGGGACTTAATTTTCCCTCACAAACGTGTGAAAACTGATTACAACGGTGTCGTTTCATCAAGATAAACCACCGTCAGCAAAACGTACGTGAAATGGATCAAACAAAACTCGGTAATCACCAGCACCCTGTGCATAAGCACTACAAGAAACAATTACAGACAAAGACATGGGGAGGGGAACAGAGGGTTAAATACACAACATGTAATTGATGGAAATGGAACGAGGTGTAATGTCAGACGAGACAAAACCAATGGAAAATGAAAAGTGGATCGGCCATGGCTAGAAGGTCGGAGACGTCGACCGCCGAACGCCGCCCGAACAAGGAGAGGAACCAACTTTGGCGGAAGTCATGACAGTACCTCCCCCTTGACGCGCGTCGACACCAGCCTTGGGGACAACCCAGAGGGCGAGGCGCAGGGCGATCCGGACGAAGACGGTGGAACTTCTGTAGCATTGAAGGGTCCAACAAGTCCCAGACCGGAACCCAGCACCTCTCCTCCGGATCGTACCCCTCCCACTCCACAAGATACTGAAGGCCCATCGCCCGACACCTCGAATCCAGTATGGAGTGAACGGTGTACGCCGGGGACCCCCCGATGTCCAGAGGGTTGCGGAGGAACTTCCCGCATCTCAGACTCCTGGAGCGGGCCAGCCACCACCGCCCTGAGGAGAGACACATGGATTGAGGGGTTAATACGGTAATCGGGTGGAAGCTGTAACCTATAACATACTTTGTTCACTCTCCTCAGGACTTTAAATGGCACCACAAACTGTGGACCCAGCTTCCGGCAGGGCAGACGGAGGGGCAGGTTTCGGGTCGAGAGCGAACACCGGGGCCTCACTGCGATCTACGTTCTCCTTTTGGCGCATCACGGCCTGCTGAAGGTGAACACGGACAGCCTCCCATGTCTCCTCCGCGCGCCTGAACCAGTCGTCCACCGCATGAACCTCGGTCTGACTCTGATGCCAAGGCGCCAGAACCGGCTGGTACCGCAGTACGCACTGGAAGGGAGAGAGGTTAGTGGAGGAGTGGCGAAGCGAATTCTGTGCCATCCCGGCCCAGAGCACGAACGCCGCCCACTCCCCCGGCCGGTCCTGGCAATAGGACAGCAAAAACCTGCCCACATCATGGTTCACTCTCTCCACCTGCCCATTACTCTCGGGGTGAAACCGGTGGAAAATCAGTCAGAAATTCCACCGACAGGTGCGACCAAGGCAGCTGTGGAACAGGTAAGGGATGTAGCTTACCTCTGGGCAGGTGCCTAGGAGCCTTACACTGGGCAAACACCGAGCGCTCAAACAGCGCACTGTCCGACCGATCCCAGGATGACCAGAGGAGGGTGACGTGTGGGCCCAATAGATCAACCGGTCACGAACAGCAGACGGAACGTACAGACGCCCAGCGGGACACTGGACGAGAGTGGGCTCTGCACGTAACGCCTGCTCAATGTCCGTGTCCAGCTCCCACACTACCGGTGCCACCAGGCAGGAGGCGGGGAGTATGGGAGTGGGATCAATGGGCCGCTCCTCTGTGTCACACAGCCGAGAAAATGTGTCTGCCTTCGCGTTCTGGGAGCCTGGTCTGTAGGAAAGGGTAAACACAAAATGGGTGAAAAACATGGCCCACCTTGCCTGGCGAGGGTTCAGTCTCCTCGCTGCCCGGATGTACTCCAGATTGTGGTGGTCAGTCCAGATGAGAAAAGGGTGTCTAGCTCCCTCATGCCAATGCCTCCACGCCTTCAAGGCCCTGACGACAGCCAACAGCTCCCTGTCCCCCACATCATAGTTTTGCTCCGCTGGGCTGAGCTTCTTAGAGAAGGCACAGGGGCGGAGCTTCGGTGGCGTACCCGAGCGCTGAGAGAGCACAGCTCCTATCCCAGCCTCGGACGCGTCCACATCCACTATGAACGCCAAAGAGGGATCCAGATGAGCCAGCATGGGAGCCGAGGTAAACAGAGCCCTCAGGTGACTAAAAGCCCTGTCCGCCTCAGCCAACCACTGCAAACACACCGGGCCCCCCTTCAGCAGTGAGGTAATGGGAGTCGCTACCTGACCAAAACCCCAGATAAACCTCCGGTAGTAGTTGGCAAACCCTAAGAACCGCTGCACCTCCTTTATCGTGGTGGGAGTTGGCCAATTCCGCATGGCTGAGATGCGGTCACTCTCCATCTCCACCCCTGAGGTGGAAATGCGAAAAACAAGCATTTCTCAGCCTTGACCTACAGGTCATGCTCAAACAGGCGACCAAGTACCCTGCGCACCAGGGACACATGCTCGGCGCGTGTAGCGGAGTATATCAGAATGTCATATATATATATACACACCACTACACCCTGCCCGTGCAGGTCCCTGAAAATCTCGTCTACAAAGGCTTGGAAGACTGATGGCGCATTCATCAACTCGTACGGCATGACGAGGTACTCATAATGCCCTGAGGTGGTACTGAAAGCCATCTTCCACTCGTCTCCCTCTCAGTTATGCACCAGGTTGTAAGAGATCCTGAGATCCAGTTTGGTGAAGAGGCTCACCCTGTGCATTGACTCAATCGCTGTGGCTATAAGTGGTAGCGGGTAACTATACCTCACAGTGATCTGGTTCAGATCCGATAGTCAATACACGGGTGCAGACCTTCCTCCTTCTTCTTCACAAAAAAGAAAGTGGATTTTTTTATTGATCTTCAATAAGGCACTTATTACATCATAGACATCAAATGGTTGAAATTAAAATGATAAATGTGTAACTACAGTATTACACCGAATTAGTCAGCAGTCATTGAATAATAAAGAAAATGTTTTTTTAAGGAAAATAAATTACACCTGATGGATTTTGGCATAGTTCTGACAATTAAACATAGTGACACAGGAGGGGCTGCCCCATGGGGTGCTGTTGTAATGGTTGACAACTGACATACCATATTGAGAATGACATGGTTGCTCTCTTATCTTTCTTGTGTTCACACAATTACACTGTTAATTGTGAAGGCTACACTGCTGAGAGAAAAATAAGATAAAATAACAGATATTGAAAAAGCTATTATGGTTGAAGCACCAGTCTAAGGAATCTATTAACAATCGCATCTCCTGCCAAGTATAACATGTTTTATTATACTACTCACACTGTAAGGTGTAATGTACTGGCCCTACACTATCCATACTCTGACACTGTGCTTACAGAGGCAACTGAAACACTTAACATGCAGAGCAGGGGTATTCAACTCTTACCCTACGTGGTCCAGAGCCTGCTGGTTTTCTGTCCTACCAGATAATTAATTGCACCTACTTGGTGTCCAAGTCAAAATCAACCAATATAAATGTAAGCAGTCCATATGGTGTGATTTATGTTTTTGTTACCCAGAGGGTCACTTTCTCAGGGGTGTTATTGTTGGGGAAAGGGTTTATTTATCCTTCCACACTTGACAGAAGTAGATGTATAACTGTGTGAGATGGAACAGCGAAACCCCTTTGAGAATTAATGTTGGAGATCAACAAGATAGAACAGACACTCAAAGATAAATCGGTTATGTTAAAGAAGCAACACAGACAGGGTTGCAAAGTTAAAAGCACTCTATAGTGGGTGTTGTTGATGAGGAAGCAGGTGCTAAATCAATATGTTGGTTTTCTTTCACTATGACACTGTATGGACAAACACTAGCTTATGTAGATTTTTTAGGCCTACCCAAGCCCCCACTTAAATCTGCTCTGATGCGCCAGAACCTGTGCCAGTGCCACTCAGAAGCAAAAGGCTAAAACACCCTGCAAGCCACCAACTAATTGTACCAAGAATTGCCATGATGTTGTCCAATATTTTACTGCAGAGAATATTGATCCTTCATGCTCCATGGAGAGAAAGGTCACCTTCTTCCTCTTCAATTGAGAGATCCCCCTCACCAAAGCACTGCAAAGGCTCAGACCCTTTACCTATGCCGGAAGCAAGTATGATACATTTAAACCATTTTTAATGATATTGAAATTAGGCTGTTATATTTGTTGTATACTTTGTGAGATCCATGACCTTTTTAAACTTCAATCTGAAGATTTACTAAAGATCGAAGAGCATCTAATGGAGAATAGTTTCTGAAAATACATGGTGAGAAATGAAATGTTTCATGGAATGAGTTGAATGACATTATACACTGAGTGTACAAAACATTAGGAACACCATCCTTATATTGAGTTGCACCCCTTTTTGTCCTCAGAACAGCCTCAATTTGTTGGAGCAAGGTGTCAAAAGCGTTCCACAGGGATGCTGGCCCATGTTGACTCAAGTGCTTCCCACAGTTGTGTCAAGTTGGTTGGATGTCCTTTGGTAGGTGGAACATTCTTGATACACTTGGGAAACAGTTAAGAGTGAAAAACCCAGCAGTGTTTGCAGTTCTTGACACACTCAAACCGATGTGCCTGGCACCTACTACCATACCTCATTCAAAGGCACTTAAATCTTTTGTCTTGCCCATCCAACTTCTGAATTATACACAATCCATGTCTCAGTTGTCTTAATGCTTAAAAATCCTTCTTTAAAGATTCTTCCATTCAAAGTTAATAAAGCCAGGCTAGCTGGATAGTTTTGTATGTAAGTCTATGAGACAAAATGGCAGCCACAATGTTTTTAGCTCGTAATGGTTTAGTTTGCACGAACGAAGGCTCACAACATTTTAATGTATTTTAACATGTTATATTTCATGAGATTTGTTAGTTACAGTTCCTTCAGAAAGCAGTTACTTATTCCACATTGTGTTGTGTTATAGCTTGAATTCTAAATGGAATTTTTTTAATCATAATTCTCACCCATCAACACACAATACCCCATAATGACAAAGTGTAAACGTATTTTAGAAATTTTGGCAAACTTATTGAAAATGAAATACATAAATATCTCATTTACATCAGCATTCCCACCCCTGATTCAATACATTTTAGAATCACCTTTGACAGTGATTACAGCTGTGAGTCTTTCTGGGTAAGTCTCTAAGAGCTTTGCACACCTGAATTGTACAAATGTGCAAATTATTATTTTCAAAATTCTTACATTTCTGTCAAATTGGTTGTTGATCATTGCTAGACAATAATTTTCAAGTCTTGCCATAGATTTTCAAGCAGATTTAAAACTAACTCGGCCACTCAGGAACATTCACTGTCATCTAGGTAAGCAACTCCAGTGTAGATTTGGCCTTGTCTTTTAGGGTATTGTCCTGCTGAAAGGAGAATTAATATCCCAGTGTCTGCTGGAAAGCGAACTGAACCAGATTTTCCCCTAGGATTTTGCCCGTGCTTAGCTCCATTCCATTTACTCTTTTGTCCTGAATAACTCCCCAGTCCTTAACGATTACAAGCATACCCATACCTACATGCACTCATTACCTCAATTACCTCGACTAACCTGTACCCCCACACATTGACCTGGACCGGTACCCCCTAAAAATAGCCTTGTCATTGTAATTGTCTTGTGTTACTTATTTTTATTTTATTTAGTAAACTCTTTTTTTTCTTAAAACTGCATTGTTGATTATAGGCTTGTAAGTAAGCATTTCACAGTAAGGTCTACAACTGTTGTATTCGGCGCATATGACAAATACAATTTGATTTGATACCATGATGCTGCCACCACTACGCTTAAAATATGGAGAATGGTACTCAGTAATGTGTTGTATTGGAATTGCTCCAAACATAACAGTTAGTATTCAGGACAAAAAGTGAATTGCTTTGCCACATTTTTTGCAGTATTACTTTAGTGCCTTGTTGCAAACAGGATGCATGTTTGAGAATATTTTTAATTCTGTACAAACTTCCTTTTTTTCACTCTATCAATTAGGTTAGTATTGTGGAGGAACTAAAATGTTGTTGATTCTTCCTCAGTTTTCTCCAGTAACTGTTGTAAAGTCACCATTGGCCTCATGTTGAAATCCCTGTTCAGTTTCCTTCCTCTCCGGCAACTGGTGACTGGGTGTATTGCTATACCAAGTGTAGGGATATTGAATGTCTGTTTTTTTTACCCATCAACCAATAGGTGCCCTTCTTTGCGAGGCATTGTAAAACCTCCCTGGTCTTTGTGGTTGAATCTGTGTTTGAAGTTGACTGCTCGACTGAGGGACCTTAGTTAATTGTATGTGTGGGGTACAGTGATGAGGGTTGCCAATCAGCAGAGACAAAGAGTCCATGCAACTTATTATATGACTTGTTAAGCACATTTTTACTGCTGAACTTATTTAGGCTTGCCATAACAAAGGGGTTGAATACTTATTGACTTAACACATGAAAGATTTTAATTTTGTATTAATTTGTCAAAAATTCAAAAAACATTATTACACTGACATTATGGGGTATTGTGTACAGGCCAATGAATTTTCTTTTAGCAATTTCATCCATTTTAACTTTAAGGCTGTAACACAAATAAATGTAGAAAAAGTCAAGGGCTGTGATCACTTTCTGAAGGTACTGTAACTGTTGAATGTTAACCGCTGTCACGCCCTGACCTTAGTTATCTCCGTTTTCTTTATATTTTGATTAGGAGTGTGACTAGGGTGGTTACGCTAGTTTTTGAATTGTCTGGGGTTTTTGTATTTCTATGTTGGCCTGATATGGTTCTCAATCAGAGACCGCTGTTTATTGTTGTCTCTGATTGGGGATCATGTTTAGGTAGTGTCGTGGAATAATCCGAATTTGTTGGTAACATATGTAAGATGTTTTATATTCATCATATGTTTGTAAGTTACTTCTCATCAAGAATGTTAATTTTGTATAATACTGTGGCAGGGTTTGCAGTATCTGTTCTATGTCAAGACTAAGTTGTTTGGGCTAGAGAGAGGGGAGCGGTCAAGCATGTATCTCTTGGCTCCACAATGTCTGTGTGCCAGTTAGTGTGTCTCTGTGATCTTGTCAAGATAGGATTGGTTGTATTTAGAGTTGGTAGTATCTAAATGACAATTTGATATATGCCTGTTGATATGGAGAATTGGTTTATGGTTCTGGGGTTTGAGTAAGGAGACAAAGCTGAACGATTTATTATGTCTATGCTGTCTGACTATGTGTGTTTTTTGCTATTAAAGGAACTCAGCTGCAATGAGAGGGGGCTCTCAGAGAATTCATGGTTAGACACTGAATTGCCTGAGAGTCACAGGATTGTGATAGAGCTGATATAATTAAAGATGGACTTTGATAACTAACTCTGACTTGTGTGTGGTTTGCTCCCATGATTTGGTAAATAGAGGAAATTTCCACGACAGTAGCCATTTCCCTTTTGTGTTTTGTGGGATCTTGTCTATGTGTAGTTGCCTGTCAGGATTCATTTGCATAGCTTCACGTGTCATTTTGTTATTTTGGTTAGTTTGTTCAGTGTTCATTCTTATAATAATAAAGAATGTACGCATACCACGCTGCGCCTTGGTCCGATTCATACGGCGAAAGTGACAGAAGATCCCACCACAAAAGGACCAAGCAACGTCTTAATGAGGAGCGGACATCCTGGGCCCGGGAGAAAGATGAGTGGAGGACATCCTGGACCTGGGAGGAGGTAATGGCAGGGGACAAGACCCTGCCATGGAAGCAGGTGGAGATAGCGCAGGGGGAACGGCGACGATACGAGGGGACACGGTTAGCACGGAAGCCCGAGAGGCAGCCCCAATCATTTTGGGGGGAGCACACGAGGAGATTGGCTGAGTCAGGTTGGAGACCTGAGCCAACTCCTCGTGCTTACCGTGGGGAGCGTGTGACTGGTCAGGCACCGTGTTATGCAGAGATGCGCACAGTGTCTCCAGTTCGCATTCATAGCCCTGTGCACTCTATTCCAGCTGCTCGCATTTGCCGGGCTAGAATGGGCATCCAACCAGGATGGATGATGCCGGCTCAGTGCTCCTGGTCTCCAGTAGACCTCCTTGGACCAGGATATCGGTGCCACCTGTACCGGTCCCACACACCAGGCCTCCAGTGCGCCTCCACAGTCCAGTACGTCCTGTGCTTGCTCCCCTCACTCGCCCTGAGATGCGTGTCTTCAGCCCGGTACCACCAGTGCCGGCACCACGCATCATGTCTCCAGTGCGCCTCCACAGTCCAGAGCTTCCGGCGACAGTTCCCAGTCCAGAGCTTCCGGCGACGTTTCACAGTCCGGAACCTCCAACGACGGGCACAGTCCGGAACCTCTAACGACGGGCCACAGTCCGGAACCTCTAACGACGGGCCACAGTCCGGAACCTCCAGCGACGAGCCACAGTCCGGAACCTCAGTCCGGAACCTCCTCCGACGGGCCACAGTCCGGAACCTCCACCGACGGTCCACATTCCGGAACCTCCAGCGACGGTCCCCAGTCCGGGGTCTCCAGCGACGGTTCCCAGCGATGATCCGCAGTCCAGAGCCTCCGGCAATGATCCACGGTCCGGTTCTACAAATGCAGAGGGATCAGCGTAAAGAGTGGGGGCTGCGTCCAGAACCGGAGCCGCCACCAAGGGTAGATGCCCACCCGGAACCTCCCCTATAGGTTCAGGTTTGCGGCCTGGAGTTCTCACCTTTGGGGGGGATACTGTCACGCCCTGACCTTAGTTATCTCTGTTTTATTTATATTTTGGTTAGGTCAGGCTGTGACTAGGGTGGGTACACTAGTTTTTGTATTGTCTAGGGTTTTTGTATGTCTAGGGTTGTTGTAGGTCTAGGGGTTTTGTATTTCTATGTTGGCCTGATATGGTTCTCAATCAGAGACAGCTGTTTATCGTTGTCTCTGATTAGGGATCATATTTAGGTAGCCATTTCCCTTTTGTGTTTCGTGGGATCTTGTCTATGTGTTGCCTGTCAGCACTCATTTGTATAGCTTCACTTGTCGTTTTGTTATTTTGTTCAGTGTTCATTCTTATAATAATAATGTACGCATACCACGCTGCGCCTTGGTCCGATTCATACGACGAACGTGACAACCGCTAACTAACTTAGCACTAGGTCCTAGCTAGTACGTTATTACGCCAAACTTTTTTAAGCTTCTGTTATTAGCTAGCTGTCAGTGGGTCTTTGTTACACTGAATATATACATGCCTTTTCTATGCTTAATTTTACTTTTAGCCTGTATAATGGAAAAATTCTGTAACGTTAGCTACTGTTGTAGCCTATGTAATACAAGGGCGTTATTTCAGTGGTTTTGTAATGTTACACCACCTTATTTTGGTGTAATGCCATCACTAATTACATGAGTAGCTGAGAGCTATATCATATTATGAAGTACACTATAGATACAAAAGTATGTGGACACCCCTTCAAGTTAGTGGATTCAGCTATTTCAGCCACCCCTGTTACTGACAGGTGTATAAAATAGAGCACACAGCCATGCAATCTCCATAGACAAACATTGGCAGTAGAATGGCCTTACTGAAGAGCTCAGTGACATTCAATGTGGCACCATCATAGGATGCCACCTTTTCAACAAGTCAGTTTGTCAAATGTTTGCCCTGCTAGAGCTGCCCCAGTCAACTGTAAGTGCTATTATTGTGAAGTGGAAACGTCTAGGAGCAACAACGTCTCAGCTGTGAAGTGGTAGGCCACACAAGCTCACAGAATGGGACAGCCGAGTGCTGAAGCGCATACCACGTAAAAATCGTCTCTCCTCAGTCACTACCGAGTTCCAAACTGCCTCTGGAAGCAACATCAGTACAATAACTGTTCGTCTGAGCTTCATGAAATGGGATTCCATAGTCGAGCAGCCACACAGCAGTGGAAACACATTCTTTGGAGTGATGAATCAGGCTTCACCATCTGTCTTCTGACGATGAATCTGGGTTTGACGGATGCAAGGAGAACACAATGGTCTGGGTTCGAGCTAGGCCCCTTAGTTCCAGTGAAGAGAAATCATACCGCTACAGCAAACAATGACATTCTAGATGATTCTGTGCTTTGTAGAAACAGTTTGGGGAAGGCCCTTACCTGTTTCAGCATGGCAATGCCCCCATGCACAAAGCAAGGTCCATACAGAAATGGTTTGTCAAGATCCGTGTGGAAGAACTTTACTGGCCTGCACAGACTGCAAGCCAGGCCTAATCGCCCAACATCAGTGCCCAACCTCACTAATGCTCTTGTGGCTGAATGGAAGCAAGTCCCTGCAGCAATGTTCCAACATCTAGTGGAAAGCCTTCCCAGAAGAGTGGAGGCTGTTATAGCAGCAAAGGGGGGACCAACTCCATATTAATGCCCATGATTTTGGATTGAGATGTTGGACGAGCAGGTGACCACATACTTTTGGTCATGTAGTGTAGTTCCCCAACGTAGCCTGTTTGAAAAATCTTTCCAGCTCTCTCTGTTTCAATAACCACTCAGCATGAAAGGGGAAAAAATGTCATGCTCTGATCCGGTGGAAACATCTTAAAATAGGCCTACCTGATTACTTCTTGTCCCTTGCGCAAATAGTCTACAGCTGTGTATTTGTCCAGAGCTCACTGGCGTGGGAAACTCTGAGGGCCCAGAATATTTCATACAATGTTGCTAGTTTGCTAACACAATCATAACTGGCAGATCAGTAGAAATGCTATGATAATGTGGCACTCCAAATGGAAAAGGTTTTCCCGACCGCTGGTGTAGCCTATTACCGGCAACCTAAGGAGCATAATGGCAAAATCTGCAAAGACCAGCAGCAGTGGGCAGCAGGAGCAGGAGGGTGGAGAACAGCTTTTTACCTTCTTCTGGTTAGGCTAAATTGATCTTTGGCTCCCTCATTAGTAATTAGTTTGTCTTCATTTTAAAGCATCAGACAACCTCAGTAGCCTACACATAGTTGATTTTATTCAAACATAGAGTTTGTCTATACATGGAAATATACACATTAAATATTTCTACCAATTCCTGGAAGCTGAAAATGTCCCAGTCCTTCCATGGCCTGCATACTCACCAGACATGTCACCCATTGAGCATGTTCGAGATGGATCAACATGTACGACAGTGTGTTCCAGTGCCCGCCAATATTGAGGAACTTCGCACAGGCATTGGAGAGGGAAGGGACAACATTCCACAGTCCAAAATCAACAGCCTGATTAACTCTATGAGAAGGAGATGTGTCGCGCTGCATGAGTCAAATGGTGGTCACACCAAATACTGACTGGTTTTCTAACCCACGCCCCTTCCTTTCTTTTAAGGTATCTGTGATCTGTATTCCCAGTCATATGAAGTCCATAGATTTGGGTCTAATGAATTTATTTCAATTGACTGATTTCCTTATATGAACTATAACTCAGTGAAATCTTTGAAATTGTTGCATGTTGCTTTTATATTTTTGTTCAGTGTATGTATATATATATATTCATATTCCGGATTTTGACATTGCTAGTTATAATATTTCTGTTTCTTAATTCCTTTCTTTAATTTTGGGGGATTTCCTTGTATTGTTTTATACTGTTACTGCACAGTTGGAGCAAGGAACATAAGCGTTTCGCTACACCCGCGATGTAACGGCTTTCTTCCACTGAAGGAGAGGACCAAAATGCAGCGTGGTTAGAGTTCAACATGTTTAATAAAGACCATACACGTGAACACTACAAAATACAAAACAACAAATGTGAAAACCGAAACAGTCCTATCTGGTGCAATGACACAAAGACAGAAGACAATCACCCACAAAATACCCAAAGAACATGGCTGCCTAAATATGGTGCCCAATCAGAGACAACGATAAACACCTGCCTCTAATTGAGATCTAGGCAACCATAGACTTCCATAAACACCTAGACTAGAACACACCCCATAAACATACAAAACCCCTAGACCAGACAAAAACACATAAATCCCCCATGTCACACCCTGACCTAACCAAAATAATAAAGAAAACAAAGATAACTATGGCCAGGGCGTGACACGCGATAACATCTGCAAAATATGTGTACGCAACCAATAAGATTTGAACAGATTTTGACCAAATCTTCAGTGACAATGGGCAAAATGCTAGCATGGTCGCATAGATTAGACCTAACATAGTAAACAAAAATTTGTGTAATATGTTACGTTTGATGTGGTTACGTAAGACAGAAGATTACTTAAGGCAAAAACTAACCCAAAGGTGGATGGTAGGGGTGGATGGGTAGGCTATAACAACTTTGCCACTACTTAGCATGTTAGCTAACCCTTCCCCAACACCTTAAACCTAACTTTAACCCTTTAACCGAACTCCTAAACTTAACCCTAACATTAACCCGTGCCCCTAGCCTAGATAATGCCTTCCAACTAGCTAACATTATACGTTAGCCACCTAGCCACTAGCTAACATTAGCCACAGATAATTGGAATTTGTAACATACAGTATCATACATTTAGCAAATTTGTAACATATTGTACAAATTGCAAATTTGTAACATATTGTACAAATTGTAATTCATAACATTTCATACAAATTGTAATTTGTAACATATCATATAAAAATGAATGATGGTCATCCACAAATAAATACATACCATATCAAATGTAACATATACTAATTTGAGAGTCCCGGATTTAATCCTTAAGAGCCTATTGATGCCAATCTAAGTAACATAATACAAAAGATCCACCAGTGTAAGCTAGAGATACGTATTTTTTTCAAGGGCTGCGTCAGTGGTGTTTGTAAGACCATGAGACATCCCGAAAATTGGTCTTCTCACAAAAACGACTGTAGCATCCAAACAAATGTGACCACTCTGTGGAAAGATGAGACTCTCACGATGGTGTTCACCATTTTGTTCTAGTGTCACGGGACTCGTCTAAAAGTCAACCCATACAGATTCATGGAAGTATGGGCATAGATTTGTGCCAGCAAAAATAAGGGGTTAAATATGTGTAAAATAAATAATAAAAATAAATATTTTCTGAGCTTTCTCATATCTCGTAGATATAGGACAGCCACATTGTTCCCCAATGAAGGATGTTCCCCAATGCTGAAAGGGGGGCCTGAGTGAAAACATTTGTGAACTCCTGATCTGGAGCTCATACAAGATGTAGCATCTTAATTTACTCCAGTCTCCTGCGCTGCCCTGGTAGTGTAGTGGCTAATATATGGAATGTAAACACACAGCCACAGCCCAAATTCCATCTTTATGCTGTCACTTTCACTGAGGAACTGCTATTAAATTACTGTTGCATGGAAAAGGATGAACTCTCACAGTGCATTTTTTATGAAAATTACTTCAGATGCAGTAAACATTAATTTCCAGCTCCACATGCGGCAGCAAGTTCTGCAAATTAACTTTGACATTATTTATCCTCATCTTTTCTTTAACCGACTGAAGTTGAGCTCCCACTGAGAGCTTATTTAGACAGTTGTAAATGGAAGAAAAATACATATTAGATTGGAATGGTTGCTTGTGTGACTTTTTGTATTGTGTCTTTATGTTTGTGTGCATGCATGTGCGTGTTTGTGACAAGTATCACAGGCTTACATGTGTAAGGACTGAGACTGTTAAATATATGTTTGATTGACAGAGGATAGTGCAATTTATTATTGCTAATAACAATGGTTTATAGTTATCCGTTATTTAAGTTAGACTATAACTACAGTTTATAGCATGTTCTGTAGCTCTGTGTCTATGAAGCCATCTGTTCGACCTCCCCAGTCCTGAATCAATGGCTGTAAATAGTGTTGCTAAAGAGCTCCATAATGGCAGCGTCAGCGTTTTATAACACAGAGACAGTTAAAGGAAAGAATGGTTCACCAAAGTAACACAAGCATTTTACTGCACCCGCTATAACATCTGCTAAACTGTGTACGTGACCAATACACACTCATTTGATTTGAAGTGTGCTTTATAATGCACCCTGTTTGATCAGTGAAGAGTTTCTGAGATCATGTTGGTATTATGGAACTTCCTATGCAATTCACATTATAGGTACAGCGATACCATTTGTTTTTCCCAAAAATATTCCTTACCCCCAGGATACTTCAACTGGCAACTATCTGGGCGAAAAAAGCAAAAGGAGCACTCTGTTTCTGCACTCTGTTTCTGCGTAAATCCGACAAACAAACAATAGGCTTACGTTTCTGCATGAATTGCCTTAACACTAAATAAAATATATAAAAAAAATAGACACTACAGCCAGAGTCTTCAGCACAGCCTTAGAAGGAGGCTAAACATCATTGCCACATGCTCACTCATGGCTTTGAGCAAGAATTTATTGATTTATTTTATTTGAAGTTATATTCTGATATTGTGATATCTGTTCTACTGCTACATTGATGTCTTGAAAATTATATACAATTCGGCTCTTGTTAGCCCTACAGCTGAGTTTGTGTGCATATGGCGGGTGTTCTGCAGTGTCGTCTAAAAACTGTGTTGTACATTGATGTCTAGAAAACTAGGCTATAAGAAATGTGGATTGTGGAAGCCAGTAGGCTACTTAGCTGCTACATCGTGTTTGACACTTATTTTCTCAATGTGTTCCGGTACCTCAGAGCCCTCCGGATAAACCCCCCCCCCCCCATGTGATCCGGGACCTACAAATGTACAAACTTTGCACTGCATACACTGCCATAAATGACACCAACCGTGAAAAAGGGTTAAATATTGTATTGTATTGTATTGTATTGTATTGTATTGTATTGAATATGGATTATTATCAATGACTTATCCACAGCTGTAACAAGTTGTCCAGTGTAGGAACTCCTCACTGGTACCTTAGTTAATAGAAATACTTCAATACACTTAAAGTTTTTAATTTCCACACACACAGAAAAGCATCAAACTACACACCTAGTGCATATAGCACTTTGTAATTTTCTCTTACCACGGCAGAGAATAAAGGCTCTATGTTGCCCCTGCTAGATACAGGGTCATTCTTTGTAAAGGGAGGTATAATCCTCTGACCCTTCCACCACCCTAAAATGGGTGGATCTGTCAGCCATGGGGTGAGGTGTAAAATATGTGTACAGATGGGCAGATAGGGAAGAAAAGCTTCAGTGGAGATACAACTCATTGATTTGTGCTCCAGATGTAGGATCATAATTTGATCAGTATTTTGTTGCTGATCATTTTCCCGCACTGCAGAAAATGCAAACCTGTGGTGCATTTGAGTTTTAAAAAGGCTTCTAAAGTTTGTAATTTCCACTTAGAAAATTCTAACTTTATTTGCCCTGACAAAAATGTACCACCCCTACAAATTTGTCCATTCATTATAATCCACGTAATAATTCACATTTCCTGTTGGTGCAAGATTATTTCATGCTGTAGAAAACAGGCTCAAATTAAGATCCAACATCTGTATATACTTTTCCCTCCCTTCGCCCCTCTCTCTGTCTCTCTGCCGCGCCTCCCCTTCCCTTCACTTCCCATTTCTCCTTATCCGCCCACAGCCCTAGCAGACGTCTATCACCCCACATCAGACACACCGCACATTAAAACATCCCAGCAATCCATTTAATTTTCTATTACTGGTCCAAACCTGCAGTGACTGTCTGGATTGATGGTGTTTATTCAACTGTCTGCAAACACATCCCTGAATTATTATGGCTGCCCATAAAAATATCATTTACTGCTAATATTTTTCTCCCATGTCATATCGAAGTGACTTTGATGTATCCTTTTATATCTGCTTCATGTGTGATGTACTAGTAGGAATATACACATCACTGGAGAAAACAACTTACATGCATGTGCACATACACATATCCATTTCCATATCTTCTGATGTACACATAAATAGGCAAAAATGCAGACATCAACATACATATCCACATTTATTTGCACAACACTCATTCACACATAAACGTACAGTATGTATGTGTGCACAGATTGAATTTGCAGACAGCTTAAATTGCTCATGCCGCTTGATTGCAGAAACACATTTGGAGCGTCAAGAGGAAACACTTCAGCAATAAACATTTTAAATCAGGTTGGTATTCTGGAGCAGTGGCTGTGTTAGAGTTACATATGTTTAGCTGAATCTCTTACTATGTTTTTTAGTATACTTGTCTTTCAAAGTTTTAAGTGTGATCTGTAATTAAAATGAATGATACAAATTAATTTTCAACAACTGTGTGTCTGCGGGTGGTGGGAGTAGGGAGGGACACACTGAGGCTAGCTAGATGACAAGATACACTTGTGGATAGTATAGCACACAAGAGCTTGGCCTGACTGGGCCTTGCCTGTCATCTCTGTTAATATAATGTAGTATCAAACGTAATAAGAGTATCACAAGAAACTTGACATCAGTAATGATATTCAGGATGATAAATTAACAATTTCCTAAGAAGTGGGACTGATATTGCCACATAAACATCATAGTAGATGTCTGGGTATGGTTCTTTCACAGCATCCTAACCAGCATGCTTTTATATCAGCATAGAGCAGGCAGAAACTTGAAAAAAAAATGTAAACTGTGGAAACAAAATTCCTGATGAATGTCATGAGTGCTAATTGTATTATTTACTAGAGAATGAGTTGTCATTAGCAGCTTTAGAATAACAGCCCGGGTTACATTGTTTCCCACTCATCACTGTGTGTGCAGTTTTGTGTAAAAATATTCTCAAAATTTTTCAAAAGACCTTCTCAGTAGGAGAAAATAATGACACCTACACTTTCTCTATGAAACTAATTGTGGAAAAAATGTCATCCTGTGGCACAGAGACACAGTCCACTATGTACTCTTCTGCTGTTCTGTTCTCCAGTATGGGAGTTTCTATTGTCCCATGCATTCACACGGCAGCAGCACAGCTCCCTGTGTCACATCATTGCATCCTGCAGTTAGCCTCAGACAGGAAGTACTGAAAGAGAGTGGACCTGCTGGGACCACCGTCTGTGGAGAAAAAAAAGCTGCTTTTACACTCTGTCCTTCTCAAAGGAAAACATGACATATGTGACTCACCACCTGGATTCGGTCTTATGTAGCAACATTTGAATTTATGTTTTTTTTTACATTGGATAAAAGTAGAGACTCAGAGCTACAAAATTGTAAATTATACACTGCATTTGGGGGAACAATGGAAAAGTAATTCTGCTTTGAATTCTTTTTAATTCTACTCATTTTTGAGAAACCCGTTTTTCAATGTTTTGGTACTATTGGAGAGCCCTTCTTTGTCTAAACCCTTTCAGCATTGTTCACACCCTCTTAAGCCTTAACCCCAACCATCTCTTTAAGGGTTGATCCATCCGTTCTGTACTAACTTGCCAGCTACTTCCAGACATCACAGCTCACTGAACATTACTCACCCTATCGCTCTATCTGTGGTTTTGCATTCAGTGTGCACACTGGATGCTCTGGCCAATAAGTAGGGCTGTTCCAAAAGCTCTGACTTCACAACTACGGGTAAGCAACCAAGCTAACATTGGCTAGCTTCTTCCACACACCTAATGAGAGAACACTCCACTCTGACTATTTTACTCACCCTAGCAGAGCTGGTTAGGCTTTTTTCATGTTATCCAGAGTGTTGGTGACTGTAACTGTGCTGCTGGCAACAATTGAATTATGATTTGTTGCCGATGTTTACTGACAACGCACATATTCAAGGTGTTGAGCGTTCAACAACGCATCAGTTATTCTGCGCTCTGGCACACTATGTGTCTTTTGTTAAGAAATGTAGCTAGGATAGCTAGCTAGGTAAACCATGAATCCTGATGCATGACGTAACGTTAGTTAGCGAGCCAGCCAGCTAACGTTAGCTAGCTAACAGTACAATTTAACTTGAAATGAAAATACTTTGTCAAAATTAGAGTGGAGTCTTTTGTTAAGACATATAGCTAGCTAGCTAAATAATGGACCATAATCACAACTCATGACGTTACTACCCTGCATGAATCTGCAGGTAGCTAACCAACCAGGTTCTATGGCTATAACTAGCCAAGCAAAGGTGTCTGAGATATGAAGCTAGCGACCCAGCCAGCTAGCAATACACTTGAAATGAAACCACTTTCTGTCAAAATTAGAAACGTGTAAAATCTGAAAATCTTACCAGTTTACGGTTGGACAAGTCTCCTGTCTGATGCCATGCATGGTTTCCTTAGTTTGACGATGTAATCCAGACTGGTGTTTTCTCCATCTCCTTAGCAATCATACTCAAATTCCACTGATTTCAAAACTCGGTCCTCCAGAAAGCTAGCGAGCCCGCCAGCAAATGTTAGCTAGCTAACAGTACACTTTAACTTGACATTAGGTTAATGCAGTTTTACTAAACAATACATTTTTTTTAAAGTCGTGTTCGACATGATTACCTAAACATCCTGACCAGCTCCAATAGACAGACGCATGCTATATGGAAGACCAATCCAAACTCATCTCTCGGCATGTCCAGCCCCCTCATTATCTCAGCCAATCATGGCTAGCGGAAAGGTTGCTCACGTTTTCTGTGGCTAAACCAACTAGGCTCGCAATTTAACAATTGTATTCATATTTACAGATGGCATACAAGTTTGATATTAAGGCACATGAAAGTTCACATGTTCGAGAATGTATTTCTGCCCAAAAACGCATTTTGATGAAAAAAATGTTTTCCTTTCAAACAGCTCTTCTGTGAAGTCGTGACTTGCAACGTACGCCTAGTTTCCTGAATCGGGTCACATATACAGTGCCTTCAGAATGGATTTTGTGTCACTGGCCTTCACACAATACCCCATAATGTCAAAGTGGAATTATGTTCATAGACATTTTTACAAATTAAAAATCTGAAATGTCTTGAGTCAATAAGTATGCAACCCCTTTGTTATGGCAAGCCTAAATAACTTTAAGAGCAAAGATGTGCTTAACAACTCACATAAGAAGTTGCATGGACTCTGTGTGCAATAATTGTGTTTAACATGATTTGCCTCGCAAAGAACGACACCTATGGGTAAACATTTAAAAAGCAGGTATCGAATATCCTTTTGAGCATAGTGAAGTTATTGATTACACTTTGGAGGTTGTATCAATACACCCAGTCCCTACAAAGATACAGTTGACTTTCTACCCCAGTTGCCAGAGAGGAAGGAAACTGCTCAGGGATTTCACAATGAGGCCAATGGACGGATAAAAACTGAGGATGGATCAACAACATTGTAGTTACTCCACTATACTAACCTAAATGACAGAGTGAAAAGAAGGAAGCCTGTACAGAAAAATATTTCAAATATTTCAATAAGGCACTAAAGTAAAACTCCAAAAACGGTGGCAAAGAAATGAACTTTATGTCCTGAATACAAAGCGTTATGTATGTTTGGGGCAAATCCAACAACACATCATTGAGTCCCACTCTTCATTTTTTCAAGCATGGTGATGGCTGCATCATGTTATGGGTATGCGTGTCATCGGCAAGGACTAGAGAGTTTTTGGGGGGGATAAAAATGAATGGAATAGAGCTAAGTACAGGCAAAACCCTAGAGGACAACCTGGTTCAGTTTGCTTTCCAACAGACACTGGGAGACAAATTCACCTTTCAGCAGTACAATAACCTAAAACACAAGGCCAAATCTATACTGGAGTTGCTTACCAAGACAGCTTCAAAATCTATGGCAAGACTTGAAAATGGCTGTCTAGCTTGACAGAGCTTGAATAATTGTTATAAGAATAATGTGAATATACAGTATTGTACAATCCAGGTGTGCAAAGCTCTTAGAGACTTACCGAGAAAGACTCACAGCTATAATTACTGCCAAAGGGGATTTTAACATGTTTTGACTCAGGGGTGTGAATATTTTATCAAATTAGATATTTCATTATTCATTAGTGTTTCGTATTCAATACATTTTCAAAAAATTCTAAAAACATGTTTTAACTTCGTCATTATGTGGTATTGTGTGTAGATGGGTGATAATTTGTTTTAATTTGATCCATTTTGAATTCAGGCTGTAACACAACAAAATGTGGAGTAAGTGAAGGGGTATGAATACTTTCTGAAGGCACCATAGCTAGGTCAGGTGTATGAAGTGTTAGCTGCAGTCAGATGTCAGTCACAGCATGTTTCAAGAACAGGCGTTGGTGTGTTGGGGTTTCTAAAAGGCATTAACCTCACAAAGCTATGAGATGGTAGACAAACAAGACCAAGAGCAAGTCTTGGCAGCATGGTAGCAAAGATTCAATCATATTGAACACATCAATGTTAATTTAGCGCTTTAATCCATAGTAGCCCACTAATTTGCTGCATTCAGTAAATTATTAACCCCACAAATCAATTCCGAGTGATATATAGGTATGTCATACAATTTTTTATTTAACCTTATTTAACTCTTTTGTCATACAATTATCCCTGGTTAAAACCTCCATAAATAAACAATGCAAACTGCAACAATAACATTTAGACAACATGCAGTACAGTACAATGCTGTGAAAAGGCATTGGGTTGGGCGGAACTGGTTCCTTCCATTGTCACAGAGGAGAGACTAGCATGGCAGGTAGAGCAGAGAGTCCTAGCCAAAGAAATATAAGTAATAGAACAGGAATCCATTCAAGTCAATGATGACATGATGCCAGAGTTAGAGGTTCCAAGCCCGTTCTATTCATTCTATTTCTATGGTCCTAGCCCCCTATGGAGAACTAGCTACAGAGGACAGAGGGAGAAGGAAAGGAGTAGGAGGGGGAGGAGAGGAAGAGGAGTGGAGAGGAACAGGAGAGGAGGGGGAGAGAAAAGGGATAGAGGAGGGCTGAATGCAGATAGAACACAGCTCCCTGTTGACAGTCAACAGCACACCCTAAGAAGATTATGGACTATAAAACAGCTGCATCAATTGAACAAGGGAGTTATTTCAATTACCCCACACTGTATGATCAAGAAATTGACAGTAATGAAGATGGCTTCCATGTTATTGTTGTTACAGATAGAAAGGAAGGTGCATGCATGAAGCAGAGAATGATGTGTGTATTTTTTGTTATTATTTATTTGCTTATCTGACTTATTCTTATTGAGGACACCTTCCATAATTGATCTATCTACAGGTGAGGTGCAGTACATTTCCCAAACACAGAGAGAATATAATAAGACAGTGGCACATGTCTTATAGGACTCCTGAGGTAGAATGGAATGTTATTTCCACAAGGAGAACCAGCTGCCTTCTCATTGGCAAGAAAGGTTGCGCTAGGATTAATGTCACCTAATTGGAGAGAAAGTAGGGGACAGGGATAGCACCTATAGAATTAATAATAACATAAAACCCATAATATTTAAACTCCCTAGATTCTATTGACACACCGGTGCATCAAGTAGTTCGTAGCCCAAATGGCATCCAAACTGTTTGGACTAGAAACAAATATGACCCCACTGTAGAATGGGGAGACTCTCACAAACACGATGGTGTTCTCCAGTGTCACAGGACCCATCTAAACACAACCCATACAAATTAATGGAAGTATTTCCTGAGCATTCTTACATCTCCTAGCTATAGGACTGAAACTTCAAAACCTTATTCCTTATGATACATTTTTTTACAGTATTTTTTGCCTTTTATGAATGTATTATTTAGTGTGTTTCTATGGGCTAAAGTAGTCAAGACCAAATTCAATATTCTATCCCCAACATTTTTTATATTTTTTAAAAACTAAACGGGTTCTAAAATTCCAATAGCTAACGATTTAGACTTTTAAGATTTAAAAACATGTTGTAAGGCATATATCTTTTTTTTTTAATTATTATTTTTTTTTTTTACAGATGTAGTAATTATTGACAACACAATAAACCCACATTATTAAACCTGCAATTACAGCACCCCTGTAAAGCAGTGCATGACACTTATATGGATTTGCAAGTGCAGTGGATTCATGCTGGAATTAAAAACTGAGAAGGATAGAATGACAATTGGCAATGACAGGGGAAACATATTATATAGTCCAATTAATGCAATATTACAAGCCAACAGCAACATATCTTACGATGCACTATAACAACTCCAAGATCGCATAGCAGTTCAGACGTCTTTTGTCCTCGTCTTGTTGTGTCCTGTATATATATATATATATATATATATATTTACAACTTTTTTCACATACATTTTATTTTTATTTTCCATCAACTCATCTTCAAAACACTCTCCTGCAACCCGCCTCACCAATTTATATTTATAAAAAAGTATTATTTACCTCAGATCTGTAATCCTCCAAGAAGCTAGCCAGAAACTCCAAGAAGCTAGCCAGAAACTAGCCAGAAGCTAGCCAGGAGCTAGCCCAGAAGCTAATCCAGAAGCTAGTTAGCTTCTTTACTGGCAAATCGTTAGTATTCAGCTAACCACGGTTTGTGGTCATCAGCTATCCTTTAGCTCGAAAATCTATCGAAAATCTATCGCCAGTTTTGTACGGCGCAGCGCGGCTCGGAACGGAACATACCGGACCAATTTTTCTCTCCATGTCCCTGGATTTCAACTGCTCTCTGGACATTCATACCCGGATCTCACAGCTAGCTAGCTGCTATCCGTGTGACAATCGGCTTTCGTCGATTCCGGAGCAAACATCAATTATTCCGGTGCTAGCCAGCTCCGTCAATCACTCCTGAGTTCCATCATTCACTCCTGGGCTGCAGTCACCTATCCGGACCCGTTTTACTGCCTACGCGGAGCCCCACCGGGCCTTCACAACTGGACTGCCGACGTTATCTACCTGAAGGAGATCCGGCTGGCTCCTCCGTCGCGACGTTACCTGAACGCCCATCTGCGGCCCGCTAACCGTTAGCTGTCTTACCGGCTGCTATCTGAATAGACAATCAGACAATTTATTTATTTGTATTATTATTATTATGTTTTCTTCTCGGGCCTCTATATCTATTGTTCTTATTTTTGTTGTTGTTGTGTGATTTGGATTAATCCCCTCTACCACACGGAACCCCACTAATCTACTGACCGAACGCAAGAGGTGGCTAACAACATACCTCCATCCTATGCTAGCTTGCTACCGATGGCCTGGCTAGCTGTCTAAATCGCCGTGACCCTCAACCAACCTCTCCACTCACTGGACCCTTTGATCACTCGACTAAGCATGCCTCTCCTTAATGTCAATATGTCTTGTCCATTGCTGTTCTGGTTAGTGTTTATTGGCTTATTTCACTGTAGAGCCTCTAGTCCTGCTCACTATACCTTATCCAACCTATTAGTTCCACCACCCTCACATGCAATGACATCTCCTGGTTTCAATGATGTTTCTAGAGACAATATCTCTCTCTTCATCACTCACCAGACGACACCATTCTGTATACTTCCGGCCCTTCTTTGGACACTGTGTTAACAACCCTCCAGGCAAGCTTCAATGCCATACAACTCTCCTTCCGTGGCCTCCAATTGCTCTTAAATACAAGTAAAACTAAATGCATGCTCTTCAACCGATCGCTACCTGCACCTACCCGCCTGTCCAACATCACTACTCTGGACGGCTCTGACTTAGAATGCGTGGACAACTACAAATACTTAGGTGTCTGGTTAGACTGTAAACTCTCCTTCCAGACCCATATCAAACATCTCCAATCCAAAGTTAAATCTAGAATTGGCTTCCTATTTCGCAACAAAGCATCCTTCACTCATGCTGCCAAACATACCCTTGTAAAACTGACCATCCTACCAATCCTCGACTTTGGCGATGTCATTTACAAAATAGCCTCCAATACCCTACTCAACAAATTGGATGCAGTCTATCACAGTGCAATCCGTTTTGTCACCAAAGCCCCATATACTACCCACCATTGCGACCTGTACGCTCTCGTTGGCTGGCCCTCGCTTCATACTCGTCGCCAAACCCACTGGCTCCATGTCATCTACAAGACCCTGCTAGGTAAAGTCCCCCCTTATCTCAGCTCGCTGGTCACCATAGCATCTCCCACCTGTAGCACACGCTCCAGCAGGTATATCTCTCTAGTCACCCCCAAAACCAATTCTTTCTTTGGCCGCCTCTCTTTCCAGTTCTCTGCTACCAATGACTGGAACGAACTACAAAAATCTCTGAAACTGGAAACACTTATCTCCCTCACTAGCTTTAAGCACCAACTGTCAGAGCAGCTCACAGATTACTGCACCTGTACATAGCCCACCTATAATTTAGCCCAAACAACTACCTCTTTCCCAACTGTATTTGATTTATTTATTTATTTTGCTCCTTTGCACCCCATTATTTTTATTTCTGCTTTGCACATTCTTCCATTGCAAAACTACCATTCCAGTGTTTTACTTGCTATATTGTATTTACCTTGCCACCATGGCCTTTTTTGCCTTTACCTCCCTTCTCACCTAATTTGCTCACATTGTATATAGACTTGTTTATACTGTATTATTGACTGTATGTTTGTTTTACTCCATGTGTAACTCTGTGTCGTTGTATTTGTTGAACTGCTTTGCTTTATCTTGGCCAGGTCGCAATTGTAAATGAGAACTTTTTCTCAACTTGCCTACCTGGTTAAATAAAGGTAAATAATAAACTAAAGCATCACTGTATACAGCTGTGTCTTGCACCCATTATTTCAGAGGGGGCACAAACTGCATGAGGATGGAGGGGGTCGTGGGGTGTTAGTCGGAGAATTTTGCATTGTTCAAACACCTGAAACAGTGTTTCTCCCTGAGCCATATTATGCCTAATTCTATGTAATTTTTCTGCATAGGTTATCTAAGCATACCTCTTTAACTGTTCAATTGTCATTTTAATTAATTATGCACATGTATTATTTGGAGAGGTTTAATGCCTAAGGAGATGCAGTACATCTGGCATTCAGGTACAGTTGAAGTCGGAAGTTTACCTAAACTTAGTTTGAAGTCATTAAAACTCGTTTTTCAACCACTCCACAAATTTCTTGTAAACAAACTCTAATTTTGGCAAGTCGGTTAGGACATCTACTTTGTGCATGACACAAGTAATTTTTCCAACAATTGTTTACAGACAGATTATTTCACTTGTAATTCACAATCACAATTCCAGTGGGTCAGAAGCTTACATGCATTAAGTTGACTGTGCTTTTAAACAGCTTGGAAAATTCCAGAAAATGATGTCATGACCTTATAAGCTTCTGATGGGCTAATTGACATCATTTGAGTCAATTGGAGGTGTACCTGTGGATGTATTTCAAGGCCTACCTTCAAACTCAGTGCCTCTTTGCTTGACATCATGGGAAAATCAAAAGAAATCAGCCAAGACCTCAGAAAAATATTGTAGACCTCCACAAGTCTGGTTCATCCTTGGGAGCAATTTCCAAACGCCTGAAGGTACCACGTTCATCTGTACAAACAATAGTGCGCAACACCATGGGACCACGCAGCCGTCATACCGCTCAGGAAGGAAAGGTGAACCTATCTAGCTGGCTACCTAAAGAAAGCTTAATCAAATTGATAGGTGGCTAGTATTACAGAGAAACAAAAAAATGTATTTATTTATTTATCAAGATGGAATCAACATGCTACATAGCTTGATCAAATTAATTTACAAACATACAGTGCCTTGCGAAAGTATTCGGCCCTCTTGAACTTTGCGACCTTTTGTCACATTTCAGGCTTCAAACATAAAGATATAAAACTGTATTTTTTTGTGAAGAATCAACAACAAGTGGGACACAATCATGAAGTGGAACGACATTTATTGGATATTTCAAACTTTTTTAACAAATCAAAAACTGAAAAATTGGGCGTGCAAAATTATTCAGCCCCTTTACTTTCAGTGCAGCAAACTCTCTCCAGAAGTTCAGTGAGGATCTCTGAATGATCCAATGTTGACCTAAATGACTAATGATGATAAATACAATCCACCTGTGTGTAATCAAGTCTCCGTATAAATGCACCTGCACTGTGATAGTCTCAGAGGTCCGTTAAAAGCGCAGAGAGCATCATGAAGCACAAGGAACACACCAGGCAGCTCCGAGATACTGTTGTGAAGAAGTTTAAAGCCGGATTTGGATACAAAAAGATTTCCCAAGCTTTAAACATCCCAAGGAGCACTGTGTAAGCGATAATATTGAAATGGAAGGAGTATCAGACCACTGCAAATCTACCAAGACCTGGCCGTCCCTCTAAACTTTCAGCTCATACAAGGAGAAGACTGATCAGAGATGCAGCCAAGAGGCCCATGATCACTCTGGATGAACTGCAGAGATCTACAGCTGAGGTGGGAGACTCTGTCCATAGGACAACAATCAGTCGTATATTGCACAAATCTGGCCTTTATGGAAGAGTGGCAAGAAGAAAGCCATTTCTTAAAGATATCCATAAAAAGTGTCGCTTAAAGTTTGCCACAAGCCACCTGGGAGACACACCAAACATGTGGAAGAAGGTGCTCTGGTCAGATGAAACCAAAATGGAACTTTTTGGCAACAATGCAAAACGTTATGTTTGGCGTAAAAGCAACACAGCTGAACACACCATCCCCACTGTCAAACATGGTGGTGGCAGCATCATGGTTTGGGCCTGCTTTTCTTCAGCAGGGACAGGGAAGATGGTTAAAATTGATGGGAAGATGGATGGAGCCAAATACAGGACCATCCTGGAAGAAAACCTGATGGAGTCTGCAAAAGACCTGAGACTGGGACGGAGATTTGTCTTCCAACAAGACAATGATCCAAAACATAAAGCAAAATCTACAATGGAATGGTTCAAAAATAAACATATCCAGGTGTTAGAATGGCCAAGTCAAAGTCCAGACCTGAATCCAATCGAGAATCTGTGGAAAGAACTGAAAACTGCTGTTCACAAATGCTCTCCATCCAACCTCATTGAGCTCGAGCTGTTTTGCAAGGAGGAATGAGAAAAAATGTCAGTCTCTCGATGTGCAAAACTGATAGAGACATACCCCAAGCGACTTACAGCTGTAATCGCAGCAAAAGGTGGCGCTACAAAAATGAACTTAAGGGGGCTGAATAATTTTGCACGCCCAATTTTTCAGTTTTTGATTTGTTAAAAAAGTTAGAAATATCCAATAAATGTCGTTCCACTTCATGATTGTGTCCCACTTGTTGTTGATTCTTCACAAAAAAAGACAGTTTTATATCTTTATGTTTGAAGCCTGAAATGTGGCAAAAGGTCGCAAAGTTCAAGGGGGCCGAATACTTTCGCAAGGCACTGTACCTCCTGCCCCTCACCGGCAGCTCAAATCAAATCTCTCTCTTTGCCGAATAAACCCTTTAGGTTCTAGATAACATATTTTTTCTAAGAGTGATCTGTAACTGTTTAAAAAGCTATGTGCCCTTGGTGATGATCCTGTGATCTGTGGCTGGGCCCTGGGGGGAGTGCTGCAGTGCAGCCTGCAGTAAGGAGCAGGACAGGAGGGGAACAAAACAGGATCCAGTGAGATAGGAAGTCAGGGACCTGCTGAGTTTCTCTGCTCATTAGCCGCCTACATACTGCGCAGGCAGCTCCCCGCACCTCTTTCAGAGGGGTTGGGTTAAATGTAGAAGACACATTTCAGTTGAATGCATTCAGTTGTGCAACTGACTAGGTATCCCCTTTCCCTTTCCAATCCCTTTCCTAGTATGGTGTTGCATTGCATAGCAGCAGTTTTGCTGTCTCCTGACCAATTCTACTATTTATTCATTTATTCTTTACATAATGTTTCCGCCAACATTTCCTATGACCGAAAAGAGCTTGTGGGCATAATAACAGCGATCACTAACTTCGAGGCGCAAGACATACTGTTCACCCTGAACCAGGCCCGAATCAAGCATTTCACTACACCCGCAATGTCATTTTCTCAACATGTGTATGTGACCAATAACATTTGATTTGATTCGAATCTCTTAGACACAGAAAATAAAAAGGTGGCTTAAGAGAGGCCTATGCGCGGACAGCCGGTGAAACTGAATCAGCAAGTACATAAACCGCTTCTACCCTCCGTTCTATTGGCGAACGTACAATCAATGGAGAAGAAATTGTACGAGCTCTGTTCGAGACTATCCTGTCAGTGGGACCTGGAGAGCTGTAATATCCTATGTTTCACGGAGTCGTGGCTGAAGGGAGTATGTGTGTGTCTCTTTGTTAACAACAGCTGTTGCGCAATCTCTAATATTAAGAAAGTCTCAAGGTTCTGCTCACCAGAGTTAGAATATTTCATGATAAGCTGCAGACAATACTATTTACCAAGAGAGTTTTCATCTCTATTTTCGGAACTGTCTATTTACCACCACAAACCGATGCTGGCGCTAAGACCGCATTCAACGAGCTGTATAGGAAATAAGCAAACAATAAAATGTTCATCCAGAGGCTGTACTCCTGGTGGCCAGTGATTTTAATGCAGGATAACCTAAATCCATTTTACCTCATTTCTACCAGCATGTCACGTGTGCAACTACAGACGACACAAACTCTAGATCACCTTTTACTCCACACACAAAAATGCATACAAAGCTCTCCCTCGACCTGCATTTGGCAAATCTAACCATAACTCTGTACTCCTGATTCCTGCTTACAAGAAAAAACTCATTCAGGAAGTACCAGTGACGTGCTCAATACAGAAGCGGTCCGATGAAGCGGATGCTAAGCTACAGGACTGTTTTACTAGCGCAGACTGGAATATGGTCCGGGATTCATCTGATGGCATTGAGGAGTTTATCACATCAGTAACCGGCTTCATTAAAAAAATACATTGACAATGTCGTCCCCACATACATGCATATCACAACCAAAAGCCACAGATTACGGGCAAAATCCGCACTGAACTAAAGGCTAGATCTGACACTTTCAAGGAGGGGGACACTAATAAGGACCCTTCTAAGAAATCCTGCTAGGCCCTCCGATGGACCATTAAAATGGCAAAACCTCAAACAGGACTAAGGTCAAGTCCTACTACACCGGCTCTGATGCTCGTCGGATGTGGCATACGATCACAGATTAAAGGTAAACCCAGCCGTGAGCTGCCCAATGACGCAAGTACTTCAAGGCAAGCAACACTGAACCATGAATGAGAGCACCAGCTGTTTTGCACGACCGTGTGATCACGCTCTCCTGAGCCGATGTGAGAACGACCTTTTAGCAGATTAACATTCACAAGGCCGCAGGGCCAGTTGGATTACCAGGACGCATACTCATAGCATGAGCTGACCAGTTAGTGTCTTCACTGATATGTTCAACCTGTCCCTGACCCAGTCTGTAATACCAACATGTTTCAAGCAGACCACCATAGTCCCTATGCCCAAGAACGCCATGGTAACCTGTCTAAATGAATATTGCCCTGTAGCACTCACTACTGTAGCCATGAAATGCTTTGAAAGGCTGGTCATGGCTCACATTATCTCCATCATCCCAGACACCCTGGACCCACTCCAATTCGCATACCACCCTACCAGATCCACAGATGACACAATCTCTATTGCACTCCACACACTGTTCTTTCCCACCTGGAGAAGAGGAACACCATCGTGAGAATGCTGTTCATTGACTACACCTATGTGAGAATGTTGTTTCATTACTACGTTCAAACACCATAGTGCCATCCAAGCTCATCACTAAGCTAAGGACCCTAGGACTAAACACCTCCCTCTGCAACTGGATCCTGGACTTCCTGACAGGCCATCCCCAGGTGGTTAGAGTAGTACTCCCTGTTCACCCACAACTGCGTTGCTCCAACACCATAATTAATTTTGCAGACGACACAGAGGTGGTCACCAATGACGATGAGACAGCCTATTAGGAGGAGGTCAGAGACCTTGCAGTGTGGTGCCAGAACAGCAACCTCTCCCTCAATGTCAGAAAGACAAATAGCTGATTGTGGACTACAGGAAATGGCGAGCTGTGGTGGAGCAGGTCGAAAGCTGCACATTCCTTGGTGTCTACATCACTAAGGGTCTATCATGGTCTACACACACCAACACAGTCGTGAAGCGGGCACAACAATGCCTCTTCCCCCTCAGGAGGCTGAATTTTTTTTAAATGGGCACTCAGATCCTCAAAAGGTTACACAGCTGCGCCACTGAAAGCATCTTGACTGGCTGCATCACTGCTTGGTATGGCAACTGCTTGGCAATCGACCGCAAGGTGCTACAGAGGGTGGTGCGTACGGCCCAGTACTGGGTCCGAGCTCCATGCCATCCAGGACTATATCAAGCTGTGTCAGAGGAAAGCCCTAAAAATTGTCAAAGACTCCAGCCACCCAAGTCATGGACTGCTCTCTCTGCTACCACATGGCAAGCGGTACCGATGCCCCAAGTCTGGAATCAACAGGCCCCTGAACAGCTTCTACCCCGAAGCCATGACTGCTACATTTTTAGTTGAATAGTTAAGCAAATGGCTAGACTATCTGCATTGACCCTTTTTGCACTAACTATTTTGTCTCATCACATACGCAGCTGCTACTCTTTATTATCTGTTACTTTCTTCCTAGTATATCTACCTCAAATAACTCGTACCCCTGCACATTGACTCGGTACTGGTACCCCGTGTATATCGCCAAGCTATCGTTACTCATTCTGTATTTATGATTACTTCTATTTGGTATCTATTTCCTTTCTCTCTGCATTGTTGGGAAGGGCCCGTAAGTAAGCATTTCACTGTTAGTCTACTTCTGTTTACGAAGCATGTGACAAATACAATTTGATTTGTTCATATTTAACATCTTCTATGCCACCTCTGAGCACTAATACGAATAGTTTTTCAGAGGGAGAGAGAGAGAGAGAGAGAGAGAGAGAGAGAGAGAGAGAGAGAGAGATAATGATATACATGTCTACAGAATGCATGAGAGAAAGACGGAGAGACAAGACAGAGAGAACCCGCACAATATAAAGAGAGTTTGTGTCCTAGCTGTCTCTGCTCTGTGAATGGCAAGTACAAGAGGTGGATATAACCCAGTAAAGTTAGAGCTGTGATTAGCAATGGCAGTGCTTTTCACAGCATGCCTAGAAAGACAAGCTCACCCTGACCTTATCATTCCTGCTTAACTAAAACAACACTCTCAAAAAACTTAACCACACACTTAATTCTCTGAATCACTTTTTCACTAACGTTGGTTTTCCATCGCTCTACAATCAACACTTGACAGCAAATAGCAATTTTGATTGAGCCAGGATGTACATCAATAAGCAGCTGCTTCAGTAACTCAGCATGTTGTGTGGTGATGTTATACACAGCTAGCTAGAATTGATTGGTGTGATTTATCCTGGCATGGGGGTTACATTCTCCTATTATCTGATCATTAACAGGAGATTAATTAATCAGAGAAACAATAGCAAACTTAAAACCTGGTTCCTGATTCCTGGTTCCTGGTTCCGGCAAATCACAAGAGCATAGCATTGTGTAATTTCAACACATTTTCACCCAGTAAGAATTTAATGTAACTTTGAAAACATCCAAGGCTGCAACAGACATTTTCTTTCTCTCTCTCTCCCTCTGCCTGTTCCCCCTCAGCAGAGCAAGGTAAAGCTGAGTGGACCGGGGCTGGGCCTGGCACTGGTCTTGGGCTGGGGCAAGACCTGGGGGGGTTGACTGGCTGCTCACAGGGCTCCTCAGTCCTCATCCCTCTATTGAGTGAGAAAAGTGAGGAAGAGAAAAAACATCAAATTATTTAGAATGTAGCATAATGGCCCATTAAGTTCTAGAATTGCATTCTGCTACCTGCAGCTCAGCAGCCCCTCGGTAGCATAAAGTCAATTCATTATGTGCTGGGATGGAAAAACGCTTTTCCATTAACAGCTATCGAATGATTCTCAATTAATAAAACAAAGGCTTTCACTGCCATTGATGGTGAAAGGAGGCTCTTTATCGCTCTGGCATTGTAGATATGTTAACATCATTAGGCATGCTTATGATCAGGATTAAGAAATCATAGAGGGCTTGGATATTTTCTAGCCCCCCCTTAATATTTAATTGTAAAAAATATATTTTAAAAATCTCTGCCTCTTGGACCCCTTTAGGTGCCATGGCCCCAGGCCTGTGTTTGGCAGTTGTACTTTAAAAAATACAATATATACCCGTATAGTACATTTCCATTTTTCTCTGCCTCAAGGGCCCCTTACGAGCTTGGACCCCATGGCTTCAGGCCCTGATTCTGATAGCTACTGTGGTAATAACGCAGAGGAACTGATGTTAGGTGCCTCAGAGAATAGAAACTGGGATAGTTAGGGTGACAGTGATAGCTGCATTGGTGAACAGGGACATGTAACCTCTTTCAAAATACAGTGATAAACTATTTGCTAGGATTTCCCTGAGGAATTATCCATTTCATAATATAAAATAAAGCCATTATTGAAGGCTGATAAATCTAATACAGTGGTGAGAGAATAACACAATCATGAAGTGATGCTGAGGAATGAAAACCCAACTACCTCTGTTGCTCTGGTAACAGTAAACTTTATTCAGTGTTTTGCGTCTTTCAGTTTGGCAACTATCAGGATTACTTGTTTTTAGATGTGAGTACTACAAGGATCAAGTTATGAATGAGATGACTAGTTAACAGGTAAATTATGATGAATGAGGCCTTGCACTCAAATAAATGACTTCTCCAGAGTGCTCTATAAATAGGTGTCTGTGAAATAATGCCAAGACAATTAATAGTTATTGATTGATATTACTGTCATTGGATGATGACAGGGATTAGACAGCACTGCAGGGAGGGAGTGTATTCAATACTTATGCATGAAAGGTAGACCATAAATCCAATCAGAATATCTAGAAGACATGCCAAATATAGAACATGGCCACCGGCAATATTTACAAAAAGAAGCCCGATACCCTCAATGTTTGAATTAGCGTTTTGAATTACTGACAATATTTTAGATATTCTCCTTACATTTTGACATAAAAATAATGACTATCTAATATAGGTTTACATCCATCACATCAACAACCTGTCTACAGAGATCCTTCACTCACAGAGTAAAATGTGTTGCCTGTAACCTGACAGTTTCTGCTGCAGTATAAGCTGGGGATCCCACGGGTCAGGTTAATGTGTTGCCTGTATGACGGAGGACATAAGCACTTCCGATAGGGGGATTTCTATAGTCTTAGGTAGGTAACATCCCTGAAGCAAGATCATGAGTGGCAGCAGAAGTAAGGCAGATGGATAGGCAGAATATATAATATTGTAATGCTGCTGATCTGGATGCACCAGTATGTGGGAGTTACAGACCTATAGTACAGTGGTGGGTCTTTACTGGGATAAGAATGATGGATGACTCATGATACAACCAGCAACATCCAGTAAGCTTGTCTTAGATACTGTGAAGGTAATTCCATTTTACCAACTCAATAACATAATCACTTTGACCAATGTGATGCTACCCACTAATTTAATAATTATGGCATAATGCTAATATAGGCAGCAGAGAACAAAAAGCTTATTACAGTTTTTCTCAATTGCTAAAACATTAAAACCCATTGGCTGAACAAAGTTCTCAGATGCCTGGACTCATTTAGCTAATTATGCAGTCTGTTGTCAATACCTTAAACCATTTCACATGGGAAAACACAATTTGCAGATCTCACTTAGACTTTTCAGCAAAACTCTAAACACATTCTGCATTCTAATGCACATGTCATCCATACTGGTAAACACGAGTGGCAACAATCAAATACAAAATAGAGAACACATGTAATTGATTGAACACAACCACTCAAAAATGATTTAACCTGTTTCAAATGATGTGACACAACCAATATAAGCCAGTTCAGAGAGCAAACAGGTTGTTGAAGGTGGGAAGGAGAAAGTCTGAGAATGGATACTGTAGTACAGTGCATTGTAGGCTGTATACTGTACAATGGACAAATTGTATGGCCCTGAACATTGTGCTTTCCATTTATTAACAGTACTGACTGCTCAATAGATTTTGACTGGTTGCAGGTTCATATCAACAAAGAACAAGAATTACAGTATCACAGAGACAAAGGACAAGTTTGTGAGATGCAGGGTACAGTACTGTAAAAATAGGGGTACAATGAGGAGGAAGAACAAAAAACAAAATTGCAAAGAGCAAAGCAGAGTAGTAATTTCTGATCAATTTTGAGCTACTATGCCAGAACATGTTCACCAAAAGACAATGACGGAAAAATATGAATATTTTTTTAGATTAAAAATG